>NC_142600.1:19730953-20041918 GCF_041222555.1 Hakea prostrata | reverse complement strand
AATAATACAACCATCATAAGTTCATAATATAAATGTTGGCATATCTCACACTTCACATTAATTCTATATAGGCCTTATATTATTTTGGGCCTCGTAATTTCCTTATCAGCTAGGGCTTAAGCCCATGAATAGTTGGTTTGGCTTAGGGAAGCTATTGGTGAGAGGAGACTAAAAATGAATTTCGAAAGCTGTCGACAAGAGACCACAAGAGAGGGCAAGATAGGTTGAGACCTAGACATAATTTCATCTAGGTGTGGGTGGGGGTATTTAGTCCTTTCATAATAAAATTGATAGCTCTCATACGTTATTAGAAGTTTTTAGACGTAAACTTAATTTTTGCCACGAAATGTATCCAACTGAATTTTAGCCTTCCATGAAAGGACCCTAATGTAAGATTTTCAAGGAAAAATGTTAACTCAAAAATTGCATTTACTAAAATACCCCCAACCTCCCAAACAACTATAGATGGTTATTTTGTATTCAATTACACTTTAGCAAGTCAACGTCATTTAGAGATTATCAATGGGTTCCTAGGTACCGAGTTTATATTAAACGACTTAGCTTACAACCAAAAGCAAAGTTATATCTATTTTTTTGAAAAATTTTGAGTGCCAGCCTTACTTTACCTACTAAAATTAATGCCACTTCATGAGTTATTCAATTATCATTCAAATCTCTTGTATTAGAAAAAAATATATCAATAACACCCTTTTCTCTTAGGAAGCCAGAGCTGAAGTGAATCAAGTGATGATATTAGCAAGTTAAACTTTTTTTTTTTTTTAAAATAAGATTAGAATAGCCTTCAACGAATAACCAAAAGGGAAGTTCCCCCTTTATCCTTTTGGTAGAAAAATGAAAAAAAAACTTACATCGCTTGATACCAAAAGAAATGCTACGTAGCTGTTTTTCCTTATTGGCTTTTGATGGAATTTCCACCGCATTTTATGTAATTAAAAATGGACTTCGTGAAGTCTCACTCTCTTTCTCTGTGTCTTAAGCTTATATTTTCTTCAGATCCGAGTCTTTTCATTTCACCCCCCTTCTTCGTAACCCGTCTTGCTCGGCCTGGAGGGCTAAAAGGGTTTCTTGCTGCTTAGATCTCTTTAGCAATCAAAGCATTTACTGCTGAATTCTCCACTTCTTGTTTAGCATCGAGACCTGGTTTTGAACCCTCGGTGGAGGGTTTCGATCCTCCTTTGAAATTCTCTCTTGGGTTTCGAAACTGATCTTCGCAAAATGGCTGCTGCAAGCGCTCCGATCACCATGAAAGAGGTTTTGACCGTAAGTTTCTTTCACTGGTAGCTCTTTTAAAGTATTTCCGATGGGTTGGGCATCTATTGTTTGAATTATGGTTCAATTCATTTCGAAGCTTCTTTGTTGGACTGTTTAGTGTTGTTCTTATTGTTAACAAGGTTCTTGTACTTTCTTTTGGTTCGGTTTGATTAAATTCTTGTTAAATTTTGTGCTTCGCGTTGATGAACCTACGTTTCAATTCATTCTTGGCGATGAAAAAGTTTTGAGATAAAATTATATTCTAGCTCTGTGTGTTTCCTTTTCTTTCGTATTTGCATATTTTTCTTTTTAGAGTTCGTGTGATTAGTGTGTGGTGACACTTATGTAGATCTCGGATCTCAGATCTCTGCACCAGATCACGTTCTCACTCTCAGTGTTGGACGTTGAGAATTTCTTGACGTATTTATATGTGTTAAAAAGTTCTGAATTCCTTTATCGCATGAAGAAAAAGTTAGCAATATGCTTGTTTTCCGTTTCTCTTTTAATACATTTGCTGATCATATGAAGTTGGTGGGTGCTCTACTGATTTCTCTCGTTGAATTGCCGCTCTTGCAGTTGCCAAGCATCGGGATAAGTCCTCAGTTTATCACATTTACCCATGTTACCATGGAATCGGATAAGTACATTTGTGTCCGGGAAACATCACCACAGAACAGTGTTGTTATTATTGACATGAACATGCCGATGCAGCCACTGAGAAGGCCTATTACTGCAGATTCAGCTTTAATGAATCCTAATTCTAGGATTCTTGCCCTCAAAGGTAAAAGGTTGCTGCTACTACTCATATGAATCCTAAATTCTGATTTTACTGCCTTCTTGTACTTGAGGTAAGAGCATTGACAGAATTTTGTTAGTTCGGCTATTCAAAGACGAAAACAGAATATGATAATGCGTCGCAGAGTTGTTGATTTGAGTTGTTCCTTCAGGCATGCCTTTTATGATTATTTTGATCTGAGAGAATGGTTTCTACTGTCACCCTTTGTTGGATACTTTGGAACTTTGAACTGTTTTGTCCTCTTTGTGTGTTTGTTCACCCTACATGCAAGTAGAATGGTTCTTATATAGCATGAAATGCATGGTCCATCTGGGTTATTTGTCATCCCACTTGGTGAGTGAACAGTTTGTTTATTGGCTGTCATATACAGAGTCATTGATGTGTTTTACACTCCTGCCCTGTGCTGAAATGTGCGACTTCAAGTAATTCTAGTATTCCTTTTGACTCTGATGTCCAGGGTTTGTAACTATTTTGAGATATTGAATCCCTAAAGCCAAATATAGTTAAGCTTGATTTATTTTGTTTGACATTTTGCTGCTCCCTTCTTTCATACACATGTTTATTTAGTTATTTATATTTATTTCCCTTTTTGAAATCTGGCTAATTTGTAATGGTTGTCTCTTTGTAGCTCTACTTCCAGGAAGTCAGGATCACTTACAAATATTCAACATTGAGTTGAAATCCAAAATGAAATCTCATCAGATGCCTGAACAGGTTATTTCTTATACCCTCTTGAAATTCTACAAGTATGCATAAGAGCGTCCTCTAGATCCTGGTGCATGATGTCCCTGCTACTGCAGGGTCTGGGACTGGCCAAATGTATGCAGCCTTATCCTCTGCTCTGCAGGACGGGCTGTTTCCAAGTTGTGAACACTCAACTAACATGTTGCAGTAGATCAACTTAACCCTTGTGCCAAGGCGTTCCCACTTACAAGTTGTTCATTATTCATTACAAAAATTATATAAAGGGAAATCTATAAGCTAAATGCTTGAAACTTTTCTGAAGCATTTTGGTGTTTTGGAATGAGAATATTCTTGACTTTATCCAACACTCTGTTCATCATGCTATATGTGTAGGTTGTTTTTTGGAAGTGGATCTCCCCAAAGCTGTTAGGGCTTGTTACACAAACCTCAGTTTATCACTGGGCAATTGAAGGTATGATTCCTTTTATTTCACCATGTATCTGGAATTTTTGATATCTCAAAAGTGAGGCTTCAATTACATGACTGGATTGTTTACAATTATTATTTTTTTTCTTTTCTGTTTCTTGATGCCAGGTGACTCTGAGCCTGTAAAGATGTTTGAGAGGACAACTAATTTGGTGAATAACCAAATTATTAACTATAAATGTGATCCTTCTGAAAAGTGGTTGGTTTTGATTGGAATAGCTCCAGGCTCACCTGAGGTACATACGTGCTTCTCAGTACTGATAATCTTTTAATGTAGCTATATTGTTCAGACTGCATATTGTTGAGATGGATGCTACTTTTGAACGCCTAATTTATTTGATTGTCTACTCAAATTTGATTTTCTCATGCCTAACATCAACAAGAACTTCCGTGAACCCATTTATAGACAATGATACACTCTACTGTGAACTAACTTGGACCCAAGTATGCTTATAATTGTGGCAATATTGCATTAAGAGAGTATGGGGAAGGGTTGCTAGTCCTTGAAAGTTCATTTTAGGTTGTGGGTTGGATTCACCCTAAACCAGTGCCTGAAAGTTTTTTCGAGTACTACACGTTGATATTGTCAAAACGGTGGAAACACATTCTTTCTTCTGGAAATAGTATAGAGGAGCTTACCCATTCCCTCTCACCTCCTTAAAGGTGAATAAGAGACAGATTATGTAGTTGAAAGATGTGCATGAGCAGCCTTTAGGAGGAAAAGTGTGCAATGAAGACTTTTGAAAGTGGTAAAACAAAAAATCCTATATTGCCCCTAGGATTTGATTTTTCCAAAACCAAATTGTTTCTTCTACCTCTTTTCTGGAAAGGTGAATTTTATTATTGTTACCTCAAAGCAAATAAAGTTGTCTCCTTCACTTTTAACTGTGAGAGTGATGGTTGACCTACGTGATTCAGTATAGTCATTGTTCCAAACTATTATTTGTGGAATATTCTTCTGTTATTTGAGGAATCGTAAGTCGTTGCTTGAAATATGTGTCATATACTCATTCCCATTAGATTGATAGATTCACCTTTCAAGTTATCAGCCTGACTAACTGGGTATAATGCTGGCTCCAGAGGAACCGTGCCCCTGTCTTGTCTCTTATTGAGTATGTACTGTGTAGCAGTGGCTAATTTTACTTCAAACATGGATCATGTCGTTATTCTAACTATTTGATGACTGTCTTCACTCCCCTCCCACCCTTTTTAACTGGAAAACTGTATAATTTTAGACAATGCTAATTATGTCTTGTTTTTACTCTTGTTAGTTAATTATCTAATTGGGATTGGTTTGTAGTATTGAGCCACATGTCTACTGCCTAGTATGTGGCTGAAAGATAGTTGCAACTTTATCCCTTTCTTTAACTTTCTTTTCTTGGGTTTTGTGTGTCTGAGGGGGGTGCATGATGGCATTTTTGGTTTCGAATTTAATGTTTAATATTTTTGAATGTGATTTTAGAGGCCACAACTGGTTAAGGGGAATATGCAGCTTTTTTCTGTTGACCAGCAGCGCAGCCAAGCTCTTGAAGCACATGCTGCAGCGTTTGCGTCATTCAAAGTGCGAGTCTTTTCCTTCCACTTTTGTTGCTGTGCTTATATTTAGAGTACGATGTATGCATCTCTATTTATGATGTGTTTTAATTGGCCATTATGTTTTTCTGCATGTTGTTTACAGGTTCCTGGGAATGAGAACCCCTCCACTCTTATCTGTTTTGCCTCAAAGAGCACTAATGCTGGTCAAATTACATCGAAGTTACATGTGATTGAGCTTGGTGCCCAGCCAGGTCAACTTATTGTCAATTACGCTTGTTGATGGAAACTGTGTTTTGCTGCTTTTTCTATGATGGAGTAAATGTAAATTGAGAGAAAATGAGGAGATGCTATTTTTGGTTGCATAATTGGGACAAAATATAGGAAAAAGTTGCTGCACTTGGGAAGGATTGGTCCTAGTTTTGTGTCTTGCCTATCGCTGGGAAAACATACGGAAATAAATTAAGGGAAAGCCGGTCATGCTTTGGGTCTTCTCGCCCTTTTGCAGGGGTTGAGAAATAACCACTAAATTCATGTGTTGGGTTTTGAAATTTTTTACAGGCAAGCAAACAAGTGAAGGATATTTATCATTTCTTCTTTTTGTTCTCTTTCATTGCAGAAAATAACTAATGCCATTATTAGGGATTAACTTTTAATACATTCTTTTTGAGTGAATAATTATCTTAGTTATTATTGATACCTATTACACTTCTTGTCTAGATTTTTGCAGTTTTGAGCGAAATTATTTTGTTTTTCATTTGATATTGTTCCTGTAACTTCTTCTTACAGGTAAACCAGGTTTTACAAAGAAACAAGCAGATCTTTTCTTCCCCCCTGATTTTGCTGATGACTTCCCAGTTGCAATGCAGGTGATGGTCTTACTCAATCTCATGGTTTCAAATGCCTCTGAATTGTAGTTGTAGTTGAGTGGATGTTGATTTTTTTTTCATTTCTTCTACCACAGATATCCCACAAGTACAGTTTGATATATGTGATCACAAAGCTTGGACTTCTGTTTGTATATGACTTGGAGACGGCAAGTGCTGTTTACAGGAATCGTATAAGCCCTGACCCTATCTTTCTGACAACTGAGGCATCTTCATTAGGAGGCTTCTATGCTCTCAATAGGCGTGGGCAGGTTTTGCTTGCTACTGTAAATGAAGCTACGATAGTGCCGTTTGTCAGTGGCCAAGTATGTTATGAGCTTGCTTTTCAAGAAAAAGAATCTCACTGCAAGTTAAGTTTATTTTGGATAATACAAATTAATTTTATAAAGGTGTTCATGGTGCTTCTTGTGACTGTTGTAGTTAAACAATCTGGAGCTTGCTGTCAATCTTGCTAAAAGAGGAAACCTGCCTGGGGCAGAGAATATGGTAATTTCGATACTCTTTTTCTTGCTGTTTCACTTTTCGGTTTTATTTCCTCCTTGTATCGTAGCTGTGTGTTGTAGCTTTAATCCTAGATGGTCTCTCAAAACTCTGGAATGGATGCTGGATTCATGACTTCTGCTGGTTTTATATATTATTGTTTCTGCTGGTTTCGATGCTTGTTCATTGGGAACCAAATTTGTTGGATGTGCCTCAGTTGCACTCTTTACTTACTTAATATTGCCCTCAGTTGCACTTTTTACTTACTAGGATATTACTGTTAACACCCCCCTCCCTGGATGATCAAATTATGGCTTCTTGTTCATGTTATATATGTCAGTTTTATGTGAAAATATTCTAATCATCATTTGCCTTTGCAGGTTGTCCAGCGATTCCAAGAATTATTTGCACAGACGAAATATAAGGAGGCTGCGGAGCTTGCTGCAGAATCTCCACAAGGCCTTCTTCGTACTCCTGATACTGTTGCAAAATTTCAGGTGCTTACAGAGGTTTCTCTGAGCTTGTTTTACACTTTTCATATATGGGACCTGGTGCTGCTTTTGTGGTAATACTGTGTTAAAATTTGACAACGTTCAACTTTTAGAGGATTTGTTGATTTAATTTCATTCTCCTTCCCCCCCACACCTTCTTTTCTGTCTTTTTGTGCATTTGAAGTAGACAAAGCTTCTATCAGCAAGAAAGAGAAAAAAAGTACTAGCTTTCCTTTCTAGGCTTTAGCAATGTGCCATTCTGATTATTATCATGCACTTACCTTGCAGAGTGTTCCTGTGCAAACTGGGCAAACTCCTCCCTTGTTGCAATATTTTGGGACACTATTGACAAGAGGGAAGCTCAATGCATTTGAGTCGCTTGAACTATCACGCCTTGTTGTAAATCAGAACAAGCAGAATCTTCTGGAGAATTGGTTGGCTGAGGACAAGCTTGAGTGCAGTGAGGAGCTTGGTGACCTTGTTAAGGTTTGGTTCGGAATCTGAGATATAACTTATTCTTTGTTGATCTTTTGTTTCTATGAAAATTTGAAGGTTTAGAAGTATGTGGTAGAAGATTTTGCATCCATCTTATTGGTATGGTTCCAGCCTAGAATAGGCAGGGGAAATGCTTTTAAAAGTGAGTTTTTTTGTTGCAAATTAAAAAGTGAGTTCAAAGTTGCAAAGAATTACAGAGATCAGAGATGGTACCATATTCCATTACAGTGGAATGGCTGTCTTGTAACCATATAGAACTTTTTTGTTTCACTTCATCATCAGTTCCCATCCTTGTTTCAGCTTGAAATTTGTCTAGTGAAATGGACTGGCTTCCTCTATCACCATATAAATCCACCCATCTAGGTTTTAAATGTTGCTTTCAAGGCTGAAACCAACATTTCCCAGGTTGCCGTGAAAACCTGTTATTTCTTGGAAAAATTCAAGACAAGTCACAAGCTTGGTTTAAACTGGCTGAACTTGTCAAAACTGGATTGGTTAGACTTGGTATCTTTATATGGTAGAAGGTGGTTGAAAGTGTTTGGAAATTTCAAAATATTGTCAAAATATGTTGAAACCTAGTTGAAGAGCATTACATAACGGTTTCTGATAGGCCCCTAGTGTCTCAGGGTGCATTCACAAGGATAAAAGGGAGCACAGGGGATCAATGCCAGCTGCCACGAGGGATCAAGCACAGTGGATATCTAGGGAGACTAGATCAACTAAAAATAGCAAAAAGGGACAGGTGGCAGAATTCCATTGGGTGGCAGCCATACCCATGTGTACACCAGCAGACCTAGTATTTTGCAGAAGAATGTGGTCCATGTGGAAGGTAGGTAATTAGGGATGTTGCAGGTATATTGGGGTGGGCAGGTGGGGTTATGTGAACAAGGTTCACCCCTCAGTCAAAACCATGGAGTGGGCCCCAAGGTCACTCCAAAGTGGCACACATAGAGCTGGCCAAACCCTCCAAGAGGGGTAATTTGGTCACCTTCAGCCCTAATTATCTGCTGGAGTTTAATTTCAGAACTTTAAATTGAGTTTCAGAGTCCAGTTTAGTTTAAAAGTCTTAGTTGAATTTGTTAGTTGAGTCCTTAGGAGACTTTCTTTAAAGTAGGACTCTTATAAATAAGTTAGTCTTCTATTTCAAGAAGAGTTCCTTTATTTTATGTGGTTGCTATTTAATTGTAAACAAGGTATCCTAACTTATAAAGGAAACCTTAGTTAAGTTGGTTCCTAAGGAGTCCAGAGAGAGTCTTACAGTTTATAAGTGCTTTCTTTTTTATGTAAGGCTATAAGTAGGCCAGTCTATGGTTGTAAACTTTAGTCTGCCTTGAATGAGAATTGAACATTACTTGTGGGAAACAGGTCGTGGTCCTCTTTGGGAGGGCCACGACGGATTTTCGGCTCTTTAAAGTTCAATTGCAGAATAACATCTGCAGATTCCAGCAACAATTCATCTTCAACAGCAGCATCCAAGTACCAGCCCCTCCCCTGCATCCCCAGCCATCGGAGTCCCTCCACCCCCTCTCCTCTCTTGCGCACTTAGGAAACCTCCACTCCACTCCATCGTAGCCCCTAGCATTTAGGAAACCCCCGCCCCCATCCATCACAGCCCCTATCCCCCTCTCCCCTACCCCCTGCAACACATCCCAGCCCATCCTCCACCCCCTGCAACACATCCCAGCCCATCCTCCACTCCTTTCCTGCCCTTCGGCTCCCCCATTCCCTCTCTTCTCTCAATCACACCCCTCCCACCCTTGTTACTGACTTGCGGCAGATCTGAAAACGGAAATGAAAGAATAAAAAAGAAAAGGAAAATAAAAGAATGTTTAAGAAAGATTACCCAAGATTCATCCAAGAAACCACCATTTTTTTTTTTTTTTTTTTTGATGCAACCCTTTTCCTACAAATCCTAGGATCAATTTTATCGCTCAAGATCATCCCCTGGGAAATTTGGTAAAACCCTAACTTTACCCTATCAACCATAGGATCCCCATGTTATCTCCTTGTCCTTCCCAGAACTCCTAAATATCTCTCCATATATATTCGGCCCATGGGATTTTAAATTTACTTGCTAGAAGATTTGGGGCGAACCCTTAGTTATAGGGAAATCATCCTAGGAATCCTAACCCTAAAATCGGGTTCTCAGCAGTGAGAGAATAAGGTATGCAAGAAGTGAGTGAGGAGTGCTTGCAGTGGGAGACCTTGATCTCAGGTGGGTGTTTGTGAAGGTGTATTCAGGGACTCCGTAATGGTGCTTGCTGTTTATGGATGAAGTTCAGTGTAGCTCAAGTAAAGACACTACTGTTAATGCGAGAAGTAATTCCATTTCCTGTTCATACTCTGTTTTTGCTTTAGCTGTGATTGAGTATTTCATCTGGTGAGTGTGTTTTTCAATTAAAGAAATTAGGGTGCTAACAGTTCCATCTTTGAAACTTGGCAAACCAAGATATCTCGCCATGATCTGCAACCGTGCCACCCACTGTCATCTGTCTCTCCATTATAGGAGAAAACATGACCTTGCATAAAATCAAACATCAGTGTGTACTTGTTATGCTCTATAAAATTAGAAAAAAAAAAAAAAAAGGGAAAAAAGAAAAGAAAATGTAGGTTCTTTTCTCATTTTGACAGCATATTTGTTTTCCTTCTGTAGACGGTCGATAATGATCTTGCTTTGAAGATATATATCAAAGCACGAGCTACCCCAAAAGTTGTTGCAGCATTTGCTGAACGAAGAGAATTTGATAAAATTCTTATCTACTCAAAGCAGGTAAATGAATTCATGCTTTCTTATTGGGAATGGTCAACAAATGTACTACATGATACTCTAATTATTAAATCCAAGAGTTACTGTATTTGAGATTATGATCAGTTTTATTCTTGTCTTTATTATGTGGTTTTACTGTTATTACTGTTCTTTTTGTTTTCCTTTAAATTCTTGATGGTGGAGGCTTGATTTCTAAAATAATGCAGGTTGGCTATACACCTGATTATCTCTTCCTTCTGCAAACAATTCTGCGGTCAGATCCCCAGGTATTCTTTTATTACTCATTGGTGTGAAACTTGTATGATATTTCTTTTTTCTGCCTTCTGTCTTTTCTGACCTTGAAAATAGAGGCCTCGTAATCAAATTATAGCTTCTGTAATCCAACAGTACAGTTTCCTTGTTTAATGTCTCTCCAAAAAGTGAGTTACTGTGCTTATTGTTAGCTGCTGGATTGCCTTTTTTCAGTTACTTAGGTAGTTGGTGTGATTTACAGTTATCCTCCCCTGAATATCAGGTTTTGTGTTGGTGAATTTGCTCCATTTCCGATCCACATTTTTTGGTATACTTCTGGATACTGATTATCCTTTGGTTGGAAATGAAATTTCTTCTACTGACTTGGAAATTGTTTAGAAACTGGTTCTGAAACCTCATGCAGATTTACAGTAGTATATGATTTTTAGTACTTATTCTTTGCTTTGTTAGTGTCACTATGTCACTCAGAATATACCTTTGTATGGCAGGGTGCTGTTAATTTTGCTTTAATGATGTCCCAAATGGAGGGAGGTTGTCCAATTGACTACAACACTATAACAGATCTTTTCCTTCAGGTTCATATATTTTGGTTTCAATCTTCTTCATTTTCTATCTTTTACTTTTTACTTTTTCATTTGGGAATTACATTTTCAATACTTGGCATTGTTAAATACAGAGGAATCTGATCCGTGAGGCAACAGCATTTCTGTTGGATGTTCTGAAACCAAATTTACCGGAACATGGTTATCTTCAAACCAAGGTTAATATTTCTTTCTTAATCCAATATTGTGTTTAGCTGTCTTACTGAGAACTTCTACATAGCAGTGTTACATTGATCTTGTTACAGGTTCTGGAGATAAATCTAGTGACATTTCCAAATGTAGCTGATGCCATATTAGCCAATGGGATGTTCAGTCACTATGATCGTCCCCGAATTGCACAACTTTGTGAGAAGGCAGGTCTATTTGTGCGTGCTCTTCAGGTAAAATGGCTTCTTGAAAAATGTGGATGGAAAACCCCATGTGTTCCATGGTTAAGATTAATTCAGTGGCCTAAGCAATATGTTCTTCTTGCAGCACTATACTGAATTGCCAGATATCAAGCGTGTCATCGTTAATACACATGCCATTGAGCCACAGGTCTGTTTTGGTAAGAGCTGTTTTGTAACCTTGGTTTGGATGTGACCTACCAACACAATGTATGTTTTGTTTCAGTCCCTTGTGGAATTCTTTGGGACACTCTCTAAAGAATGGGCACTGGAGTGCATGAAGGACCTTTTACTTGTGAACCTGAGAGGGAACCTGCAGATAATTGTGCAGGTAATGTTAATTTTTTATTGTCTTCTGCTGCTACTCCTCTTCTTGAATTGAAGCTCACTGGTATGTCTGGTATATCTGTGCAGACTGCCAAAGAATACTGTGAGCAGTTGGGGATTGATGCATGTGTAAAACTCTTTGAGCAATTCAAGTCTTATGAAGGATTATACTTCTTCTTGGGATCATATTTGAGCTCCAGGTATTTCTTGGAAGAAAAAAGCATTTCTTTTTAGCTTTGCTTGATATAGGCAATTTTTTTGGATCATTAATGTCTTTTGGTGCTCATTACAGTGAGGATCCAGACATTCACTTCAAGTACATTGAGGCGGCTGCTAAAACTGGGCAGATAAAAGAGGTTGAGCGTGTGACAAGGGAATCAAACTTTTACAATGCTGAGAAGACAAAGAACTTCCTAATGGAAGCAAAGCTTCCTGATGCACGGCCCCTAATCAATGTGTGTGATCGATTTGGATTTGTGCCAGACCTCACCCACTATCTGTACTCTAACAACATGCTGAGATATATTGAAGGCTATGTTCAAAAGGTAGGAGTTATTCAGGCGTGCTAGGTTTTCTTTCTATGAGCATTAAAGGTGAATAAAATCAAACAGTCACAAGTTCTCTTTGAATTATAGGTCAACCCAGGGAATGCTCCTCTAGTTGTGGGGCAGCTGCTAGATGATGAATGCCCTGAAGATTTCATTAAAGGCCTTATTTTATCTGTGCGATCACTACTTCCCGTGGAGCCCCTTGTTGATGAATGTGAAAAGAGGTCTGGTGTTTCAAGTGCTTTCCCATTTGCCCATCTTGTCGTCTTTGGTTTTTCAATTATCCATTCTTGTGGTGTAGGAATCGTCTCCGTTTGCTCACTCAGTTCTTGGAGCATCTCGTGAGTGAGGGAAGCCAGGACGTGCACGTTCACAATGCCCTGGGTAAAATCATAATAGATAGCAATAATAATCCCGAGCATTTCCTCACCACAAATCCCTACTATGATTCACGTGTGGTGGGTAAATACTGTGAGAAACGTGACCCTACCCTTGCTGTTGTTGCTTACCGTAGAGGGCAGTGTGATGATGAGCTCATCAATGTCACAAACAAGAATTCATTGTTCAAACTTCAAGCCAGGTTTGTATTTCTCTGTCCACAGTTAACATCCTAATAAGTGTGTAGTTTTTTGGTGCTTGGGGTTGTTTACCTTTCATGTCTTTTTTCCAGGTATGTGGTGGAAAGGATGGATGGTGACCTGTGGGAGAAAGTTCTCAGTCCTGATAATGAGTATAGAAGGCAACTTATCGATCAAGTGGTATCTACGGCCTTGCCTGAAAGCAAGAGCCCAGAGCAAGTTTCTGCTACTGTTAAAGCTTTCATGACTGCTGACCTTCCCCATGAATTAATTGAGCTTCTTGAGAAGATTGTGCTCCAAAATTCTGCCTTCAGTGGAAACTTCAATCTACAAAATCTGCTGATCCTTACTGCTATAAAGGCAGATCCATCAAGAGTAATGGATTATGTTAATAGGTTAGACAACTTTGATGGACCTGCTGTTGGAGAGGTGGCTGTGGAAGCACAACTGTATGAAGAAGCATTTGCAATATTCAAGAAGTTCAACTTGAATGTCCAGGCTGTAAATGTCCTGTTGGATAACATTCAAAGCATTGAGCGAGCAGTGGAGTTTGCATTCCGTGTTGAAGAGGATGCTGTTTGGAGCCAGGTTGCCAAGGCCCAACTAAGGGAGGGTTTAGTGAGCGAAGCAATTGAGTCATTTATCCGTGCTGAGGATGCCACTGAGTTCTTAGATGTCATTCGAGCATCAGAGAATGCTAATGTGTACCACGATTTAGTGAGGTACCTTCTGATGGTTAGGCAAAAGACGAAGGAGCCCAAGGTGGACAGTGAGCTTATTTATGCATATGCCAAAATTGATAGGCTGGGGGACATTGAGGAATTCATTCTCATGCCAAATGTTGCTAATCTCCAAAATGTTGGTGACCGGTTGTTTGATGAAGCCCTTTATGAGGCAGCAAAAATTATATTTGCTTTTATTTCGAATTGGGCCAAGCTGGCTGTCACACTTGTGAAGTTAAGACAGTTCCAAGGTGCAGTTGATGCAGCTCGAAAAGCCAACAGCTCCAAGACTTGGAAGGAAGTGTGCTTTGCTTGTGTTGATGCCGAGGAGTTCCGCCTGGCACAGATATGTGGGCTTAACATCATTGTACAGGTGGGCTTAGCATCTATCGTTTGGGTTGTCTCCTACATTTATATATTTTGTCTGTGCTGTCACTTGGTTTCTCTTGTGAGATTTGTATGATTGACATGTAGGGCTCCCGCATACCGCGGTACAGCGTCCCGTAATGGTTTTTGCTTGCTCAGATTCTTTATCATTTGTTCTTTGAAATGTCTTTTGAGGTTTAAATTTGTTGTTGTGGTTGTTCTAGGTGGATGATTTGGAAGAAGTCAGTGATTACTACCAGAATAGAGGATGTTTCAATGAATTGATTAATCTGATGGAGAGCGGTCTAGGATTGGAGCGTGCACATATGGGTATCTTTACTGAGTTGGGAGTTCTATATGCTAGATACCGTCCAGAAAAGCTTATGGAACACATCAAACTATTCTCAACGCGTCTCAACATTCCAAAGCTTATACGGGCTTGTGATGAGCAGCAACACTGGAAGGAACTTACCTATCTCTATATCCAATATGATGAGTTTGACAATGCTGCGACGACCATCATGAACCATTCTCCTGAAGCCTGGGATCACATGCAATTTAAAGATGTTTCTGTCAAAGTTGCGAATGTGGAGCTCTACTACAAGGCTGTCCATTTCTACTTGCAGGAGCATCCCGACCTTATTAACGATCTTCTCAATGTACTTGCACTTCGTGTGGATCATACACGTGTAGTGGACATAATGCGAAAGGTATTTATTATTATTTTTTTCTTTCATGGCATTGTATGTATGCTTCTCCTAATTTGCTTTTGATAATATAAAGGTTGAAGTTCCTTCTGTAGTGATTTGGAATCAATGCTTTGTCATTCTTTCTGGATTTGCAGGCAGGTTATCTTCACCTTATCAAGCCATACATGGTTGCAGTCCAGAGCAACAATGTTTCTGCTGTAAACGAAGCTCTAAATGAGATATATGTTCAAGAGGAAGATTATGATAGGTTAAGAGAATCAATTGATATGCATGACAACTTCGATCAAATAGGCCTTGCACAAAAGGTAGCTGAAGTTCTAATATGTTGTTGGCTCTCTTTCCTACTGCAGTCCTTATTGTGCCTTTGAAATTGATATCAACAGGTTGAAAAACACGAGCTTCTGGAGATGAGGCGTATTGCTGCTTATATCTATAAGAAGGCTGGACGATGGAAGCAGTCCATTGCATTGTCTAAGAAAGATAATCTCTACAAAGATGCTATGGAGACATGTTCACAGTCTGGTGACCGTGAACTTTCTGAGGAGTTGCTCGTTTATTTCATTGAGAAGGTATGGGATTCAATAATCTTTGTTTTTAAGGAAGGTTATTGAACAGAATCACAAAGTTAGACTTGATCACTTCTAGATATAGAACTGTGGTTTCATTTAGTTATTTCCATTTGTCACCTTCTGGTATAAATATCAAGGAATAGTAGCGTCTCAGTTTGGATAATTTCCAGCGGTGGTTTAAACAAACTTTTTCTGCCCAGTTCTGGTGCAGATATACTGCCTTCAACTGACCCAAAACCCAATAGGTAATGAACCGGTTCCGTTTTGCCATTTTGGGTCTTTGGCTGCTTTTTTAATGCCATATGTTATTTTGATTGCCCAAGCAGATAGCTTGTGGCTAGGATTTCCTAATGAATTTGAATTTCTAGGTTAGGGTAGGTGTCTTTATCATCTTGGGTTTCTTATTGTTGAGGTACATGTAACTGTGCAAGTGGAACTCAGGTTAGAAAGAATAAACAAGGTATTTTGGTTTGAATAGTCTGTGTAGCCGTGCTTGTGCGCTCTTCTAACCTCCCTCCCACTGCTCTTCTTTTTTTTTTTTTTATGTGATTTATTCTCTTCCTTTGCAACTTGATTCTTCTCAAGTTCCTCTCGTCCTACTCAACTGTCGTAGTTATCAGTTTTTGAAGGATTCGTGTCCCTTACCACCAACCACTAACCCCCACCAGCTGCCCCATCTCCCACTGACACCCCCGCCGGGGCCACCTCTTAGGAATCTCATGAGTTTTTTTTTTCCCCTTTTCAAATGATTTCTTTTTGGGATGAGTAAAAGATGATTCTGTTGATAAACAAAGAAGTTAAATATATTAAAATAAGATTCATCCTTGGACCCCTGTTCCCACTCCATCTCCTTTATTTATGTCTTTGTTCCCTGATTTATCATCTCATTGGGAGAATTGATGCTAATACACTGCCGTGGACTGGTCCAAACCCATTTGGGTATCTGGATGTTGAGGAAAGGGTTTTTATTTGGGATCTAGTAGGAAAATTGATGGAAATACACTGCCCTGGACTGGTCCAAATCCATTTGGGTATCTGGATTTGGACAAAATGGGTCCAATTTGGGTCTTACTAGTAGGATATTGGGGGTTTTGTTTGTTTCTATTCAAGGATTAACATGCAATATGTTTTGTTTATAGCTTAAGTAGGAGATCGCTACAAGGATTTGTTTTCTTGACAAGTTTGACTTTCCAAATTAGAGTAGGTTTCCTTGTCATGGGTTTCTTTAGTTTTTAGTACGTTTGACAGCAAATAAGACTTCAAATTAGAAAGAAAGAACAGATATATATTTTTCATTTCGTGGGCTGTATGGCTGTGCATGTCTACTCTTTCCCCCCTTCCTCTCTCAACTTTGATTCTTTGCTAGTTTCCTTGATGCAGATCCAGCACTGAATTGGTCAATTTTCCTGTGAAAACGACCTAGGATTGATACACATGTTTTTAGGGCCTTTGTCCCATTGGTTTATGTGGTAGTGGGCATATTCTACGGATCTAAAAGTTGATTCTCTAGGCTAAGTACAAAAATAGTTTAATTAATTGTTTTCATTGGTCAATGTAATTCTGCCAACTTAAGTTATAAGTGCTGAATTGTCTTTCTTATGTTTTATTCAGCTCTAAGTGTCCTAGTCGTGAGTGTAGTAGGATTCATGGGTCCAGTAGGTTTTTAAGTTCTATTCTTTAAGAGTTTATTGCCTCTTTCGATTATGAGTTGCAAGGCTGTTGATCCGTATTTGTACTCACCAGAGGGGAAAATGAAGACAGTCCAGATTATTTGTCACTTTCTCTCAAGTGTTGGGTGCTTTTATGTGTGTTTCCACTGTTGCAAGTTGCAAGTACTTCTTTATATCGACTTTTGTTGGAGAAGGTGCAAAAGTTGAGTATTCCCTAAGTGTGTGGCTGAAGTCAAGCAAAGATAGTTTCGGTGATTGAAATGACAGCCTTCTAGACTTCCTTACGAATCGATCCAAAGCTCCACAAGGCTCCTCTATCCATGTGCCTGGTAGCATACCATCTCTCCTATCTACCCCTCTTTCTTCTTCTTAATTCCCCTTTCAAATTTATGAAATTTCTTAATTTTTAGACTTCCCAGGACACCCAAAATTCAAGATGACTCCTACACCAATTTAATCATAAGATCTGTCCAAACTTTAGGCACATTATCCCCCGACTCTAGTGACTTTATATCTTAATTTGATCACATTTGGCCTGCCAAATTGAAGATAGAAATATTTTCTTCAATTTCATACTTCCTAGAACATCAGTAAACAAGAACCGCTTGTCTTCCAATTTAGCCATCAAAACCTAATCAAACTTGGATGGTTATATTTCTATATCCTTACCTACATTCTCTTCCAAGTGCCCATTCTGACAAGCCAAACCCTAGTTTTAGTAGTTCCTAATTTGTACCCTTATTTCTCCCTCCAAAATCTGGAGAACCTATAATTTTTTTCTACCCATCCAATTCCTCCCAAAATTTGGGAGACTTACCTTCATAATAATCTCTAGGCTTGATCCAAGCGTCACATGGATCTGAAACCTAGAATTTTCCCATCTACATCATTTTGAGGTATCTCAGTTTGACCCTATTTTCAAGAAATCTCACTTTTGCCTAGAGACCTAATCTAATCCCATTGTCACCAAACCTAACCATCCCATATGAGTTCATCAAGCTTAATGACATTAAGCATCTCCATTTTTGGCAGCAAAATCACCCCATCATGTCCCAAACCACAGGATACTACCTGTAAGGCCAGAACGAAACCTACCTAGATCTTATCTATCTTGTCCCATATGTTGGTTTGGATCAAGATCTTGGAAGAACTTTTGCTACTAGTTGATCATCTATCAATCCGGGATTGTATCATTCCCCTCTTCTCCTAACCAGCGCTCCATCAGCTTTTCCTCCATGAATTGAAATCTTGGTGCTATTTTGTTTCCTTTGCTTTTTCTGACTACAATGTAACAGATAGTGCTTATTTTTCAAATATTTGATCTTTTTTCTGCTGTTTACTCATCTTCGTAGGAGTTTTGCTTAGAATTGTATCATATGTGTGGTGCCTAGTTTTGTCTTATACCTAAATAGACTGTTATTTTATGCTGATAGTAATACATTTTAATATTTCTTATTGTTGCTATTATGTTGATGGTTTTCTTTCTTCCTTTTCTCTTAATAATCTAGTGGATGCAATATTGTCCAGTTCTAATCAAGAAATGATTGCCAAATTAGTATAATGACAAAAACATCAAAGCACTGAATTGAGGACGAGAGGCAGTTGCATCAGACTATAATCCTGTATGGAAGCTTGGGCTCAAATTTGGGAGGTTCACAGTGTTGCTGACCATCTGGTGGGCTGCAATAGAGTGTTGCATTGTTACATTATACGTGGAAGCTTTTTTTCTTCTTGGATTTCATTATAGGTTGCCTAAGTTATTAGCATATAGGTGGGGCATAAATTTAATACGAGAAATTAGCAATTACGATACATGTTTTGAGTTAGCTTGGGATGGCTAATAGCTTTTAGGAGACCAAATCTATTTACGTTAAGTCAGTATAAAAGAGACATTAGGAGTTTTTTACACTTAATGTAGATCTTATATGGTCTTTTTGTATTGTCACTTATGCAAAACTTGAATAAAGAATTGAATTTTTTCCCTCAACAGTTACCAGGGGAAAATACCTTGAATCAATAAATGATTGGGGTACAGGTCTAGAAAAAGAAAAAGGTTAATAGTTAGTGGAAGAGTTGCCTTCACCATTTCATGCCTGGATGCTGGAGTCAACATATCCAGAAATTCTTTTGTGCTTGGAATATACTAAAACTAGAGGACTGATAGGCAGCATAAACATGTGTGTTTTTACTTACAAAATATAAATAAGTGACTTTTACAATGAGTTTTCCCAATCCAAGTGGGTTGGATGAGTTAGGATTGGGAAGACTGATCTGTTGGGCATGAAAAAGCCTGAACCTCGACTGATGGATATGTATCGAAATTAAGCATGAATTTGACCGGGGACTTGCAACCCTACCTAATAGATGCTCCTTTGTCAAATCTGGTGAACGTGGATCTTGATATATAGTTTTTGATGTTTTATGCAGGGAAAGAAGGAATGCTTTGCTTCATGCTTGTTCGTTTGTTATGATTTAATCCGGCCTGATGTTGCCCTTGAACTTGCATGGATGAACAATATGATAGATTTTGCCTTCCCATATCTCTTACAGGTGATCTTATTTCTGCGTCCACTGGCTGCTGGATTATCTTAAAGTTTATGCATTAAATATCTTTCGCCTTCTTACACCCCTCAATTTTAATCTTTCAGTTTATCCGTGAATATACAAGCAAAGTTGATGAGCTTGTGAAGGACAAAATTGAAGCTCAGAGTGAAGTGAAATCTAAGGAGAGGGAGGAGAAGGATATGGTTGCGCAGCAGGTATTTTCTAGGAGGGATTCTCTGATACTTAATATATACTGGATTAGTTGGGTGAATGATTATGGGTCTGGCTTATCTTAGTCCTGAAATTGTTTGCATGGTATGGTTAGTTATACTTATATATGATCTGCCTCGTTTGGTGGACTGAGCAAAAGCCATTAATTGGAGTGTTGGACACTTGGGCTTTGATATGGGCAGTAGACTGACTTAGTGTGAGTGCCTACATTTCTAGAATGGGTGGGGAGACAGGGTCAGTAGCTATTAAGTGGGTGTTACATAATAACAGATTATAGACTCATTGAAAGAGGAGTAATGTTTTTTCCTTGTTTTTTTGGGCGCCCGCGCGTTAATGTGTGTTTCTGGTTGCAGAATATGTACGCTCAGTTGCTTCCTCTAGCCTTGCCTGCACCACCAATGCCGGGTATGGGAGGAGGTTATGGACCTCCACCACCAATGGGAGGGATGGGAATGCCTCCAATGCCAGCATTTGGCATGCCGCCGATGGGCTCATACTGATTGCGATGGGATAAAAGTAATGGGAGCATGTTAACAGAAACAGAAGTACCACTAATAGTAGCAGCAGGAAGGGGTGGAAGCTTGTGGGAGTCTCCAGGATCTCAAGTTTGCAGGTCGTGATTGAATTATCTCTAAAGGGGGTATGCGGAAGATCTCAAGTCCTGACGAGGTGTGATTTGTATTCCTTGATATTCTTTCGGTAGCAAGAGGCTTTTTTGATTTTTTGACTGCCTTCGAGGCTGAGATTAGCATTTTGTGTTTTGCACTGATCTTGTTGCCCTGGAGAAGTTGCCAGACATTGTATTGAAGTTCATGCAAGTCCAGAGCAGGTCAAATCCCTCTTTTGTGGTGTTTGTGGTGTTTGTGGCTGAGGTTGCCACGTGTATAGGCTCGGCTCTTTAGACTGTTCATTTTAGATGCCACTTTTACTACATATGTCACATGTGTATTTGATATTACTTCCTTTTTGTTTTGGGGTTCTAGTGTATTTCTCTGTGTTGTGTAACTTTTGTTAACGAGTGTAGTCTGATTTTACTCGCCATTGTTTTCATTTACTTCATATCTGGAGTCTAGTCTATTCACGTTTTTTCAAAAGACGAAACTGATAAGTGAAATCCTTCAGATAATCCCAACCTAGCTTTTCGCATCGGAGGGAAACTATAAATCTATAGTTATTATTTTTCACACTAGGTTTCCCTAACCCCCAGACGTGGATGGAATCACGGAACACCTGAGAGGAATTTTAGTTATTATTTTTGTTTATTTTTGTTAGCGTAAAAAATTTATTTATTCCATTTGGTGTATGGAAATTTAATCAGTCCATTTTCTTGTCAGAAATGGATCATCTATTTTATTTTAGATGTATGACATGTGTCCCAACATCATCAAATGGTTGAAATTTATTTATAAGTCACAACAAAATGTTGTGATTAAATTTAAAAATAAATGATGTGACTTGCCATTTTGGGTGGAAATATAGTGTCTATCATAATTTGATATCAACAAACACTCTAGAACTAGGCATTTGGCAAATTTGAATTATTCCCTGCAAATTATCCTCTTAGGCTACATTTGGCATGTTATCTTCTTGAGGCTTGAATCATGGGGATATAATTGAAAAGATTGTCCGTTGATTTTAAAGATTTTGCTACAATATTCCATCATAATTTGAATTGTTTATATAAATTATTCCATGAATATTCTCCTCCCTAACCACATTTGGCATATTGCCTCTTGAGGCCTAAATCATTGGGATATAATTGGCAAGATTGTCCATTGATCTTGAAGATTCTCCTGCAAAAATACCTTCCTAATTTGAATTATTTTTATAAATTATTTCATGTGGATTCTCCTCCCTAACCACATTTGACACGTTGCCTTTTGAGGCCTAAATCATTGTGATAGAATTGGTAGGATTGTCCGTTGACTTTGAAGATTTCGCTATAAAATCCCTTAGTATTTCCAAATTTTCAAAAAAAATCCAAGATTATCGTCGAATTTATCGCGAGAAATTGCCGAAAATATTTCTAGAAATTGCCAGTTACTTGCAATATCGCTAAAAAGTTAGTGATAAATCCTCGAACTTTGACATATATCGTTTCGCTGGTCTTTTTGTTTTACAATGTGTCAAACCGGTGATATTTTGCCAATTTTTCCTTCCATGGATATGCGATGAAAATTAAGAACTACTCTTAGATTACATCATTAACAAGATTAATTACAAAGAGAGAAAACAAAAAAATTGAAGCTAAGGGGGTCAGAGTTCGAATCCCCTCGAGGTAAGGGGAGAAGTCTACCTAATTAACTATATAAAAGCTCCCCTGAATATGTAGTTGAGGTGTGCGCAAGTTGGCCTGGATAAATCTTATATCAAAAAATTAAGAAAATTGAAGAGGTCTAACCAAGGTCCGAAATTTTGCTGAAATTTGTTGGATCGCCAGTTGGCGAACCAAGCAAACTAGCGAAATTTCTGAAATATATGCCATGTTTTGGCTAGATTTCGATCCCCCATTTTGTAGGGTATTTTTTGTCATTTTGAGCCCAAATTTGGTGTATACCCTAATTTGGTGCCAATAAACACACCGGAATTACAGGTTTTCCTTAAAACCTCACCCAAATTTGTGTTCTCTATTGGCACATACCTGACTGTATATGGCATATGGGTAAACCTAGAATTTTGTATATTATTTCAAACAATTAAACCAAAATAAATATGCACAAGGACAACAAATATCATTATAAAATACTAGTATACAAATACAACTAAATATATACTTGTGCTGGCACCACCTGTATCATGTCAATACCAAGTACTATGCGTCGGTGGATCCATTTGTAGTGTAACCTATGATCTCATGCTACAAGGCCCACAGGCTACGAGTATGAGCTTCTTCTCCGTTATTTTTTTAAAGTCACTCCATGCCATTTCATGCTGATGGTTATTGACGTACAGATAAATCAGAGCTTTGTAATTGGCATCATCTATGAATGCAAAACTACTCCTATCAAGAGGGTAATGAGAATAGATATATGGAAGAAAGTCAATAAACTCTGTTGGGTGTGGGGTGGTTGGCTGGGGTTCATATGATGGTAGGGTTACTTCCAAACAATATTGGTATACTACCTCCAACATAGCAGTTGTCTCCAAGCCACTGGGAGAGATAATCAGGACACTATGATGATAATGACCCCAACCATCATAACCCCTATAAGTAAATGTGCTACCGTCCTATGAACCCAAGCTCATGGGTGATCCATCACGACCACAATAAAGCTCACCACCATGATCATCATCTTGGATGTCATGTGTGTGTTGAATCTCTTCAGTGCATATCTCCAAGGGATGCTATGTCTTTGATAATAGTGTGAAATCCCCTAAATTTTTGACCTTTAACCCATTTGTTCTAAGACCACGAACTCGGAGTACAAGTAAGTGACAACTCTGGACCATACGAGTTGAGTTCGGATGTTCGGAAATCAAACCTATGGAGGTGGATGATCATGATGAAGACCCAATCATTCTAATGTAATTCAAAAGAAGAGAGAAGATCAATTGCTAGAAGGCATAAAAATGAGGTTTTGGCATGTCCGTAAACCAATCCTAGAAGACTCAAAATTTGAGGTAAATTATACCAATGATCAGCCCTTTAAATGACATTTCTACCCTCCGAAGCCCATCGCAATTAGCCTTCTTATGAAGGAGATATAGGATAAGTTGATCGGAGGCGGTTGATCGATTGAACCAACCGCTCCTGCCGATTTTGGGGGAGATTCTGGATTTCAGGTTTTAAACTGTATTTTTATGATTCTCTAACCCCACAAACGCATTCTTTATGCAAAAAGGAGGTTGAGAACGTGGGAGAGAAAGGGAGCTCGTGATTTAGAAGTTTCTTCACTTGTTGGGTGGTGCCGAAGAGTGAGAACGAAAGGAAATTGTGTGACAAGGAAAGGATTCGCAATAACCTTTGCAATCTCTCTTCTGAATGCAATTAAGAAAGGATCTCGTGCATTGTTGTGTTGTCTTTCATTGTTGGAATTCATTAAATGTTTCTTATTGCCCCACCAATGCATCACAATCGTTGTGAGAATTGGTTCATGCAATTCTTTGTGATGCCCATAGACATCCGCGAGAGCCAAAATTTGGGGTTTTCGTTTGAAAACCAATTGGGGTGTTTGAAAGGTAGTTTGGGGCCTCTAAAACCGTCAAATTGAAGATGATCTTCACTGCCACTCTTCAAAGGTTCTCTGCATCGCCCCCATACAAAACCCACCACTCAGCTGTATTACCACAAGTACATTAAGTTAATATTTTAATCCTTAATATAAAAAAAGTCCTACTTATATAGTTATATGTAAAATGTAAATAATAATAATAAGGGTAATTTTCATCTGGACCCCCTGAGGTTTGGTCCATGTCATTTTTAGTCCAAAAAAATGAACACTTTGCATCTACCTCCCCTGAGGTATTCATTAAGATCAATTAAGGACAATTTGTGATTTTTATGACCAAAATACCCTCCCATCTATTCTACCATAATATTTGCATATTTTCGTCAGAAATAAATCCAAGACTGAAAATCAAAAGAGTGGGGTGTTCATCTCCTTCATCGTCTCCATCTTCTCTACCTTTTTTTCCTCTTCAACTCCAGTTGATTTAAGTCTTAATTTACAAACCGAACGGGACAGGGTAGGCAAAGATGTGGATGCTACCCACAGAGTTGCCTCTGTTTCTTTTTTGGGGTTTTAAGGATTTTCAAGGAAATTGATGCGAAACGGTGATTAGGTACTAGAAGCAAAAGAAATCAAACCCAATACTGCAAATTCGTCGGCAAATCGCACAGATCTTGTAGGAAATTTGACACAACGACCAAGATTCGTAGGGGGACACTACCAGCTATAATGTAACGTGCGCCGTTTCGAAATTTATTCTGGGATGTGAAGACCGGAGAGCTTTTGCAGTGTTCTTCGCTGGAAAGAGGAGTCCGAAACACTCAAACCCACCTATCTATCTATGAATGGCGAAAAGAAAACCACACCCAGTCAGGATTTATGCCCCAAATTTGCTTTAATCAACTCTCCGTTAAAACTGCACAGGCCCAAGAAACCTTCAAAATAGGGCATTATTGGGGTTTCTTTTCCATTGCTTGTAAAATGAATCCTCAACCTGTTCAACCTATTTTTAAAAATATTCATGAATGCTTTTCTTTTCCCACCATCCTCATCCATCCTCATCTGAAAATTCTGGATGCAGAAAGAGCAATAAAACGTCAATGTACTTAATGTATGGAGTAAATTTTGAGAGAGTGAGACCATGAGACACTACGGTTGTGGTTGCAGGGCGTAGGATCACACGGCACACAGCACAGCCTTGCAGCCTCACGTTGGGGAGAGGAGCCTTTCTGGTACTTTTCCAACGCCATTGCAGACCAAAGGAGAGAGCAGGGGAGTGACCGTAGTGAATGGTAGTGGTAGTGTGCAGCAGTGCGTCGAAGAAGACTTAATTCATCCAGACGAGTTGAATATGAAAAAAGGTAGAGATGGCGACCCGGACCGAAGATGGAGACGATGAAGGAGATGAATACCCCACTCGTTTGATTTTCATTTGAATTTAATTATGAAGAAAATATGCAAATTTTACAGTAGAATAAGATGTGAGGGTATTTTAGTCATAAAAATTACAAATTGTCCTTAATTGATTTTATTGAATAACTGAGGCGGATGAATAATAATCATTTTTTTGGACTAAAAATACACGGACCATGGACCATAACCTGGGGGCCAGAGTAATAATAACCCTAATAATAATAATAATAATAATAATAATAATAATAATAATAATAATCATGCATCTAACCTGGATCATAATTTTGTCGATTATGTACAACAACATCTGAACCAAAGATCCCAAGTGCATCCGTAAACATCTTTATCTACAATCATTTGGATTGAGGGTTAACTTAATTCTTTCAAAAATGAAAAGCAAGTACTAAGTTTTAAATCCCTAATATCTCACCTTCATGTGGCGATTTGATTGGACCACTGGGTTCAGCTCCAACTTCAAAATAATCTACATGACGACATTAAGCAAGTCTAATCTTAACCCCAAATTTTCGCTATACTAATATTTGGAATTGTGATAATAAGCTGCACAATTCACAAAATTACAATTAGAGATTTAGACCTATCATTGAATGAATTACTAATATCTACTACAATACAAATAATAACCCACACTAATTACTTACTCGTCCCATACATCAAATGCATTAGATGAGCGGTTCATCGAGCGTGTACAATATTTAGATAAAACGGTGTGACCTATAAGGTTAGCTCTTTGTATGGCTATCTTCATGCGCTCAAAGGATGCATAAATGTGGGGTATAGTGGGCCTCCTCAAGGAGGAGTCAACCATACGCAAGACCTTGATTATGGACTCCAAGGTCTCCAGCACAATAGTCACATTCCTCCAAAACTCATCATATGAGATCGTCGTCTGTGCTGTGCGCCCACTATTTGTATTGAATTATCACAAACACATTAAGTTAGCAATAGATACTACACACTAAATATTCATAGTATAAATGTATAAGATCTTATTAAATGAAATAGTAGAGAGAAAAATACTTACTTGGATCCAACCCAAAAAAAACCACTCATCTGATGCAAACATAGCTCTGAGGCTTGCTTTCTTCTCCTGGATACTACTGAGGGCAACAAAAATCATGTTGAGTCTCATTGGATTGGGTCACACTAACTCACCCTCACATGCTCACCTCATCATATATAGAGCAATGCTATGATTATAGATGAAATTAGTTACCTACCTTACCCTCTCCATTGTGGTATGGATAATATTGATCTTACCGATGTCCTTTTACATGAGGTCGATACACTGAGCTGCGTAGGGTGTCCAATAGAGATTATACCCTGATGAGTGACGCACTAAATTATCCTTATCTATGTTTAACCTTCTTTATGAACGAGATTTCCGTCGCATTCAATGAAGCTCACGAGTCTACATGCATATATATGCATGATCCCGAGTGTACTGAAGTTCATTATAAACAGTTTCTTCGACTTCCCTCATTCATCCTAGTATCGCCGACTTTGAATGTATTGGTGCACCTTCCAAAAGGAATCAGTGTGAATTCAAATTGTTTTAGCAGGGTTTGCTGCATCTCCACTAAGGAATTTGTAAGCATCCAAGATATAGAATCAATAGTTTGTGGAAGAGTCCATGTAATCTTGAAGAAGCTTACTTTCCAACTAATGCTTCTAGGTATCGTTCTCTTGTTCTAATCATGTTTACTCCTTCAAGCTTGATTTGTTTTGATATAGGAAGGCTTTTCTTGGCGTAATTACCTCCATGTGTTGAAGTATCTCAAGTTGAATATATAAGTAGTGAGTTAATTGCTAAAAATAGATTGTAACTCTTATGAATGGGTTTGATGTTTTAAAATCTTTGATTACTATTAGGTTTTTTTATTAAAATCTATATTATCTATATATTAAGTTTCAAAATTAGTTCTTTGCATTTCTTTTATTTAATTGTTTTGTTTGTGTGTGGGACCCATGAGGTAAGGGTGGTAATGAGGCACCATGTGTAAAGGAGGCACTTCATGACCTTGGTTATGATCTTCATGACATTGGTCATGGGTCTTAAAGGTTTTGAAATTCTAACTCTTGACATTCATTTCTCATTTCAACTTCATGACCATTCATGGCCATTACCATGAGTGGGGGTTAAGGTCTTTGAATGTGTTAAATCCTATTCATTCCAAAGAAGTGAATATGGAAGTTACTTCCCCAAGTAGTGGGGAGGTTAGGTCAAGGGAGTTTATTCACATTAGTGGAGGAGGGACAAACCATTGATTCTCCATTAGTGGAGAATTGATTGTCCCCTTGTGAGGAGGTGGTGTGGTTTGGGCCTATTTAAACCCAACCACTTCCTTGCATATTGTGTGCAAATAGATACACTCCTCACTCACATTGTTTGTTTTACAAAGTTCATTTCTTTATTGAGTTGTCTAAGTGTTGTGCTCTAGCTTTTGGCTCTTTGAAGGGACTAGAAAAACTACCTCATCTTTTAGTTGGAGGTTGCTTTATCTTGGAGGTGGTGGTGCGTAGAACCCTTGATAGTAGGGTGCATCAATTGCCTTAAAGACAGCACTCAAGGTGTGACTCAACCTCATCGATTGGTGGTTCGTTCGGTTGCACTTCAAGCTCTTCGGATTTGCTAAAGATCTTCATCTCTCAATTGTATTGCAATTTCATTTTTCTGTGTTTGAAGAATTTGTAATACAATTACTCCAACAATTACTTTTCATTTTAAAAAACCTTATTTCTTGTTTGGCCCTTAAGCCCAAGAGGGTATGATTTAAGACCAATTTTAATTGGAAATGGCTTATAACGGTATGATGATAAGTTGGTAATGGTCTCAAAACCACCCCAACCCAAAACCATACTGCGCTAAACCAAAAATCGAACAGAACCATTATTTTGCAATTGGTAGTGTTTGAACTTGGTGTTTTTCAGCTCGACACCATTAAGCCTAGACCGAAACTACTCCAAACTGAGCTAAAGACACATCAAGCAAATAAATTTTTTTTTTTTTGGATAGAATTCATATTACCCTTGTCATGGGGGGGAAGCCCATGTCTGGTGAAAATGTATCATGTATTTATTCATTTGTAAAATCATTTATACAAATTTGGTAACTTAGCTGTGAAAACCCTTTTTTAGGTAATTTAACTGCAAAAACTGTTTCTTGGCTGGACAAAACATCGAATTGTTTCGCTGTTCTCTGAGTTCTTTGAGACCGTTGGTCTTCAAATCCTCGTCACTATGGGCTTTGTAACTGTAATTACAACCCAGATTTGTTTTATAGGCATGGGCCTGGTTCTAGCCCATGATTTAATTGCCTAACGTGCATTGCTGTATAAATAATATTAACAATGACGCCCTAAAACCATCATCCGTAGCTGGGAACGACGGCTTCTCTGTCGCCACTCACTAAAACCCTACTTTCTTAACGTTCACATATCATTCGTATATAAACCCTAGCTTTAGCATTGATAAAATCTCTGTACGTTTGATCTTACGGCTCATTTCTCTATTTGTAGATTCGTTGCTGTTTGTGGTTCGTTAGGTTTTGATTCATTTGGATTTCTTTGACGCAGTAGGAGGAGAGATATAGAGCTTATTAACGATGTCGGACGATGAAACGAAGGAGGAGAAGGAGCTTGATCTCACTTCCCCTGAAGTTGTCACCAAATATAAGAGTGCTGCTGAGATCATCAACAGTTACCATCTCTCACTTTGTCTTTTTTTGTTGTTTTTGTTGTTGTTGTACTTTTGAGCGTTCATAGAATCGGTGTTTTATGTTCTAAAATTTTCACTCTGATTTGTTGATTCGATATTTCGTTTCAATCTAAGAATCGTTCAGTGATTTGACAAATCTCAGAAATGTAAAATTTGCAGAGGCGTTGCATTTAGTAGTATCGGAATGCAAACCAAACGTTAAGGTCGTAGATGTATGTGAGAAAGGCGATGCATTTATTAGGGAGTAAGATTTCTAATTTATCCATGTTCTCATTGTTCATGCCAGAGTTTAATTTATCAATGTTATCTTGTGATTAGCTAAGAGTTTGTACGATACTAAACGGATTAGGTTGCCCATACAGGCAAACCGGAAATATGTATAAGAACATGAAGAAGAAGATTGAGAGGGGTGTTGCCTTCCCAACATGCATCTCCATAAACAACACAGTTTGTCATTTCTCTCCACTTGCCAGTGACGAAACTGTTCTGCAAGAAGGTGACTTACTAAAGATGTAAGTTTTTTGTCGCGTTCAGTTGTTTGTTTCTGTAGTGAATATATTACGAATGTATAGTGGCTGAGGTATTTCTGATGGGTTGCAGTGATATGGGATGTCATATAGATGGTTTCATTGTAGTAGCTGCGCACACTCATGTCCTCCAAGCAGGACCTGTGAGTGGTAGGGCAGCTGATGTCATTGCAGCTGCCAATACTGCTGCAGAAGTTGCTCTGAGACTTGTGAGACCAGGGAGAAAGGTAATAGGAATTAACGCTTGTAGGAGAACTTTTGTTTACTTTGGTTCATTTATTTTTCCATCTATTATTTTGACCTGGAGCTGAATATGTTGAAATTTTCTTGATTTCAATTTATGGATTTTGTTTTTCATGCATTATAGGAAAGTCTCACTCACCCATGCTCGATTGTTTTTTTTTTTTTTGGGGGGGGGGGGGAGAGGGGAGTCAGAAACAGAGAACTTATTAGTTATGCTAGAGTTAAGACACTTGTGTAGTGATTACAATGGAAATTAGAATGGAGAATCTTCTGTTCATTGTTCATTTGACAGAAAATGATGAAGGTGCCATTGATTAGCTAGAAATTATTATTATATGAGCTTTGCCTCTATCTATTGTTTAGTTGTATTTTGTTTTTTGTTTTTTGTGATTTCTGCTGTTCCAGATTGCATAAGCTTTTATGCATATGAATGTGAAATTGTAGGTTTGAATATTAAGCACCCTTGACGGAACAAATCGGGTGTTGGTGTTAGAAATTTATATTGTGTATAGTTTTCTAATTTCTTGCAGATATCAGGTTGTGATTCAATGACTATAGACCTTTTATGATTTGTTCTCTTCTGGTTTTTTAATTATGCTACTCTCTTTTGCAATGTTGTAGGGTGGTTTAAGCTGTATGATGGCATAAGTCAGCATACTGGATAATATTCATCATACCTGATTATAGAAGTGTGCTAATCAGCCCCCCCTCTTTGTGTCGGGTCCTTTATTTTGCACTGGGGTTCTTCTGGGTGTTTTTTTGGGTGGGGGGGGGGGGGGTTGGGTTACAAAGTTGGGGTGTTCGGAAACTTCATTATTCAAAAATCAGCACCCTGTATGTTGAGTTGTTGATTATTAGGGCAAAGAAAAAGTTGGTACACATAAGATCTATTAGCAAATACAATTAGGGATTTCAATCATTAAATGGGTGACCTTGTTCGCGTTTAATATTTTTGAAAGACGTGTTCTGGAAATCAATCATTACATGGGTGACCTTGTTCTGCCTTTGGCGTTTACTTTGGAAATATTTTGAAAGACATGTTCTAAATGAGTGTAACTGATTGGAAGCAAATGGTGCAAGTCCTTAACACTTGCCCCATATGAAGCTCTAGTCATAGTACACTGGTGGAGCATCATTTTCTCTCTTTCTCTAATTTTAAGTAACACATGTTCTCATCTGGTACTTATTTATTCAGTAGACATGATTTCTCTGAATGATGAAGACTTTACGTATGCCATGGAGTTTGCTCCGATGTGGCTTCATTTTGTCATAGTTACACTGACAGAGCATCGTGTATCTCACTTTCTCAACCCTTTTTATTTTTTTTCTTGGGGTGGTACATGTTTCAGCTTTCATCTTTTTTTGGTTGTATCCTTCCAATATTGCGCAGAATGCTGTTGTGGAAAATGATTTTCTATTTGAATGTGCTACTTGTCTCTTTGGCAGAAATGATCTCTTAGCATGCTGTTGTGGAAAATGACTTTCCATTTTTTTCAAGGTCTCTAAATGATTTTCCATTTGATGTGCTACTTATCTCTTCGGCAGAAATGATTTTTTTTTCTGGATGAAGATTTTGAGGATATGTAGAGAGCTCTAGTGAAGCTTCACTAGTATTAGCTTTACAGATAATATAGCAACAAGTACCTTCAACACTCATTTTCTAGTAAAAATGTTGGATGTTTACCTTCTTTAGTCTTATTTGTCTAGTATAAACCTGAAAGTGGGCAGCTGTATTTGGACCCAAGTAATGCAAATTGAATCCAGGTATTCGTGATTGCGATGATCCATGTTGATTAATGAGATCTTAAGCTGAGTAATATATTATCTCATCTGTGGTTTGTGTCCTATATGATTGTGTTGAGACAAAATCTCTCTTATAAATTAATACCTACTCCAAGAAGGGTTTCTAGTTAAAATATTCTAGAGAAGTTATTAACCAACATACGAATGAGGCTTTATGTTGGTTATTCAGATCGGGGCATCTTATTTTTCAAGTTGAACTATGATGTGTTGTATGGTGTGTAATTTCAGCCATGTCAGGGTGGTTATTGTGGTGGTGAACATCGATGAAAGGGTATTGAACATAGTAACATCAGTAAATAACAAAGTTGACATAGACAATGACATTGTCTGTGGGGTAAAAATAGGATTGATGAAGTGTGATTGGTGCAGGGTGAGTGTGCATCGTGCAATCAGCTTTTCCGTAGCATAAAGGTAAATGAATAGAACTATTAAACAACCGATTATTACCTACGTTTTGGAACATGTTGCTGTTAAGGAGTGTTATATAAATAAATTACTAGTATTTTGGATATGAGGATGTTTAGATGGTTGTGTGGTTGAAAATCGGAATTTAAAAGTAAATAGTGACTATTTAGATTCATGATAAGCTTGCTTGAGAATTGTCCATGGCGGCATGCCCACGTTAAATGGAGGCCGTTGGATTCCCTTATTTGGGGGACTGATTTGATTCAGATTGAAGGAAGTAAAGGGGCAGAGCCAGATAACCTGTGGGGAAGAAAGACATGGTTAGTTAAGGCTCTGTACCATGTATGACTCCTTCATTTTAAAGCAAGGTCCCCCCATTTAGTTGGGATAAGGCAACGTTGTTGCTTCTTGTTTTCCTTTGTTTTCATGTTTTCCCCATATTTGGAAGTATGGGTGCTTGTATGGAAACCTAAGTGGTAAAATCCCGGGGAAGGTTGTTATACTGTGTTCGACATGGTTCCCGTTTCTAGATTGCATGTTTCGTTGGTGAATATCCATTTATCAGCAAGCTGCATTTTTCTCTTTTTGCTATTGAAGCGCTAGCTTTTGTGAAAAATCATTCTCTCAGCACTTGTCTACAAATGTTAGCACCCTATTTTGGGTGCACGAGTATCTGTTTCTATTTTGATTAAAATGTAAGATTCCTTGAGTGCCAGCCTCTGAGAAAAGCCATATTTGTCAAGGTATCTAGGTGTCTAGGGTGTTGGGGGAAGTCTTGATGCACAGCTTCCCAACTAGGCATCCAGTGAGCCTGCTTGCGAATCCAAGGTGACTCAATATATTGGTAATTGGACTGAATAAAATTCTGTTTTGTATATGTTCATCATTGATCTAGTCAATGCCTTGACAACTATGTCAGTAGATTTCTGTTCACTGGGTATATTGTAATTGAATAATTTTTTTGTTGGATATGTTCGTCTGTGAAATCTGAAGAGAGTAAAAACAGTGAAAAATGAGAAAGCTGAAAAGGAATTTGTACATAGGGTTAGAAGAACACAACTTTGCTTTGACTATTCTGATAATTGGAGATGGCTAAATTGCTGTGCCATGTTGGGAAGGCAACTTTGCCGAGTTAATCAAATTTCATTTTGGTTTCCTCCTTTCCTTGTTGCCTAGAACATAATCGGCTACTATGCTTGGTGTTGATCAATTATCTTTTGGTCAATCTTCACTCAAACGTTGCCTACATTTCTTGATGAAGGATTTTTATTTTTGCTTATAAAGTTCATTAAAAAAAAAGAAGCAACTTTGCCGAGGTGGTCAATTTCTTTTTGGTTTCCTCCTTTCCTTGTTGCCTATATGTATCTGGCTCTATGCTTGAGGTTGATCAATTACCTTTAGTTTGATTCTTACTCATTCGTAGCCAACAACTGACAAAGTGTTTTTCTTTCTGGTCATATGCTAAGAGATGCTGCGTCTGGCTATTTTAGTTGATTTATATTCTGCGTTTGCCCTCGGAATTTTCTACGTTTTTTAACTTAGTAATTTGTACATAGGGTTAGAAGAACACAACTTTGCTTTGACAATTCAGATAATTGGAGATGGCTAAATTGCTGTGCCATATTGCAAAGGAATGAAGTTCATCAATTAGAAAAAGAAAAAGGGGGGTTGGGGTTGGGAAGGCAACTTTGCCGAGTTAATCAAATTTCATTTTGGTTTCCTCCTTTCCTTGTTGCCTAGAACATAATCGGCTACTATGCTTGGTGTTGATCAATTATCTTTTGGTCAATCTTCACTCAAACGTTGCCTACATTTCTTGATGAAGGAATTTTATTTTTGCTTAAAAAGTTCATTATAAAAAGAGGCAACTTTGCCGAGGTGATCAATTTCTTTTTGGTTTCCTCCTTTCCTTGTTGCCTATATGTATCTGGCTCTATGCTTGAGGTTGATCAATTATCTTTAGTTTGATTCTTACTCATTCGTAGCCAACATCTGACAAAGTGTTTTTCTTTCTAGTCATATGCTAAGAGATGCTGCGTCTGGCTATTTTAGTTGATTTATATTCTGTGTTTGCCCTCGGGATTTTCTACATTTTTTGACTTGGTACATTTCAATGCATCATACTCCTAAATTTTTAGGCTGTGCCATAGGTACTCTGATAGATTCTGCTTGCTCAGACTTGTTTGTTTTTGTTGCATGTTAGTACTTGCTTGTTCTAAGCATGAGCAAGCTGATCACTCAATCCAATGGTGTATTTGTCCTTAATTGAGCATGATGCTTTGGCTTTTGACAATAAGGGGTATCATTTTTTGACGTGCAGTGGCACACTGGTCAATTGAGATCTTAGACCAGTATTTAGTCTGCTAATTTTGGTTGGAAGTAGTAGTTCCTTTCTGAAATTTTGAAATGAAAGTTGATATTTATATTTTCTTATTTCTCTAGGTGTTGCTTCTTTTTCTCTCCTTTCTATGTAATGATTAGCTTCTCAAATGTATCTTTGGATATAGTTAATAAAGGTGCATTATCTAGGAAGAAAAGTTTATCTGGAAAAAGGGGAAGAAGGATTGCTCCCCCCCTCCATTTTAAGGATGTTGTATTATTTAAGGAGATCTTCTATTGGCTGAAATGGGAAGAACCACTTTCTGACCAACTGGGGCTTGCTTTCATCTTTAACTTTCGACCATGTCACTTGTTGAGCTGTAGGTTGGTCATTGTTCAGATATGACACAAAGTACCTAATAGCTGAGAGGAGTAAAACATTGCTGCCGAGAAAAAATCAGTTTGTGATTTTATTTTTGTTTGAATGGGTCTGTCCTTTTACTGGACAGGTTCCTTTGTGCTTGTGCCCATTTAACAATAGTTATGTAATGTTATTGTACTTATATTTTTGTGTTTCACCATCTCCACCAATTATAGCATGGATACTTTAATTTACCTAAGCTGTCAACATTTTGCAGAATAAAGATGTTACAGAGGCTGTTCAGAAGGTTGCTGCTGCTTATGACTGCAAGATTGTTGAAGGTGTTCTCAGCCATCAGCTAAAGCAGTTTGTAATAGACGGGAACAAGGTCATATTGAGTGTAACTAGTCCTGAGACCAGAGTTGATGATGCAGAATTTGAGGAGAATGAAGTCTACGCAATCGATATAGTGACCAGCACTGGTGAGGGAAAGGTATGTCAAAGCTGGAGTTAATCATACATCTTCATGTGCCTTGAACTGTATGTTATTTGTCATTTGATTTTCTTGGGTGAGATATGTTGCAGCCTAGGCTGTTGGATGAGAAGCAAACTACCATTTACAAGAGAGCTGTGGACAAGAATTACCACTTAAAGATGAAAGCATCACGGTTCATCTTCAGTGAAATAAATCAGAAGTTTCCCATCATGCCATTTACAGCGAGGTTTGTGGTCTTTTTTTCTTTATTTTCTTGTAATCTACCTGCTTCTTTTGTAGTAGTGACATGGGATTTTTCTTTTTCTGTGCTAGGGCTCTAGAAGAGAAGAGGGCCCGGCTAGGATTGGTTGAATGCGTGAACCATGATCTTTTGCAGCCATATCCTGTTCTTCATGAGAAGCCTGGTTAGCACATTTTGCTCTATAACTCCTGGAGAAACTAATATACTGCTGGATGTTCTATCTTTTTTCTACTGTTGCTTGACCCCTTTTCTCCCAATCTTTGCAGGTGATTACGTTGCCCATATTAAATTCACAGTTTTGTTAATGCCAAATGGGTCAGACCGGATCACATCCCATCCTCTGCAGGAGCTGAAGCCTACAAAACCAATAGATGACCCTGAGATCAAGGCCTGGTTAGCTCTTGGCACAAAGACAAAGAAGAAAGGTGGTGGGAAGAAGAAGAAAGGTATGTTCAAGGGTTCCCTTGAAGTAACTAATTTATAACAACTTACACAATTAGGTCAAGTATATTGATTCAGATTTTACCTGGTTTGAGGGTCCAGATCTGATTAGTTTATCAGAACTGGATTTTGAATGCAAAATGTTGTTATTTGTATATTTAGCTAAACCGATGCATAAACCAAGATTGGGCTGAATGGCTGGATCCATTCAGCTAGGGTTGGTTGGTTTAGTGGGTCTGATGAATCAATCGGAGGCATTGAAAAATGACTCAATCTAATTGGGTCTATTAGCAGCAGATTGCTCGTCCCAGGTGAGTTTTACGCAGATGTTTGGTTGTCCAGTTCATTGTGATAACGGAATTTTGGGAGGAATGTGTGTCGATGCGATTGGATTAAACTTGCTTCGGGTGGACTGATTCCAAAGATTGTTTTCTTGGGTGTGTTTTCAACTTTTAAAGAATTATGTCTTTTAATTGTTCTGTTGCCCTGTTGTCTAGTTTGGGCCAGTATAAGTGTTTTCTTCAATATGGTCTGTAATGTCATATTTAGGTCAACTAATTCCTTGTATCAAAGTAGGTGGCCTCAGTGCAATGGTAAGGTACTGCATTGCAACCTGGTGATCTTACACAAAAGTTGCGTCTCCACAGATATTGTGGTTAAGGTTGCATAGCTACTCCCCTACCTTGAAGTTTGTCAATCCCTTAAACCACTACTGGACCAGTTGATGGTCTGTTCTCCTATGAAATAGACTGTCAGGTTTGCTTATTTGGCTTGCTTATGCCAAGTTCGTCTTTGTTTTGTTTCCCTGTGCTGTCATTTTCAACTTCAAAGGAAATTTATTTGGCTACCCAAATTTTCTCCATCATCTTGCTGCATGCTGTGACGCTAAAAGTTGGTAAGCATATTTTCAGGGGTTCAAAACCTGTTGAGTAAATAATCAGGCAGCCCCTTTGCAAATGACAATTGCAGAGGAGGTGTTAGTCTGCTCACAAATCAATTGGTCTTTGGTTCTTCAGGCTCGCTGAACCCTTCCATGAAGCTGGCCTAGTAAAACCTAAGCACATACATTTGTTCAATTGGTCTTGACTATGGAATACTACTATGAAGTACTTGTTTGTCCAAATTTTAGATGGAACACTGTTTGATTATTGTATGCATACTTAGTTAAAGTAGTGCCTTAACCCAGTGGTGAGCCTTGGCTTAATGGTACGGTTGCTTTATTATGGGTTCAGACAGGGAAATAGTGTTTCCCTTGCATTGTACATTCCCCTGAGCTTTGTTCATTGGGGGTACATTCTTATTGTCTTTAGCCAGAACTGGGTTTAAGGCCTTGTCCATTCACCTGGGAACTGAACTTTTGAATGCGTTGGTTGAATGATGGTCAGAGGCATCAAAAGTTCATCTCAAGGACAATGTGCTTTTACTCTGTAGCAATATTGAGTTCATCTCAAGGACAATATGGAAGATTGTCTGTTGAAATTGGAATCTGAATGCAGTATGGTTGTTATTGTTATGCTTCACTTCTCCAAGTATGCCCGAACCAAGTGGTGGACTTCTACCCAATGCAAATGTTGCTCTACTTTCATCCTGTTGGTTGTGGGTTCAAACAGGGAAATATCCTGACTTGTGAACGAAGGGGTTAAACCTGCATATGCAGTAGCAGGAGCCTTGTGTGAGGGCCTGATGGGTGGTCCATTCACCTAGGAATTATCTGTCGTATGAGTTGTTTGAATGCTGATTGTAGTTTTTGATCGGTGGTTCAACCCAAGCAAGTCGATTTGCAATTAACTCTTCTACAATTGGTTTCTAGTTTATCACAAGAAGAGTTGTGTTTTTAAATGTCTTACCTTTCAGATGTTTTTGATTTTCTTGCTGTGAAGCATTCCGGTATAAATATTCAATCATGTGGTGGTTTTATGGTTTTCGAAATCCTGTGAGCAGAAAATCAGGCAGCCCCTTTGCAAATAAAAATTGCATGGGAGGTGTTAGTCTGCTCAAATATCAATGTTTCTTTTGTTCTTCAGGCTTGCTGAACCTTTCTTGAAGCTAGTCTAGTAAGACTCAAGCACATACTATTGTTTTCTTTGTTGTCTTACTGAATGATGTTTTTTCCAAAAAGTTATTTCCTGCCTTCTTCTGCTATTACAGATGAGCATCATTTGTTATTGGGATTTTCCTGGACATGTTGAGCAGACAATCAGGTTGCCCCATGGGTTTGGTTGTCGCTTATTGTGTATTTCTCTTCTTTTATGTGTTAGGCAGGTGCAACTATTCTGTTAGACCCATTTAGTGTTTCTATGCTTGTTGAGACAATTTTCGCCACTCTTATTTTTATCTTGACATTTCTTACATTATTTTAGAGACCAGGTCCTGGCTACATTGTCTGCAATATTTTAGGTTTGCCTACTGATGTTTACATTAATGTTGTGACTATATGAAAATTCTCCAGCATGAGCCTATTTTCTTGGTTTTGGCAGGTAAGAAGGGTGAGAAAGCTGATGAATCTGAAGAAACAGAGGCCATGGATGTGTCGGCAAATGGTGCAGCATCCCAAGAATGATTTTCTTATTTTATCGCCCTCCAATTTTGGTACATTTTACTCCTTTACATTTGCTTGCTGGCTTGGGCACACTGTGCTGGCTTCCCAATCTTATGCATGCATATTTTAGGTTGGGGTGGAGAATGCTGTTCCCCCGTCTCTGTACCTGTTTATTCTTCTGTTAAACTTGTAATGAGGGAAAAAAAAAAGAAAAAGAAGTCAGTTATTTACATGATTACCCTTTGCAGGCCCAAGTAAGTAAGAAGCGTTAATTTAATTTAACATTTGAGAATGTTTCCTTGCAAGTCTCTTTACATAATTATTTGGGAAACAGTTGTCTCTGGATTAATAGGGACGAGCCTTTAAGATGTTCGCAGTTGGATGGATGGAAAAGGATATTTTGTGGGAGTTTTCAGCTGTGTTTGCCATGATTCCAGAGTCCATAATTTTCGATTCTCCCCCTTGCCCCTTGGATGTACGCCTATCTTGCAGGCTTACCATTTTTAAGTGGTTGTCCGAAGTTTTCTGCCTTTCATCTGTTGATCAAGCCCATTTAGCTTTTCCCCAGCATTTTCTCATGTCTTATCAGGAATCCTTGGAGAGAAACCCGTCTTTTGTGTTTTTATTTTTGTCGCTCTAATTCTTTCCATTCCAGTATGCTTAATCCGAAGGTTCTTTGTTGCTTTTGGTGTTTTCTTTATGAATTTCGAGACATTTTGCTTGCCATATTTCAACCGTGGTCGTTGAGCTTGAGCACGATTTCTAAGGTAACACATGGTAGCGGAGGCTAGAGGTTTCTGATTGAACCAGTGATCATGGCCGTCCCTACGTTTCGGTGATGTTATTGAACGGCAATGGAGTATTGTTTTAGAGCTAAGATAAGATGTGGGCGTGACAGTGTGCACTTCTGATTGTATGCAACAGAATGGCAGGAAATAATTAAGTAATGGGACGAAAATTGAGATGATTCAGTGATTTCCTTTTTTGTAAGTATAAAGTTTGTTAATCATCGTGTGTGAAGGAATGGAAGCAGTCTGGAATTTGGAAATTTAAGTAGCCAGAGTTGATTCATGACTAGGTATGATTCTGGTTTGCACACATCGTAAGTAGTCAGTATATGGGCAAATTGTGACTTTTTCCTTTTGTTAGTAAGAGCAAGCACCCTAAGTCCCCTCTTGAGCCTCGGGCTCTAGAACTATTGCAAAACCGGAGAGATATTTATACATGAAGTAATTTGTCTTGGTGAATGGAAAAGGAGCGAATGATCCTTATCTTTGTTTCACACGGAAACACCAAGTTAGGTTTATGTTTTATTAACTAATTTTTGTAGAATTTGTTGGGAAAATTTTCCATCTAGTCCTCTCATATTCCAGGGCAACAGCTTCGTCGTTTCACCACAAACCTTCTTCGAAACATCCATTCTCTCGAAGAAGGTAGTACCCTGAAACATAAACGAGATAAAAAATAAAGACAGAACAAACAATCATGGAAATAGCAAAGAGATAACAAGCAAGAAACAAAGATTTCGGAGGTGCCTCCAATGGCCCCACCAGAACAAACCAGGGGTCCCCCCGGGGGAAAAGTTTTTTTTCGTTGCCAATAGCAGAAGTTCTTAGATAATAAGCTAGAAACAAATAACACAGCAACAAACTAGCAAAACAAGGAAGCAAACACCTATGCAAAGAACTTGTTTTTGGAGGTGTCGGCTTCGAACAGGAATTTTTAAATCGGCAAAAGATAATGATCCAAATAGCAACAAGGTAAGCTATGCAAAGATCAAAAAAATCTTTATAGTGATGATAAGGGAAAACCTGGGGGTATTGGATGCTGATGCTGCATTGTTCACTTGAGTCATAGGAGTGAATAGTGGACCATCCATAGGATAGCCAAACATACTGATATATCGTGCTTTCATCTCCTCCCAGAAGGTGAGGAACCGAGAGATTGGTTAAGGAGAGGCCACCAGCAGAATATTGAGAGCAAGGGGGAAGGAGTCAAGAGGTGTAGGAACATCATCAATGGGACCCACATGGTGATGCTTACGGCTCGGGTTGGTGTTTTCATCCCCTCCTCCTACATGAACATCTCCCTGTAGTTTGGATCCGCATTCAGTGCTTAGGTTAACATTATTCGAGCAAGAGTCATTTTGCATACCTGTATTTGGGTTAGGGGAAGTGTTAATGAAGACGTTCTGAATATTAATTGTGTGAGGTCCTCGACCATCAGCAGAAAATTTTCCAATCAAGAGGTCTAGCAGTGGCATCAGGGTTGGTTCAGAGTTCTCATTCAGGGGGGGGGGGCTCACTCAACTGGTAGGCTGGTAGCCAAGTCATTCATTAGGCGAACTTTGCGGCATCTCATTTTTAAACCCCACATTTGCGATGTTATTCTTTGGAGAAGAAAAAGGGGGACCCCCCCCCATCACCCCCCCTTCTCTTTCTCCCCCCCTGGGACCCCTGTTTTTTTCCCACCCCACCTTTGCAAACAAACGCAGCCTAGGTGTCGAGGAAACATTCGAAGTCTTTTGTAAAGGTGAATCATTAAACCCTGTTGTGTCACCATCCTTCCTTTTTTAGTAGTAGACTTCATAGCTTGGTTTTCCTTTGCAGTAGGAACCTCGAGCTCTCCAGATAACAAAACTTTTTTCGTTCCTTCATCCACAACCGTGGTCTTGTTTATATTTGATGCATAAGCACCAACATCATTAGTTGGTAAGATAGTACCAAATTCATTTGTTGATGGTAAATCTGCACCACCCTCCAGTGCCCCAATCAACTTTTTCCCACTTTTTCCATCTAGCAGGTTTCTTTCATTTCCTGCTACCTTATCTCATCCATTACAGCTTTCTTTTTTACTTTCTTCTGCATTCACACTATTAACATCACAGTTGGTTTGACCAAGATGTTTTTGTGGCCAACTATTCAACTCTTGCTGATGGTATATGTAAAATCTCCATCTCCTATATATAAAAAGTGTTCAATCCCTTCCCTGCCCTTTATTTAGGAGATCTGCTGCCCTCGAAGAAGCTATTTCATCTTCACTCCTTGTATTGGAATTGAGGATCGTATCAGGTGCCTACTATAACAAGAAAAGCAAAATTGTCACCAATTGACAAATTGACAAAAGGAAAAGAAATGGCTGGATCAACAACTAGTAGTATTCATTAACCATATAACATCCAACAACTCGCTGCCCATACGAGTCACCAATTGACGATGTATGTATGATTCTAACTCTATGTATGCTGATCTTTATTGGCAGACATGCTTTTAGTCATAGCATCATACTTCTTTAGGAATGTCTCATCACACAATGCCGTTTGGTAGTGGGTCCTTCATCCCTCAGGACAATCCATGGCTGGGGTATAGGTCATCGCTCTCTCACATCACCATTGGTTTAGTATTGACGCATGTCAGGGTTAAGCCTAGCCAATGCAAATCTTCTACTTAGTTATATCATGTCGGATCCAGATACGTTCATTCCTCACCCCTGGCGATCCTTTCTGGTATCCTTCACGCTAGAGTCCTCATAGTCCCTGACTACGGACTTATCAACCCTATTGGTCATCCACAAATGGTAAACGGGAAGCTTTCACGTCCTCTCACGTCCTCTCACGGGTTGGTTACCGGTCTTGAGCGCCCGTGAGCCCAAGTCTATCCATTTGCAACCCTACCAATAAATGGCCTCTCACGAGTATCCACAATGTGATTCCTGTCCTCTCATGGATTGGTTACCGGTCTTGAGCGCCCATGAATCCCCATTGTTACCACGGGTTGTTCGGTCTCAATACCTTTCCGATTAGGGTCTGATATAACGAGGACATCCTAGCCAAACGACATTGTGTGATTAACTCCAGGGGTGGGCAAGATGTAAAATTCCACGTCAGCAACAACAGTACGAGCAACTCTATGAGGGGAGACATGAAGAACAGTAACCTTGAGAACAATATGATGAAGTAGAAGACGCTAGCCATGCACGCGGCTAGTGATTCATCAAGCCTACGAGTATGTAATAAATAAGTGAACTTTGCCAAAGGTGGTATGTTAAAGCAGTTAAAGACTCAACTTCCCTAGGGGAGGTCTTGGGTTTGCACCCACTCTGCGGCATTAATATAAAGCTCCCCCCAGAAAATAAATCGTAGTGCACACAAGCTGGCAGTTAAAAAAAAAAAAAAAATCCACAACGTTTTCACTAGGAGGTATTGATCTAATCAATCAAGCAACCCTGTATTGATGATTGATTGATTGTATTTTCCTTTTACTTCGAAATGATTTGCTGTAGTGTATATAAAGCTTGCATCTTACAGTTCTATCCCTTGACCAGTTTCACACTAACATTCCTTAACCACTAATCCATCTCTTACAATGACATTCTTATCCTGAGTAATCCTTACAAATTACCCTTCCATCAGTAATTCTCGTAACAACATATCGATGTAGAACTGATCAATTAAGAAGGTTTTCTATTTATTATTGGTTAAATGAACAAATAACCCCTCGAGATTTGGTCATCGATTGATCGAATTCAAATCCCTATTTGTCCTGCTGACCCTTTATCCACCTTCCCTTCTGGTATTTCAATTTTCTCTCTCATCAACGTCTCACCATGAACACAAACGAGGGAGGATTATTGAGATGAAAAACGATCGAGAAGGCTAGTTCATATATATTAAACAAAATTACGATGCATACTGCACGAATCCGAGTTAAGAACCAGAAATTTCAAATTCACCTATTTCTTGTAAGAGGTTAGATGCATATTGCAAGAGAAAGAAACTCTGTGATAATGAAATAGTAAAGACATAGAATAGTACTAAGCCACGGCTCCATATTTCTTTGATGCCGAGGCCAAAGCACAACACATGGCGTTGCTTAGCCTTAAAGAGCCACTAAAGCTAATGGAACCGTTGCAAACATTTCTTCTTTTGGTCAAGCCTTCGCTCCACATGGAGGTTAGGTCCGAAGAGCGCCTTGAGGATGTGTCGTGGGCGCGCGGTGACCTCCAACCGGCCTCTCGTCGCTGCCCCGCCCCGAGGAGATTCGGCTGACCTCCTGGACTTTGCCCGCCCCCCTGGGGTCTTTTCTTGGTCTTTCCTTGAGTCACCCCTTGGATTCATCTTATTTTATTTTTACTTGGGTTAAGCCTTCAAACACCCCCTCCAACTGAAAAAAGACTAGGGAATTCAGTGGCATTTTTATTTGATGAAATATTGATAAAATATCTCCTCAGCTTCCAAGTATAATCATTTATGACATGCAAATATTTTATCAAGAATGAATTTATAGTCGATTTTGAATTAAATTTAAAAATCAAAATAATATTATATTAATCAAAGTTTATCCACTGTGCCTGCTTGAGACATCAGACAACCCTTAGGATTACCTTATTACCTATTTAACTCAAATCCCAAGTCTATAATTCTTTTTGGTGGAGGAACTGTAATTTTTTTTTTTGGATAAAAAGGAAATTGCTTATGTTAATATGACAGGTCAAACTAAGGGTAATGTAACTGAGATAAAAAAGAAATTACTTATATTAATATGATGGGCCAAACTAAGGCTAATGTAATTTTTTTTTTTTTATGTTTTTGTTTTTTTTGGGGGTGGGTGGTGGTTAATATCTATGGACATGACGCTTTAAGGGCCTGTTTGGTTACATGAATCTAGAGATTTCAAATCTCTGGATTCATGAATTTGAGAATTATACCCGTTTGGTTGTAAAAATCTCTAGATTCATGAAATCTACAGTTTCTTGATTCACGTTTTTAGTGTAAAAAGGTGAATCTGTAGATTTATGGGTAAGGGGTGAAATCCAGAGATTTCAAAAAAACTATACAATTGTACATTCACAAAAATCATGTCGATCAAATAAATTTTTAGGATGAATTCACAGATTTCATTCCACAACCAAACACTTAATTTTATAAATTATAACTCCATAGATTTGAAGTCTATAGATTTGAAATCTCTAGATATTTGAAATCTCCAGACTCATGTAACCAAACAGGCCCTTACGTAATGAAAGTTTCTCATCCTCGAGGGGTGGCTCAGTTTCCACATAGGAAGTCTTCCACTTTTTTCCCCACTCTGCTCAATCATCTGAAGGGTTCCTCAAGACCAGAATCTCTTTGAAAAGAGCAAGGCGAAGCTCCATTTAGTATTGAACAAGAAAACAACTTCCCCAACCGCCTCGCCTATATTAACCACACTTGATATAAAAAAGCTCAACCCCAAAAAGACGGAAGAGGTCCTCAACGAGTGATTTGGACTCATGTAAGCTCCGCTTTATTTTAGATATCTTTTTAGAAGATTAAACCTGAAATTTTAACCAAAAAAATTCAAAAGATACAAGGGTTTTTTGCCAAAAAATTTATTGAACAACTTCTCCTTTTCTCATTTAAAAAAAAATTATATAAATATATCTGGCGGCTTGAGTGAGATAGATATTCGAGATCAAGTATCCGAGCATTTCAATTGGTCAATATCCGTGGAATAATAAACAAGTGCCACGTGTACGTAGCATTTCCATTGAACAATCTAAGCAATTCTATTGGTCAGATACCGTGGAAGCACAAAGCATGTGCAACGTGTATTCGGCGCGGGAAACCTCTCGACTCGCCAGACGTTTTTTTCTGGAACTTTCGTCTTCCTCCTTCATCGCTCTCTTCTTTGACATCCTGACATCAAGCTGTTAATTCGTGCAGTTGTGATTTTCGCAGAGCAAAGAAACAAGTTGAAGATCGAAACATCGACCACTGGAGATGAGCACTCGTTTCCTGCTATTGTTATTTCTATTGTCATCGCTTCTGTGTTTCACCCAAGCGTCCAAGACCCTCGACCCATACAAGGTAAGTTTTTCGGTTCATAATGTTAAAATCTTTATGTTCTTCATCCTTATTTTTCAATTTTTAGGTTTTTGGAGGCGTATCGTTGTGTGAGTGTTCGAATTAGTTACGAATTTATTTAATTTTTCCAGTTCGGTTTTCTTTTAGTACAAGTACGTCATTGATAGGGTCGGATTGTGAATGTCGATCATCAATGTGGATGGATTACATGTTGTTTTTTGCCTAGTTATTATTTTCCAAACCATTGAAGACATCTAAGCTGAGTATTGTTTTGGTTGGCTTTGGAAGTTAATGAGATTTTTGATGTATGGCGTATTGACCACTTTTAAATTGATACACTATCACACTGCATCTTAATTTAATAATATGGCGGAATGAAGAAGTTGATCTTTAACTTTAACCATAGTTACTGGATCAGCCAATTTATAAATGTAAATACAATTATATGGTGTGTGGCATAATATTTATTTTTGAGATTTGGTGAGAATGGATGGAGATTGATTTGATTAACATCTTATTAGGAATATAAGGAAAATGAGTTGGACCAAGAAGAAGAAGAAAAAGGATATGAAGAATGACCATATGCATGCCGTCATGAGGAAAGGTCTTTTCTACTGTGTAATGATGGTCAATGCAACTTAAGATACTTCCTTCATCTGCAAAAAGTGATTTAGCTGTGATCTTTGATCTTAGGTCGCCCACTAGAAACCAATTTTTTAAACGTTGTCTTGTCTAAGGCTGTTTTGCATTTGCCACATGTTTGTAGCTGATGATGTCAATCCAAATAAGGGCGAACCTCTACACAGGCAGAGGCTTTTTACCTTGACCTTAGGCTACAACTGTGGTCCACCGACCATTGTGCCAAGGCACACCCTGGATGTCTATCCAAATATTTGTGTGAATTCACCAAGCATGTGCCTTCGTCCATCTGTTTACTTAATGCCACAAGAGCCCCTTTTTCATTTCCTCTTCCTATCGATAACCAATACCGTAGTTTAGCTTATTTCTCAATAGAGTAGATTATAGCTTTTGATGTGTTGTACCTTGTAGTATGATGGGTACCAGTCACCTAATGGATAGGTTTCAGAAACCAGTAGAAAGCCAGGTCAGAGACAAGGAGAAGTTTTCAGCCTCAGGAAAATTCAATATCACAATTCACAAGATCAATAAGTCATAACCCAATTTTTGTCTGAAATCTTATTTAAGTGGCGAGGATGTGCTATAAAAATTCCATATTAATGTAACGTTCTTTTGGTTGAATAATCTATTATTATCAAATCCTTAAAGGGAGAAAAAGAATGTACAAAGAACAAAAGGGGGTGTGGGGGGAGGGGTGAAGGAACCAACTTTTAGGAACTAAGCTGGAAATTAGAGCTAAGCCTTAGGTAATAGCAATGAGTTTGTAACATAGGGTTTTCAAAATAGGGGGATGGATGAGCAACTGCAGCTTAGAAGAGACATAAAAGCATATGGCTTTCCAAATTGAGTCCAATGACCTGGAGTTGGAGATCCATCTTCTAAGGTTTCTTTTCCACCATAGGTGGTGAATGGTAGCACAGAAAGCTAGCTTACCAGTAAGGTCACAGATAGAGGAGCCTGGGAAGGATCATTGGATCTATTGCCAATCCTGAGCAAATCCGTATGAGTGCCTAGACTGGGCCAAATGTAGGATATGGCTTTTCTCCAAAGGGATTGGGAAAAAGGTAGGAGAAGAAAAGGGGGTCTATGTCTTGAGTATCGTTCCAACAAAGAGTGTAGTTAGGGTTGGTGGGGATGCCGATGGATAAGGAAAGCCTACCATGGAAATGATAGGTTCCTACCAAGAAGGACACTTAAGAGTAGAGATTACAGAGCCATTGTTCAGTCTCAGGAAATAGGCCTTTAGAAGATACGTTGGAGATGCTAGTAGTCCAGAATATCAATCACAAAAGCTTCAACAGGAGCATATGTAAAACGTAGTAATCATCAAAAGATGAAATGGATATTTAAGATTTGGCTAATAAGAATGTCAAGTTCCTTTGATTTCTCTACTATGGGAAGTATACAAAAATAAAAATGGGTATTGAAGATTTTGTTGAGCCATTTGGTGCTATGTTGGGTGAAGTCAATCTAAAGAAAAGGGGGGGGGGGGAGGGGTTGAATAGGTTGAGACTAGTGGAATCATGCTTGGCTTTGCAATTAATTAACAATTAAAAAAATTAAATCAATAAACAATGAAAACAAGGCATAGGGATTTTATAGTGGTTTAATTCAATTGAATCTACGTCCACTCCCTTCTAGTCCTTTAGATAGATTTCACTAGTATGTCCACTTTCTGTACAATGGATGGGGAGACAATACCATTTTACAAATCTTTGTATAGGCCGAGAGCACCTTTACAAAATCCTTGATTCTGGGCAAGCGTACCCAATAACAGTGTTGTAAACCTGATTTTTAGGGTTATGGTTTCTAAGGTGAATTTCCTAAAGTTTGGGATTGCCTAGAGTCTTCCAGAAAATAAACTAGAAATACCATGGGATGTCTAGGGGTTATTGGAAAGTTGTGGGAAGCTCTTAGGAATGATATGGGTTGTTTTAATTTTAGATGGGAATTGGAGGGAAAGATGAGGAAATAAAATTGGGATCCTAAGGGTTGTTAGGGTGTCGACAAAATCTATATGGGCTGCTTTGGGATTCCCAAAATTACCATAGAGCTGAAAGGAAATGTTTCTAGGGATATGGGGAAGGTTTGGATTAAAAATTGGGAGATTCTTAGATGGATCTTGGGCAATCTTTGGATCTTTCTTTTCTTTCTTCCTTCTTTTCTCTTTTCCTTCTTTTCTGTTGTTCAGAGTCTTCAGACTTGCCGCAAGTCAGGAGGGGGTGGAGAGGGGGCCAGAAGGGTTAGGAAGGGGAAGGGAGGGGTCGTGGGGGTAGGGGAGAGGTGGGGGAGGGGAAGGGGTTTAGGGGATCTTGGGGGCTTGGGAAGGTGCTGCCAGTAGTGCAGCAGAAAGGGGAGGGGAGAACTAGGGTTGTGCAGGTAGGGAAAGAAGGGAAGAAGAATAAGTAGGGGAGGGATTGAGGAGGGGGAATTACACTGGTTTGTGGGATTTCTGAAGGGATGCTTGCTGGAGTTGTTGATTGGCTGCTGTAGTGTTGCTGAACTGCTTTGCTGGATCGCAGGAAAGAGGTTGAAATTTGAGAGAATTAGACAAGAGCAAGGTCCTACTCAAAGAGGACCCAGCTGCACCTTTCTTGGCTACAATTACAAGTTAATTTTATTCATCCAGACTTAAGGAATACAAAGAAAGAACAGGTTATTTATAGCCTACTAAAAGACCCTAACTCTAAGGGAGATTCCTTTGTAGATTAGGATCTCACCACATTATTACAAACATTGAAATAGTAAAGGATCTAATGAAGTCTCCTTGAAAATAGATTCCCCTTAAGACTTAAAAGTGAAGGAACTCTTCTTGTAAATAAAGACTGTTGGGAATCTTATCTTTAAAGAAGATCCCTAAGACTTAAGAACTCTTACTCAACTTAAACTGTAACTTCCTAACTAACTAAAACTCTTCAACCACTTAGAAATAAAATTCTGATAAATAAACCAGCAACTAAATTAGGGCTAAAGTGACCAAAATACCTCTCCTAGAGGGTTCGGTCGGCCCTTGGTGCACCCATGGGAGTGGCCATGAGGCCCACTCCAGGGTTGTTCAAGGGGAGAATTTTGATTCACATCAAACAGATAACAATAAAAGTAAATGAAAGGCACTCACTTACAAATACCTTAGCGGTGGCACTTCCCTTTGCATGAAATGAATGCAATGAATGGTCAATCTTTACTCTCAAAGCTCTACCTTGAGATCCACACTTCTATCTTCTTCAAGGAGAGGGAATGAATCTCTAAAGGGACTTGGATATTAGGGACAGTTAAAGGCTACATAGATGGCATAATAACAATGGTTTTTTACACTTTGGAATTTGTGCCTTAAGTGTCATGATGACCTCTATTTATTACCATGAAATTGTGTTAAATTGGGTCCCAATGGATATAAGACAGTCATATTATTGAACTCATGGTCGACCTTGGTATCTCTCAGTCGACAGCTCATTCTAGCCTTTGGAATCTAGCCATTTGAAGGCTAGTTATCTCCATCGGGGATGGACAGTTGACCATGATCATCTACCGTGGGGCTTAGTTGTCTGTTAGTCGACCAGAGAGTCTCCATGTGGTGGCGGTCGATCAGGCTTATTTAGCTCACAATTGACTGGCACACAGACCATGGGCTTCTTTAGGGCTTTCTAAAATTAATTTGGAAATCTGTTTACACCCTTAGAGACTGACCCGAGAGTCCCTTTTGCCCATATAATTCTTTTCTTAAAATCCTTAAGTTGAAAAATGCTCGCAATTACATGTGTTCCTAATCTATATTCATGGTGTTCAAAAACAATATCTTCATCATTCTTGAGCTTTGAAGTTGTATTTGCATGAGGAATATCCATTCATTGGTCTTCCACTACTTGAGTCCTCAATAACCATCTTTTCTTAGTGCTTGAAATGCTTCCATGCAATGTACACTCTCTGCTTGGGCATTTGGTTTGACATACTGTCTGTCTTAAACAAATAAGTAGATCATTAGTTCTTAATTATATATGTTGGCATTCATCAAAACATGTCAAGAGTAGTTCCTTATCATATGGATGTCGAACCTGGCTTCAGAGCCAGGTAAGAGGCTTCTTTGAAGATCTTAAACAATGTAAGGGAATGGTTGGAAGACATGAAGTCCACCAAAAAAAGGTTTGAGGCCTTAGTTTTTAATCAGTTCTTACTTACGATAGAAAAGGATTATGCCCAGCAAGTCAACTACCATTTGCTGGCTTAGAGCAAACATCAAAGTCAGTGGCAGTTAACTGTCTTAGCCTTAGAGAGTTGTATTAACTTTTTATTTTGCTTACCAAGATGGAGTGATAGTGTCTAGGGAGAGACATGAGAGGGAGTGAAAGTACTACGACGAAAAAGAAGAAAGGAAAGGAGCATAGCATGTAGTTGCAGATGGATTTCAGGCTCATATATAAATAGAGAAGGGGGTCGGCCTATTTCTGTAGTTTTAAGAGAGAGAAATGAATGCTTGAAGCTCTGTAGTTTTAGTGGTCTTATGGGCAACACACCAAATGCCCATGTTCTTATTGATGAAAATGTGTTACTAGTCAAAGCTTCTTGTTCTTGTTTATAATCCCCCCCCCCCCCACACCCACACCCTCACCCCAAACCACCACCACTGGAGGGGGAAAAAAAAAAAAAAAAAAAAAAAAAAAAAAAAAAAAAGAAAAAGAAGAAGAAGAAGAAGAAAGAAAGAGAGGGAGGGAAGAGAATTAACAGCTAGAAATAAATCAGCCTTTGTGTTTATCTAAAATTGTTTTATATTCTTTTCAGGTTCTTGGAGTTGAGCGAAATGCAAGCCAAAGGGAGATTCAGAAAGCTTTTCATAAGTATATAATACTTGTGCCTTCCATATTGTCCGTGTTCTTCTTTCTCTCTCTTATTCATCTTTGCATATGATTTCTACTTTTTCTTTTTGTAGGCTCTCTCTTCAGTATCATCCTGATAAAAACAAAAACAAAGGTGCACAAGCGAAGTTTGCTGAGATAAACAATGGTATTATCTCTCTCAGTTTCATTTTCTTAATTGTCTATTGTAGTAATTTGCTTATGATTGTTGTTGTTTGCTTTTGCCTCATCAAGATAAGGTTTACCATATGTATATATCATGGTGTGGCACTTGTTAAGTTTGTCAGCCCTCTTATATAGAACTAAAAATGTTTCCTGTTAACAAAGTGATTTTTTCCCCTTAAAACTCCCGATTCAGAAGATTTCTATTAGAACTCCAATTTTTAATTTCTTCATACTATTTTTCTAGTTATTTATTCCGGGCACTCTTTCTTATTTTCTAGCATATGAAGTTCTATCTGATGAAGAGAAGAGGAAGAATTATGATTTATATGGAGATGAGAAGGGAAACCCCAGGTTTGAGACAGGTTATCCAGGGAATGATGGGGGACGTACGCACTTCACCAGTGGTGGCCCTGGATGGCAGAACATGGGTGGTCAAGGAAACACCAAGTCATTTTCCTTTTCCTTTGGCAATCCAAGTGCTGGTCAAAGTTCATTTTTTGATGATATCTTCTCCAATTTTTTTGGTGGTGATGTGAGAGGTGGGAACAACTTTGGTGGTTTTGGTAGCTCAACTGGATCTCGCACCAGCCATAGGAAGTCCACTAAGAGCATCCAGGCTGTCAACTCACAGGTGTATAAGAAGGAAATAGCAGATGATGGAATCGCTTGGCTTTTGTTATCCTACAAACCTACTTTTAAGGACAATGATTATTATGAATCCATTGTAGAGGAAGTAGCAACCTCATTGCAAGGAGCACTGAAGGTATGTTCGGTGGGCCTGTTTATACTTATTTTTGGACTTCAAATTTATCTGATATTTCATGTCTGAATTGCGGTCTCTGGAATTTTGTCTTTTCTGATAGGTTTTCGTTTTTCCTTCTATTTTTTCCTTTTGGTAGGCTGGCAGCATAAATTGCCAACATGAAGCTTCTTTGTGTAAGGACCTTGGTATAATGCCCAACAGGGTATCCAGGGCATTTATTTATTCATATAGAACAAAAGATGGGGGTTCCTTGTTAGAGTATAATGGGGATTGGAGTGCCAAGAGTTTGAAGATCTTCTGCCAAGATCACTTACCAAGATTCTCAAGAAGGGTGGATTTAAATCGTTTTGATTTTTCCTCGAGCCCTATGGAAAAGCTGCCTCAGGTGTTACTGCTGTCTACGAAGAAGGATACACCTGTGATCTGGCGCGTCCTTAGTGGCCTGTATCGTAAGCGATTCATCTTCTATGATGCACAGGTATGAATTGAGTGTTAACAGTCTTGAAAGTCAGGAAAATAGAAATCGTTTGGATTGGACATGATTCACTTGGGTTAACAGATCTATATGCATCACAAGGAATTTTATTAAAAGAGATGTCTTAGCTGACATGCTCTTAGTGGCAAAAGTTACTTGCCTGGCAGGAGACATCATTTGAATCCAGATGTAGTACCCAGTGACTTTCCTTGATCTACTGTTGGCCATAATATTGTCTCTTTTGTAGGTCCAAGATGCTTCAGATCCGAAGTTGAGAAAGTTAGGGGTTGATTCCCTTCCAGCTGTTGTTGGTTGGACTAATGGGGAGAATCACGTATTGAAGACAGGAATTTCTGTAAAAAATTTGAAGTCTGCTATTTATGATCTGGGTGTCCTACTTGATGGCTTTGAGAAAAAGAGCAAGAAAGGTGCTTCGAATCAGGCAAAGAGGTCACATGAAACACAAGGGAAAAGCATACCGCTTCTTACAGGCTCAAATATGTATTCCCTTTGTGGAGAGACGACACCTGTCTGCATTATAGGTGCTTTCAGATCATCCAAAGCAAAGGAGAAGTTGGAAACCATTTTGTCTCTGGTGAGTGAATCAATCTTCTTTACAATTTCCATTTCATTGACAATGGAATATGACAATTCTCATCAAAGATGATGGTAACTGTTAGAGCCATTGTGCCTTTGTGAGGGGGGAAAAATATTTAAACATTGTGGTTCTTTTTTTCTTTTTCTTTTTTGGGGCCCTGTGGGGGGGGGGGGGGGGGGGTGGCAAGATATGACAAGAAACTACAGTTTGGATGTGTTATGGAATGGTTTACCTGAAAAAGGAAATAGGATGTGTTATGGAATGACAAAAGTTTTTCTTAGTGTTGTACCGACTACCAAGTACTTGTAGCGATTGACTTAGATGTCTGGCTGTGAGTTTTAAATGACGATGGGCTACTATCTACCTACAGGATGAATACTTCTTGGTTAACTGGTGGTTTTAGTTCTTGGAGAATTCATATTGTCAGATTTTGTGCATACTGTTGGATGTAGAATTCTGCTCAAGCAACACTAATGTTTTTCTCTTTGGTTCTCCTTGGTGTATGCTGACCTTCGATACTTTGCCATTTCAGGTATCTCAGAAATCTTTGACAAGAAGACAGAACCTACCTTCTAGCTCTGGGGATTCTGTTTCTTATTCTCTGTTGGATGCTACCAAGAGCCAAGCATTCCTCAACTCTTTTGACAAGTCTCAGTTCCAGTCCTTGGATAAGTTTCTTTTGGCTTACAAGCCCCGGAGAGGGAAGTTCACAGCATTTATGAATGAACTGACTGTGGAGGAAGTGGAAAAGTTCATAAGTTCTGTACTTAATGGGGATATACAGTTCAAAAAGGTGCGGCAAAAGCCTGTTCTCAAGTGAATCTGGTTTAGTCGCCTGAGGCTACTTAATTGACTGACGGCATTGATTTTTGCTTCTTTTTAGTATCTTTGCAAGGTTGTAAATCCAATCTACAGGAAGATCGAACTACTCTTGAAGAGCCCATTAACTCTGATAAATTATGCCTACTTGTACAGAGGGGTGGAAACAACGTCAACCCTGTTTAGGACTTTAAAAAAAAAAAAAAAAATCCCTGAGACAAATTATCTATATGTATAAACTGAATATCATGTCAGTTCGGCAAAAAGGGGCTCAAAGGTCGTTTTAATTTGATGATGCAAATTATATGCTTTCAAGGATAACTAGTGTGATGGAACTTTTTTACCTCAAGGTATCTACTATGCTTTTCTTTAAATGTCTGGTTGATGTAATTTAAGGATAGGGTGCAATGCTTTACGCTTACCTTTAAAGCGTTTCTCTCCGAATTTTATCAGGAAATGGACCATCCAAGCATCAAAGAAAGAGACGAAGTGTTCATTAGTTTCGTGGTTTATGAATTTTGTGTGAGATATTTAAAATTGTTTTTGATAAATATGAGAAAATTGAAATGCTTTGAATCTCCAAAGCTTGAGAATCTTTTTTGTTGTTTTTGTTTTCTTTTTTCCCTCTGATATATAAAACAGACACCCAATTTGGTTTTTTTTCTTTAATAGATATATCGATGAACAGAAATAAATATGATTTTTTTTTGGTAGGAAGAAACTATATATAATAATACATATTAAGAATAGGTAAACTTTTCACCTCATAGTAGGAAGCGTTGGCAAAAGTTTTGCCAAACTGATTCAAGTGGTTGGTGTTAGAAATAATTTAATGTATTTGCTTTTGGTAATCAATGTGTTTTGATTTCTTTTTAGTAAGAAGCAATATTTCATTCATTGAAGAGAAAAAAACGATACACAAACAAAAATAGATGCATGGAATTGAAATTCAAAAGTAAGGAGAGAATTGACCAAAATGTCATGCATGCAATAGACAAAGTCATCTAGGCTAAGGTATGGATCAACTCCAAGAAAATCTTAAGACAAATGTTGTAAACATAACAATAATTAATAAGCCCGAAAGATACATAAATCTAACATTACAAGCGCCTAAATGAGCAAAAACACACCACAAGGGCGGAGATTGACACACCACAAGGGCAAAGGGGAAGCATGCCACAAAGGGGGAGAAGTTATATCATGAGCATCCATTGGAACAAGCTGGAGGACGGAAGTGCTGAGGAGTGCCATCATTGGACTTCCAGCGGTAACTTTCCTTGCCCTAGATTTTCGGTCAAATGTCTTAGGGACTTTGGTGGTGACCGGCAGCGTTTGGATGCTAGTAACATGTGACAGTCGAACTTTTCTACACATCACGAACTCCAAATCTAGAAGAGGAACTTCTACATCTTGCAGCATCAAAAAAGAAAAGGGGAAAAAAGGAAAGAAAAAAAAAAAAAAGGCAGAGAGAGAGGACGGGTAAAGAGCGGAGGAAGTAGAGAGAGAGAGAGTGGAGAAGAAGAAGAAGAAGAAGAAGAGAGAGAAGGAGAGAGAGAGAGAGAGAGAGAGAGAGAGAGAGAGAGAGAAGAAGAGGAGACGAGGGCGGTGGTATTTTTTTGTTAATACATTTAGGGCCTATTTGGTTACTTGAGTTGGAGATTTAAAAAATCTAGAGATTTCAAATCTAAGGAATTATGGTTCATAAAATTAATTGTTTAGTTAGACTGAATCTTTTGAATGAAATTTGTAGATTCATCTTGAAAAAATAATATATGAAGGCATGTTTCAAATGTTTAGCTCTTTTCTAATAGTCACCTTATCCCCATAAATCTACGGATGGGTGGGTATGAGTTGGTAGGGAAAGCACAGGGTGCTTTACTTCAGGAAGATGAACCACAGTCGCTAAAATATATGCTTATTAGGAGTTAAAAAACCTTTTTTTTTTTTTTTTCAATCCATATTGTGTGGGACTCCGATCAGGCCCCGACGCTGTGAAAAAACTGAAATAAAGAAAACTTTTCACCGTGGGACCCCGTTTTGTGGTCGCCTCCCCACGGGAGGTCCGGTTCGTGTGGGACCATACACAACAAATAGAATTGTATCTTTGATTTGCGGACCCCACAGACAATATGCGCCGTGAAAAAGCGCGGGAGAGGTGATGCAGACTCCGACGACGGCCGAATCCCGGGGAGAGGATGGGCTACGAGAAAGGGTGTATCAGTAATTTGGCTCAGTGGCATATTCGGATACTCCTAGTCTCTTACGATGATACCTCCACAGTCCACACAACGTTGCCAGCACAGAACCCAATCCCCCAGCAGCCCAGCTTCTCTTCTCCAGGGGCCTTCGTTAGATAAACCCAGTGGTCACAAGAAACCACAGACACTTAAAATTCTAAGACGTACCTGCCTCTTTTCCACTTTCGAACCCGCTCTCTGTGCTCTTTGTGCAGGGTCAGGCATCGGTCGCATGACCAGAAAATGACACTTTCTTTAAATTCAGTCGCCGGTTTTCAATCCACGGTAATTGGTTCTTTCCCACCCTTTGCGTTCAGTTTACTTTCATTTCTGTTCGTTGTTCCCTGTGTTTAATTTATAATGCTAAATGAAAACCTCATTTGGATCATACTGTTTCCTTTCTTCCTTATCTGGTTGAAATTTTTTGTTATTTCTTTTTTGACTGATTGAAATTGCCACTTAGGATACTTAAAATCTTCTTAGGTACATCTTTTTAGAGATTTGCTCCCTTCTCCTTGGGGATTATTACTCCTTCTGGAAAACAGCAATTGAAAAAAATAACTTCAGCCTTACTAAGTAAAGAGTGCTTTAGCCTTTTTATGAGTGAAAGAAGAAGAGAACCTCAAACCAGGTAATGTAATTTGAATATAAGTTTCAGACTTTTCTCAATTGGGTATGTCCAGAACCCAATTATCTGCATGAAAGGGAACTGATACAGACAACTGTAAGACGGGCACCAATGTATGGAGATGAATGTTGGTGGGTGAAGGAACAACATATAACAAGAATTAGTATACCTGAGGTGAGGGTGTTGAGATGGCTGGGTGGTGAAACTCCCAATAGAAGAAATGTGTTCCAGATTGGAGAAGTTATAATTGCAAGAGGTAGCTGTAAAATTGTTATGGGAGAAATGCTAAGAATGCATTGATTAAGTTTGACAACAAGTATGCCTTTGAATTGAGTTGAATGGAGAAATAGGATCCGTGTAGCTGACTTCATTGGGATAAGGTTCGGTTGAGTTTCAAAAACATTGATGAAACACCTTGGAACTTACAAAGTGATTGACATGCAGTGGAATAGGTGCAACTGTGTCGTGGGTCAAGTTAAAACTGATTTTATTAGGCTATGATTAGTCACTGCTAGCTAGTTGAGCATCTTCATCAATCTGACTGATTTACAATATTAGCCTTTTGGATTCTGGCAGGAAAAATCAATGTTGACCACATTATGTAAGTGATTTTCTTTAGATTATGCTCATTTACGCTTGTTAAGACATTGTAAATCATTGTGGACTTTATAGATTCAAGTCTTATCTGCACTAGGTGATACATACAGGCAGATCAGTGGTTGTGTGTGGGGATGGTGTTTGAGTTAGATGATATCATAATATTCAATGTTTTATTGGTCACAGAACAATAAGTGTGCAGCAGATGATAGGTTGGGTACTCTCTTCCAGGTTTGCTGTTGAATTTTAATGAATTGACTTGGAAGTTGGCCGAAGTTATTCTGTTGGGGCCTTAAATGAGCAAGTGTTTCTAGAATATTCTGCAGGTTATATAGTATTTTCTCAAAGTTAACATGTTATTGATTTGAGCAAATTGCACTGGCACCCCAAAATAGAGGCTTTTAAACACTGACACCCCAAAGTTGCACTTTCATTGGACACATTGGTCCAATCACTTACTAAATGCCATTAAATCATTGTTAATTTTTTCAAAATCCCAAGACTACCCTTTTAGTTGTATGAGACTATCTAGATACCCTGATGAAATAAAAATAAATAAAGAAGTTCGTTTGTTAATTTAATTGAAATTACATTTTGCTTCACTCACTTCCAAAATTTACAAACAAAATTCAAACGAAAAGGTGAAGGGCTTGATACAATTTAGCCATAGCAATGGAACCCTAGCCTAAGAGCCATTTTTGTTGGAGCAAGAAAACTTTAGCTAAGATAAACTAAATCCATCTCAGTAAACCTAATCCGTAATCCTAACATTTCCTATAAGAGTGATTTAAGTAAACGATATATGCTCTCTCCATTTTCATGGTATTCTTTGGTTCCATTTCCTATAAAGATGAAGAAAAGATAGCAAGAAGACTAATCCATATCAAATGAGGAAAGAGATTGTCTTATTATTCTATTGGGAAGATGCCGTGAAGATTGCCCCAAACCAGATGGCATCATCTTTAGCATCTTCTTAATAAACTCAATATCATATTTTCCCTTTTTTCCCCCAATCTAGAGAATTAGAAAGAATTAAGGTGTGGTACCCTCTCACCAAAACAGAGAACACTAGTTGATTAGAAATCTATAACTAGCTTTCTAATATTCAGGTCAGTCATTAGTCCAGGTTGCTTGATTGTAAACTTTCTCTATAAAAGAAAACAAAGCACCTGTTCTTTAACGAAGTTCAAATTTAGTAGTTTAAAATCATAGATCAATAGAATAGATGTCTGGAGACTTGTATTTTAAATTTGAGATAGATCCTTGCAATCAAAATTTCAGAAATTATAAGATGAGAAGACTAGGGCTCGAGGGGTTTTCCTTTCACTTGGATTTGGGTCTCTTTTTGTGAATTCAAGGAGTGAGAAGAGGCAAATGTAATTTTCATTCCATTATAAATAAGGGTATATTGGTCCTTACATGGCACCATTAATCATTCTTAACGGAATTGGAGCAATGTGCTTTTCAAAGATAAATTGGGGTGCCAGTGCTTGAAGACCGTTAATCATTCTTAACGGAATTGGAGCCACGGGCTTTTCAAAGATAAATTGGGGTGCCGGTGTTTAAAGGCCTCTGTTTTGGGGTGCCAGTGCAATTTTCTCTATTGATTTTTCTAATCAAGTTATGAAATAACCTCCTTTGAATCATTTGACTGGATTTTATGAGGCCTTAGGCAATTTCCAAGTCAACAGACAAGAGGTTTGTATCCTGCTCTATGTTGTCATGACCACCATGTGGTAACAGGTGAGTGTTAGCTCTTGACAGTGATCTTGCAAGAAAGGGTTGTGTTGGAAGTATGCTTCTATTCTATTTGCTTTGTATTTCCTTATCCTACTCAGAGTAGGATTTACTCAGATTGTAACTATAAATGCCCCATTGGGGCCTATGAATGAAAATAACCTTTTGAGCAATTATTTCTTCAAATTCTTATATCGCATCAGAGCCAAAAATCGATTAGAAAGGAATGATCGTTTCTCTCTCGCGATTCTACGACTAGGCTTGCTACCGCTGCGACTACACCATCGCTGCTCTTCAACTCTTCAGCATCCATTGCTTCCAGCAGTTGGCTTATTTTTTCCTATTCTATTGCCGTGCAGAAGCAGGGACCTGTTTGTGATTTTCCATAACTTCAGATTCAAAATCAGAATCAGGAATCAGATTCAAAATCAGATTTAGAATCAGATTTAGAATCAGAATCAGAAGAAAAGAAAAAGAAAAAAAAGAAGAAGCAGAATTGGCTCATATCATATCATTACCCAGACTTGTCATTACTTAGACTTGTTTGGGTTGTTCGGCTATTGCATTTTGCGACGTTTTAGTTTTTTTCAGAAGGGGTGAAGACTGAAGAACTGTAGACAATTCTTTCAACATGGCAGCCACCAATGATACTACTGCTCCCACTGGATCCGAATATTTTCCCACTCTTCATTCTCTTTCGGTAAGATTTGACGGCAAAAATTACTTGATCTTGTCTCGATCTGCTAACCTGGCTATTGCTGGAAGAGGACTAGTTGGATACATTATGGGCACCACTATCAAACCCACTACCGCAGGTGTTTTACAGGATAAATGGATATCAAATGACTATCTTATTATGTCATTCCTTTTGAATTCCATGCATCCAAATATTGCCCGGGGTTACCTATTACTTGATACTGCAGCCCAAATCTGGAAGGCTACTACTGAAACATATGGACAGTTGGGGAATGATGCACATGTTTATGAGCTACGAAAGAAGCTTCATGAGACTACCCAAAAGGAACTAACTGTGGTCCACTATTATGCTGAGTTGCGATCTCTTTGGCAAGAGTTGGATCATTATGGGGATTATCACCCCACTAATCCAGATGATGTGGCGACATATAAGAAGTACATTGATAAGATTAGAGTATATGACTTATTGGCAGGTTTGAACGTGGAGTACGATCAGATCAGAGTGCAAGTCTTAAGTCGTTCTCCCTTTCCTACACTAGAACAGTCTTATGCTCTTGTTCAGTGTGAGGAAAGTCGTCGATTAGTCATGCTTCATACTCCTATTATGGAGAAATCAGCTTTACAGTCTGTTCACACTAAATCTGATCTGGCTAAGGAGATTGTCAAGTGTGAGCATTGTCACAAACCATATCATACCAAGGAAAATTGTTGGAAACTGCATGGGAAGCCTGCTGATTTTGAGCAAAAACGAGCACAAAGAAAGGGAAAACCAAAGGCTAATCTTTTTGAGACAATTTCCACCACACCCTCTGCAGACGTTGGTTTTTCACAGGAGGAGTTCGCTACTCTGCGACGTATTCTGCAGTCTTCTACTGCCGGTATAGCCTCGACCACTGCTTCCTCTACTACCCCTACCAACTCCTACCTTGCTACTTTAGGATCTGGTCACGGGGAAGGAGATTGGACGTGATAAATGGACTTTATTTGCTCGAGCCTATTGGAGGATCTACTTTTGCTTTAACTACATCTTCTAATCCGATCCATTCGGTAATATCAGACCCTCATCAGTGGCACCGTAGGCTAGGTCATCCCCCTTTCAAATTTTGTCATTTTCTCTAGATTTGTTTTCATGATACTTTCATCTTACCATTACAATTTCTTCCTTTCCAAGTTTCCCCATTGGCTTGAATTTTGTCTTAAAAGAATTCTTCTAATTACATTCAAGCCATTATCTTACCTTGGTGGACCATGGACCATATAATTTAGGGATTTCCTTTGTTATTGTTTTCCCACGTGTAAAGCTACACGTGAGGGGGGAGATTGAAGATGTCTACAATTCAATGCCTTTCATGTAGACTTCCTTATGTAGAATTTGATCTTTGTTACCTTTGAAAGTTTGTCCCTTACCTTTGCAATCTTCTACCTTGGAGATCTAACATTGCTATAGAGCTATCTTTTTGACTATGTAGAACTTGATCTCTGTTAACCCTAGAGATTTGCCCCTTAACTTGACATCTTCCCTTCGGAGATCTAACCTTGCAAAAGATTTGTCGTTTGACCTTTGGAGAACTTGATCTCTATTACATTTGGAGATTGTCACTTATCTTGACAAATTTCCCCCTACCTTTGGAGATTGTCCCTTGGCAAACTTTCCCTTTAAAGATTTAACATTGCTACAAATCAAAAGTTTCACTTTGGATTTTCCCTCAGATTTGCGCAGAAATTTAGTCTTCTCAACATTTGAAGATTCTACATTTTTTCATGGGCGTTCTTCCTTGGAGACATAAAGTTGCAGTAAAGATGAGGACAAAACAAATGGAAGTCTATAAGGCAGAAGTAATCTATAAGTTTGAAGATCAAATTGCAGATGTTTACCTGGACAGATGTTTTATACTCTTTTTGGTCAAGTTGGGCATGTGTGATATCCATGCCTCAACTTGAGGGGGGAGTGTTGGAAGTATGATTAAGGTTTCCTAATTGGAGTAGACTCCTTTTTTAGTTATGCTTCTATTCTATTTGCTTTGTATTTCCTTATCCTACTCAGAGTAGGATTTACTCAGATTGTAACTATAAATACCCCATTGGGGCCTATGAATGAAAATAACCTTCTGAGCAATTATTCTTCAAATTCTAACAGGTTGGTTTCACTTACTCCCTGATTGAAAGCTTTGCAGAGGTTTATTCTATAATTTTCTCAAAGATATACAGCTTGTGTGCCTAGTCTCTCATTGAATGGTTAAGTGAAGATTGTAGGACTATTTGGAAAGCTCCCTGTGTTACTGGTTATTATAAAACAGTAAAATGTTCTAATCAGGGATGGAAATTTAATTTATATAAGAAATGAAAGACTCCTCATTCAAAATGTAGGAACGAGTTTGTTTTCTAGATGTTTTGCGCTCATAAAACATTTATATATGCTTCTAAATGCTGGCAAAGCTTCTAACTCCTTTTAGTGCCTAAGAGTGACTGTAGATGTACCAGCATGTAGATTGTTTTACATAAATGAACTACTTCTCACTATTTCTCTAGGCAAGAAGGCCCATAATCCAATGAAACTACTGCTTGTTCAGTATCTGGAAGGGGCAGATTGGATCAACCCTAAACTTTGGCAGTCTTGCGTAAGGTGTCTGCCTCCAGATTTGAGCCAATTTCTCCTCTCTCGGTGCCCAATCTTTTGACAATTTCACTGAGATAGCCCCTTCACTGCACCATCTATATAGGTTAGTGGGGAATTACAATATAGAGTGCTTCTATGGCTGCTTTGGAGCCCTTAGAGATGGGCTATGTTCTAAATGATACAGATATAAGTGCAATAGTTAAAAACTTGGTAGTGGTTGTCAGATTAGGCAAACCCAAAAATGGATTTGGGAACTCAGCACAGCAGTTAAGTTTAAGTATCATATCATCTAATTTTCAAAGATATGGAAGCAACTTTAATACTTTATCACATTATTTGCAGACTTTTGTTGAATCTATCTGCGTATTCTTATATTTTCTGCAACTTCATTTTGGATATATTTCTAAGTCCATGGAACTCCTAATTTTCTCTGATCTTTTGTATTTCTATAAAAAGAATTGTGGACTATTTTTTTGGGTGAACCAGAGTTGTTAACTTATATAGAGAGTAAAGGAGATTTTATAAAAGGGTAGAACAAGAGTATACAAATGAGGGATAGAAGCCTCCATTCCAGAACTGGATGACAAAATGGACAGGAAACAAGACTTAAAAATAAAAATAAAATCCAAGACCAAAGGATTTTTCATTTAAACTATAAGCAATTTTGTTGCAAATGAGAAACTGTTCTTTAACAAAAAAGAATACTTAGCATATGTTGATTTTTTCAAATTCTTTTTTTTGTTATATACTTAGTATAAACAAAAAATGTATCCTGCACTGGTTACCAATGGATTAGCTTCTCTTTGCACTGCATTTGTGAGGAATTTAGAAGGGTGATGGAAAACCAATTCTAGGGTGGTTTCCCTAAAAATAATGGTTTGCCCAAAATCTTTCGGTAAATAAATTAAAAATATTATTGGATGCATATGGGTATCTAAGAAAGTTGTTTTTTGTCCAAATCTAAGAAAGTTGTTGGAAACTCTTTAAGAGGGATATGTGTTGCTCTGAGATATATGGGCTTCGGAGGCAAAGACTAGGAAACAAATTGGAGATCCTATGGGATGATAGGGAAAAGTTAGCATTTTAACAAAATCCTAATGGGTGGAAACTTTGGGGGAAAACGGTTAAACTTGTGGGATGGGATGGGGTTGTGAACATCTTGGGCAATCTTTCTTTCTTTCTCCTTTTCTTTTCTTCTTTCTTCCTCTTCTTCTTCTTCTTCTTCTTCTTTCTTCTTCTCTTCTTCTTCTTCTTCTTCTTCTTTTTTCTTTTCTTTTATTTTTATTATTTTATTATTTTATTATTTTTTTGTCTTTTTCTTTGCTCTTTTTGTTTTTCTTGCCACAAGTCAGAAACAGGGGTGGGGTAGGATGTGATGAAGAAAAGAGAGGTGGGGGAAGGGCTGGGGGTATGGGAGGGGTATTAGGGGCTGTGGGGGTTGATGGAGGTGCTGCCATGGGTGCAACAGCAAAGGGGAAGGGGTTTAGGGTTTACCCAAGCAGGGGAAGGGGGCTGGGGTTGGTGTGATGGGATTAGGAGGGGGTGGGGTCTTCTGTATTTACTTGGAGGCTGCTGTAACGGCTGTGTATGCTGGAGACTAGAAGAGGAGGGCTAGATGCTTGAAGAAGGTGCTGATCTTGAAGAAGAACTCTCAATTTTTACTCAACTGTGGCCTTGTGAGAAGGCCACGATCCTAATCAATTCTTTTTCAAATAATCAAACTTGACATTACAAATAAAAAACTAGGCTATTTATAGCCAACACTAAAGACTCAGACCTAATTGGGAATCCTTAATAATTTAGGATCTCCCTTACAGTTAATCTCAGCCACAAATAAAAGACTTTAACTTAAACTCGACAACTAATGGAATCTTCTTGAAAATAGATTCCCTAAGACACTAGGACTCCAACATAAGGAAAGGAACTGTTCTTGTAATGGAAGACTTAAGAGTCCTTTAGGGAAAGACTCCTATGGACTCACGAACTCAACTTCTAAACTAAACTAGACTCTTGAAAAATACGAATTGAGATTCTGAAATTTAATTTCCAGCAGATATTTAGGGCTGGAATTGACCAAGATACCTCTCTTGAAGGGTTTGGCCAGCCTTAGGTGTGCCACTTTGGAGTGGCCTTGGGGCCCACTCCAGGTTTCGGCCTGAGGGTGAACCCTTGTTCACAACAAAGGGTTTAAATAGCGTGTTCTCAGGGTATGCAACTTTTACCCCTAAGAAGACATAGTTATTGTCAGGATACCATCTTGACAATCAGATTTGCCACTAATTTACATCATTTATTTACAAATAGAAGGCAAAAATATTTGTCAAGATGCCATTCATCCAAACAAAGGAAATTTTTTAAGATGCCTTTATGACAATCAGAAATCCTCTGCAGTTTTATCTCATACTGTATGATATATGACATCTCACATCATGCCAGCTTAATAAAGGGATAGTGTAAGTGAAACACCATAGTCCATGGATTTTTGTAATCTAATATGTCCTGGCATTTTTATTTCCTTAATCCAGAGTTTATAGCTTGGGGAAGAGAGTATTAGACACCATTTCCCATTTTTTGGAATGTGGAAAGAATTGATCCACAGAAGAACTAAGTTTTTATGAAATAACCAAGTAGAAAAAGGGACAGAAGTCTTAACGTATTAATTATTAAACCAATAATAAGCTGTAAATAACCCCTATAATTTTCAGTAAACATAAAATAGATGTTGCAATGATCTACAAGTTAGTTTCTTTTCCTTAATATAATGGTTCAGTTACTGGAAGCTGTGTGAAGTAATCTTTATGAGATTGAGCATGATTTGATGCCTTCTTATGCTAGTTATGTGGAGACTCAAATTTATCTTAATAATAATTGAACTAGCTGAAAAATTATATAACAATTGCTCCTTTTTACCCAGTTTTTACATGTGTTTTTTTCTTTTGTTTTCTTATTTCTTTCTTTCATTTTTTTTTGGCTCTGTGAACAGCTGCAAGCAAAATCTCACAATTCTTCGAGAACTTACTCAGGAGCTTCTGGGCTAAAGATTGATTTTCTTGCTACTTCCACTGGGAGAAGGTTTTGGTTACAGAGTAAAACAAAAAATAATAGAAGTTGCCTGGTTATATTGGCTACTGATGGCAACAAGGTTGTAACAGATTCAACCAATAAAGATTCCAGAAATTCGGAAAGAGCAGTGTCCCGCGACCAGTTGTCATCAGCAGAGCCTTCATCCTTGAACTCTTCACCTGTTACGACCCAGCCCAATGGTAGTGCTCAAGATGGACTTAGATTCCAAATGCCCAAGGATTCTAATGTGTTGCAGGTTCCTTCTGATGCGAAGCAGATTGAGTCAGCTGTTCCAAGTGTGCAAACTACAGTTAAGAGAGCATCTTTGACTGCAAGAGAGAAATTAAGGGCAGCCCGTGTTTTAAGCAAGTACACAGAACCAAAACCGTCAAAACCAGAGCTGGGAAGCAAGGTTTTGGATGCTATGAGAGAAGGTGACAGAGGGAAGAAAAGGCCTGGCCTCCCTGAAGCTCCAGAGAACATGTTTGATGACAGCAAGAGAGGATTACCAAAGTCCGGCCTGACTTTTGATTTACCAGGTGGTTCTGATCTTTTCCTTATTATTTTCTCAGCTGTCTTCATTGGCACAGTCATGTTTGCAACAGCTTTTATTGTCTGGAAAGTTGGTGCTATCCATTTTAACGAGTACTGAGGTACTTTATTTGCCATTCTGCTGGGCATCTTTTTGAAGCATGCTGAAATTGTTGGATGTGAAGTATATGCACTTCAATGTACAGAAGTAGTAGGTCTGCAGGGTTACTAGTTCTATTATTGGCATTATACTGCAGGTGGAGGTGGTAATTAGCTCCCGTTCCAGAATGATAGAATAAGCTAAGGCTTTCTGGTAAATCTCTTCTCCCCTACTCCCTACTATCACTGAATTGGGGATTCTTACTGTTGGACACTCAATATTACCTCTATTACATTATCTGGTTGTGGTTTTTCTTGCCATCTATTTTTGAGTGCTACAAATGAGTAATGAATATTTTTTACTTGATCAGGAGGTTATGTTATCCTAACATAAAAAGGTTGGGGGTCTCATTGTATGGATTATGTTTTCAAGAGCTACTTAAAAATGAAATTTGAGAACCATTGACAGGGGTTGTAGGAGAACAATATTGATAATGAAAAGAATTTGGCCAATGTGGGAACACCTTTTAACCTATTTCATACTCTCCTCGTCAACCCAATCTGACAAACCTTCTTGTGCCCCCAAATTGGTTGTGGGTGTTAGATTTCCACATGGTAATCCTGTGACTTTAAGAAATACTTTCAGATCTGCCTGCTGAAACCAAATTATTATGTACATTACCCAGAAAAAGACCCCTGAAACACAGCATTGCAAATTCTAATCACACAAGACTTTTTCCTCAATTAACAATGTGGGAGCTTCTCTTTTACTGTCAAAAATTGCAATCCGCTTGTATGGGTTTAAGGACTGGAAGTCAGTTCTACCATGGAGACTTCTTCCTCACCTCCATTGGCAACCTAGTTTCAAGTGTAAGAATTAACCTATGTTTATGGTGGGTTAATGGTAATCCTAAATTAGACCTTTTGGCCGATGAAACCAAATAAACTGGTTATTTGTGATCTGACTCATATTATACATTTTTGCAACAAGGAATTGCTACTATTATACTAGATTGCATCTTCTCATGGAATATATGGCAGCTCAAAGAAGCCCTAGAAATGTGTTAAAAAGTTGTTTTGCTTGTAGCTGTTGGCCAACTTAACCTAGTTTAAGCTTGAGGGTATCTTGAAGATGTTATTTCTTTTTTCTTTTTCACGAATTATTACTATAAATTTATAAGTGTGCAGGTCTTCTAAGGTTTTAACATATTCTGAATTTTCTCCTGGATAACTCTTCAAGGGCAAGTCCCCATGTTTTGGAATTTGGTTGGTCCCATCAGTTAATGAATAATGTCAAGAAAAAACAAGGTTTGAAAGATATAATTGTCTGACAAATGGCAACACTCTCGTCCCATGATTGATAGTCTCTTAATTTGTAATATCATTTCATACCTTTCAAACTCTGCCCATCAATTCAATGAATTAGGTACCATCTCTTAGCTATTTCTGGAAATCTCATTTACTTTTATTGTTTTTGGTTTGAATTTTCATACTGATTGAGAAAAATATCACTGAATTTTTTTATCATTAATTTTAATTTGTATAATGGGAATCTCTCCATACACGTCTAGAGATGAGTGATCATCTTATCTTCATTAAAGATGAAAATCTTGTCTTTATAATGTTAATGCGTGTGGTTTTATATTCACGAAACCATCCTCCATTCTCCTCTGGTTTTGTTTCTTGTTGTTTTACTTTTAGTTCTAGGGAATGTAACTTCATAGCTCATTCCTTAGCCAGGAGGGCAGTCACCTCAGCAGGGAGGGTTGACTGGCCACATTCCACTTCTTGGTTCTCAGATATGTATAATTTTGAGGCCTTGTATTGTTGTTTCTGCTCAGTTTCTGAATGAAGTTTGGATTACCAAAAGGAAAAAAAAAAAACCATCCTTCATTAAAAATTGTGCAGACCCTATACATTTAAAAATATCTTTTTCGTATAGAGCATTTTCTCCAGAAACTCATTAAAACAGCTAATGAACAACCTAGCATGAACTGTTGACTATTTAGTCTTTTGATTAAGGTACTTTTTGCCTCAAAAGTAATGCTTTAGAACTCCAAAAAAGCCCTTTTAGCCATTGACATTCTGACTTGAGTTTTTTTCGTTTTGCCTATATAAGTTAGGTTTAAAATTTTTGTTGTCCAATGTGGTGAACTTGAAATATTAAAATAAATCTAACGTTAACTTTTATGTTAACTTTGATTTTGAAATTACTATTTTGCCCATGTAGTGAAGGAAAATATAACTTTTTTTTTTTTTACAAAACTTTTAAGTAATTTTTTCAAATTTACAAAAAAGCTCATTGTAGAATCTGATTTGAGTTATTATCTTCCTTCTTTCTTTTCAAGTTGATGCTATATTCGACTTCTTCAAAACAGTCTGCAAGGTGAAGCCTGCTCTTATGAAGGAAGGGCTTGTAGTATTTGCTAGTATTTTGGTGTCTCTCCTGACTTCCTGAGTTATTTTTCATTTTTCAACAAGGTTTCTTCATCTCTTTGTTTACCAATTTCTGATGTGGGTTTCAGAAAATTCCCAGTGAAGATAGGAGGAGAACCCCTCTCTTTTTCCTGACGACAGAGGCCTACTTAACAAACACTATTCACATTCATTTCTAAGTCAAACTTTTTAGAAACCAAGGAGAAACAGAATCATGCTTATGCTCTTTTGGTTGAACAGGAAATTAGTTGTTTTCCTTTTTCGTCCAATTCAGATAAATCATGCCCTTCATAGATGTTAACAAATATCAAGTACCGGGAGGAGGAAGTCATGAAATTAAGAATTTTGATAGAAACTATGGTAATTGTGAAATAACTCCGAGACGTGGTCTTACCATTTTTCTTATCATTTGTTTTGTATCTCTAATGAAATGCATTTCAATTTTTTTGGTCATTGACGCTTATGTTATAATTGAAATTAGGTTTGGTTGGAACTCATGGGTCCAGGGATCCTTAAATTAAGACCTCGTCGGTGTTGACATGCCTAATAATGTTGAGTCGAGTTGCCATTCGTTAAACAGGGAGTTTGCTTTGTAAATTTAAAAAAATTAAATGAAATTTGACAAAATAGTTAAGGGCATTTAGGTCATATAATACATTTCAAAATTTGAAAACTTAATTGTCAAGATTAAAAAAACTAACATTGAATTTTTTGTAATATTTCAAATTTACTAGATTAGGCAAACTGAAATATTGACCATCTAACTGAACAAACGAGAATTTAGGAGCAAATGAAAAAAAATTTCTAAGAAATTTTAAGCAAAAACCCACCAATGATAAAGGCTTTCCTTTCAAGTCACCATGTACGGATCCCAATGATGATGAGAAAGAGGGAGAAAGAGAGGGATGGGTTGACCCCTCACACCAATTTTTAAGGCCAAAACCCAAAGTCATCTGCTAGCAATGAAATACTGATGTAGAAAGGATACCCCTAACCACCAGATCATATCAATCTCTATTGTCTATCATCTTCTCCTTCGGTTGCTGTCTCAGTCCATTCATTCATGCAATTCAATGAACCATCATATATAATTGTACGTTTTGAAAACCAATGATTCACATTGAAATAGACAAGACAAGCAATCAAACAAATATGTGAGACTTTATGCTTCATTTCTTTTTATTTATAACTATAGGAAATATGTGAAATTCTGACTTGAATAAGAAATTGAGTTTTTTTCCATTTTGCCTACTTAATTTGGGCCTGAATTTTTGTTTGTCTACTTAAATGGTCAATATTTTAGTTTGTCCAATGTGGCGAACTTGGAATATTACAGAAAACTCAACATTTGCTTTCTTTTAACTTTGTGATTCTCAGATTACCATTTTGCCCATGGGATGAAAGAAAATATAATTTTTTTTTGGTTTTACAATACTTTAAGTAATTTTTTTAGATTTACAAAAAAACTCCTTGTAAAATCCGATTTGGGTTATCATCTTCCTTCTTTCTTTCAAATTGATGCTATCTTCGTCTTCTTCGTTGTGGCTTGCAAGGATGAAGCTTGCTCTTATGAAGGAAGGGCTTGTAGTATTTATTGGTATTTTGATGTCTCTCTTGACTTCCTATGTTATTTTTCATTTTTCAACAAGGTTTCTTCATCTCTTTGTTCGCCAATTTCTGATGTGGGTTTCAGAAAATTCCTAGTGAAGATAGGAGAAGAACCCCTCTCTTTTTCCCAACGATAGAGGCACACCTAACAAACACATATCACATTCCTTTCTAAATCAAACTTTTTGGAAACCAAGCAGAAACAGAGTCATGCTTCTCTCCTCTTTTGGCTGAACAGGAAATTAGTTGTTTTTTTTCTTCTTTTTTTTCTTTCTTTTTTTCTTCTTCTTTCTGTCTGATTCATATAAACCATTGCCCTTCTGTGATGTCAACAAATATCAAGAAGCTGGAGGAGGAAGTCGTGGAATCAAGATTTTCGATAGAAACTATGGTCATTGTAAAATAACTCTAAGATGTGGTCTTATCATTTGTTCTGTATCTCTAATGAAATGCATTCTAATTTTCTGGTCATTGACACTTATGTAATAACTGAAATTAGGTTTGGTTGGAACTCATGATTCCAGGAGTCTTAAATAAGGGCCTCACTGGTGTTGACACGCCCAATAATGCTGAGTCGAGTTGCCATTCGTTCAACAGAGAGTTTGCTTTGTAAATTTGAAAAAATTAAATGAAGTTTGACAAAATAGGGAAGGGCATTTAGGTCATAACACATTTCAAATTTCGAAAACTTAACTATTAGGATTAAGAAAACTAATGTTGGATTTTTTGTAATATTTCAAATTCACTAGATTGGACAACTGAAATATTGGACATTTAAGCGAACAAACAAGAATTTGGGGCAAATGAAAAAAAAAATTCTAAGAAATTTTAAGCAAAAACCCCCCATTATAAAGGCTTTCCTTTCAAGTCACCATCTATGATGGATAGTCACAGATTCCAAGGATTGATGAGAAAGAGGGAGAAAGAGAGGGTAGGTTGACCCACCACCCCTATTTTTAAGGCCAAAGGCCAAGGAAAAAGCTTGAGTCATGCGCATTAACGTCAAACCGAGATTTCGGCTGTTAGATCCGAATTTCGGTCGAGATCAAAATCTCGACCATTGAATTTCGGCAGTTGAGATCGAAATTTCGACCCGACCGCCTGAAATGTTTGACTTGATGACCCTGCGCATTTAATGCTCAGGACCCAAGCAAGACCCAAAGCCCAAACGCATCTGCTAATAGTGAAATACTAATGTAGAAAGATACCCCTAACCACCGAATCATATCAATCTCTATTCTCTATCATCTTCTCCTCGGCTGCTGTCTCAATCCATTCATGCAATGCAATGTACCATCATATATAATTGTACGTTTTGAAAAAAACTAATGATTCACATGGAAACAGACAAAGACAAGCAATCAAAGAAATATGTGAGACTTTATGCTTTATTTCTTTTTATTTATAACTATACGAAATGGTATAGAATCTCTCTTCTCTCTTTTTTTTTTTTTTGGTAGAAGTAAACTTTATTATGAAAAAAACCCACAAGTACAATTGATAGACAATACATCAAAAAACAAAAGCCAATGTAAATGAGGGGGAGGGATCTGGGTATAAAGAAAGGCTTCTTGAGTGGTAGCACCCTCCTTAGCCAGAGCATCAACTACCATATTGGCTTCGCAAGAGACATAAGAAAATGAAACAAACTGGAATTCCTGTGACATTCCTTGAATATCAGAGATGATAGGAAAGATTTTTCATGGCACCTCCGTGAGATGTTTCTTTAGAATAGCAATTAGGGCAAAATTCTCTCTCTCTACTCTCTCATTCTCATTTTTCTTGGATGAAAAAGAAACTCTTCAACTTTTAACAACTTCTAAACGAGATGAAGACAGTTTCAAGACAGTTTCAACCATCCAAAATACAAAGACATTAGCATTATATGAGTGGAAAGATTCTTGAAAAACAAAATGGTGTTATTGTCACAATTAGAATTTCAAAAGATAATTTTCTTATGAATCGTACTTTAGTAGTTTTTACTAAAAGACTATTTTGATGTCTTGGCCGCACGTTACAATTATAATTTACCGACTATTACACCAAATCTATACATATACACTAAGAATTTTGTGAAAAAGAATATACTAAGAATATCAAACCATATTTGCAAGATTTTAAGGATTACAAAGATAAAAAAGAAGAAGAAGAAAAAATTATTGAGACTCTAAATCAATCTCATGGAATACTAATGAGAAAAAGTTCGGTCCTTTCATAGAAGTTGCTGTCAATGCTTTTCTAATTCATATATCATTTGATCTTGATATGATGGAGTTGAGGTTGGGCACTCTAGTATCTCAAGCTGGGTGCGACGTTTCAAAGAAATTTTTTTTTGGTACTTGAGGTTTATCCGGGCCAGCTTTTTGCACACCTCGATTACATCCTCAGAGGGTGCTTTGTCATCCGCAAGGATCAAATCCATGACCTCTCCACTGAGGAGTATGGGTCTTACCATTCTACCAACCCTGCATTGACTTTTGAAAGAAATTTAGGGTTCGTTGGTAGGCGAACCCCCAGAATCCAGTGAAACTTTACCGACCATTTGTAGGGTTTTCGGTCATATTTTGCTAGAAAACTCCAAGCCTCAGGCGATGAAGTTGAAGATTGTTTGGAGTTCTCCGCTTGACTTCTTTTGATGGGTTTAGAAAGTGCAATAGTAAACTTCAGGTTGAGAATCTTGAGATTAGTGCAATAGCAAATTTCAAGTTCCTTTTGCATTCAAGAAAAATAAATAAAAATAAATGAATAAAAGAAAAAAGAGATGTTATGTCATTTCCTATTTGTTATTTACAAATAAAAGAAAGAAAGCATAAGTCCATACGTTTCTTTGATTGTTTGTTTTGTCTGTTTCAGTGTGAATCACATTATATAAGAATGGTACATTGCATCGCATGAATGGATGGAGTCAGGAACTGATGATCAGGAGAAGAAGAAGAAGATGATAGACCTTGAAATGATGGGGGGTGGTTAGGTATCCTTTCTCTATCAGAATTTCATTGCCAGCAGCCCTCAATTAAATGACCTAGGCCATAAAAATAGGTGTGGTTTTGCCCCTTTTCTCTCTCAGTGTGACCATCCATCCATATCCATAGATGTTAAGGTGAGCCAGTTTCGCTTAAAATATCTTATTGAAGATAGAATGTCATGACTAAAGGCTTTAGAGCCCTAAATTAAGCATCACTTTTGAGGTTAAAAAACTTCTTAATCAAAAGACTAAATAGTCAATAATCATTCATTCATGCTTACCTGTTTTAATGAGCTTCTGTTGTTGTTCTACGCAATAAAAATTTCTTTAAACATATGGGATCGGCAAAATCTGTAATGGAAAATGGTTTCGTGAATATGAAAGATCAACAAAACACAATTACACAACACTTCATGCATCGATATTAGAATCATGAAAAAACAAACTAGATTTTCATCTTTCATGAAGACAAGTTTATCATTCATCTCTAGACGTGCACGTAGACAACTTTTTCCATGATGCATATGAGAATTAATGCGTAATGGTTAACAATTTCTGGGTCGCTTTGGATTTTATGATCTTTGCACTCTTCGAACCTGGATAATATATTGGGGCAGTCATGGATTTTAAGGATTTGTGAACAATGGGTTTGTTTTGTTATGTATACCTTTATATATTATCCCACTTTATTGGCTTCTTGACATTATCAATTCCAAAACATCTTATCTTTATTCGAATTGATAGTTTTATATTAAGGGTTAGAGACTATTATATATATACTATAGAGAGCGTCTAACTCGTAACCTCTTCACTGCTAAGAGGTGCTAGCTAGTCATTCCCAAAATATGTTATTACCCAACACATTCATTCTACTAATATTCATGTGGTGTTCCCCTTACAATTCTTTTCAATCTGTATTAGCTTCTTGACATTATGGGACCAACCAAGTTCATTAATTTGCTTGGGTCATTTTTGGTTGAATATTGTACTTGATATGGTCCAAGTTTTTTTCATGGGTACTCAGGTTTTACCATCGGCCAAACCTTTTCCATGCATTAAATGACCCATGTAACAATATCCATCTATACCATTACTAACAAATATCACATCACTACATGTTTCTTACTTAAATTGCTGCCCTATATCATTCAATTGGGACCATTGTTTCAAGTATCATTACTACTCAATCGAATAACATCTGCATCAACTGAGGCTGATATTGATATTTAGTTGATCCTATGGTGTTGTAAGGTTTGTGATTATGTTTTCTGTCAAGAAAAAAAATAAGGTAAGGTATGGATGGATATGAATTCCCATATTGATATCAATTGAGAGCGATATTTCATGTGGAGAAGACAAAGATCACACCATCCCAGTTTAACTCTCTCTTAATTGATGTGTTTTTTTGAGTTCCTCAAAATGGTTAGTGGGATGAAAGTCAATTAAATCATGTGGCAGCTCATGCACTTGTGACTCCCATAATATATGGGTCCTTCTCTTCTTTTACTCTTTTTAAGTTTTGAGTTTGGAAAACTTCATTATCATGTGAAAATAGTTGAATTAAGGATTCAGAAATAGTTGAAAACATTAATTTTATGACCACATATATATTACAAGTCCATAAAAGATTTATATAATTCAGATGATATATCAATGTTTGCCTTCAACCATTAAGGATTTGATGACCAGACACTTTTAGCACCTAAGCCTATTCAGTGCAATATCCAAGAAATTAAAGCCATTTGGGAATATCTTACCTCCACCTGTTATGTCTTTTTTTCTTCTATCCCCACCCTAATTTGTTGTTGCCATATGGGTCAACTTTGTGTTAGGGTTTTAACTTTTGAGATGACCCAAAGAAAGAGACTCTTCATTCTGCCTTCTCTCTTCTTTTTATAGCCAAATGTATAGAGCATGTCTAAGATATTAGAGAAAGAAAAAAAGAAAAAATCAAAATAACATAGAGATTTAACATAGTTCACATATCAACATAATGTACTACATTCACTGACGAAAAAGTTAGAAGAACTTTACTATGTTGAAAAAGATTACAATGAAAATCTCCCACTAATCATCAAAGTGACTTATGAAATTCTCACCTATCAAAATATATATATGTGCGATTAATCTTCAAGTCAAGTACAAGAATTTGGTTCACACATAACAATATTAATATAAGGAAAAAAGAGAGAAAATTATAAAATAAGTTTACGTGTAAACTTAGATGGATGGAAGGAGACTACATTAAAAATACAAAATTTCAAATCCATGCTACATAATTCAATATCTCACCACAAAGGTCTTTTTAGGTCACCGAAATAAGAAGAAAGATATCATTCTCAATTCTATGTTAAGCTTGTTTAAGATGAAACACCCCCAGCTATAACAATTAAGGAAACTGTCCCATGATGGGTTTAAAGATAAGTCTAATCTTGTGGTTACTGGGAACTGAAAGAGAAACAATTCAAAAGATAGAATGTTGAAGCTGCATACTTTTTGGAATTGCAGGATTCATTTATATAATAAAATATTTAAGAGATACAATTTTGAACAAATAAGAAACTTATATTAAATTCTCTAGACTAATGCTAGGGGAAAGGAGGTTTTCATTTACAAAATAAGACGGGGACTGCCACCAGACATGATTAAGCTGAAATTTCTTAGAACCACGAGCTAAGAAATCAACAAGGGAGTTACAAGACCTATGAACAAAGTGAAAAGCTACATAAAGTAAACTAGAAGAGAGTCTCAGAATTTCTTGGACTAAGCCATGACTTGGTCAGTCTAGAGATTGGACCTGCCCATTTAAAGCCTTTATGGCTATAAGGCAATCTGAGAAGATCACAACCTGGGTAACACGTAGATTACAAATAACTAATATAGCTTCTCGAATTGCTTCTAATTTTGCTGTCAGTGCTGAAAAACAAAACCCACATGTAGCCTTTGCAACAACAAAATGTCCTGCAGGACTCCAAACAATGTTGCTCCTCCCTGAATGCCTTGAAGACTTGTCCCACGAAGCATCTGAGAAAACCTTGAAACAAGTCTGAGGTGGTGAAAATTTTGCATCCAATGCACTAAAGTTGCTTGCTGAGACATCCACGCTATCAATTGAACCCCGTGTAGATATATTTTCTTGCACCCACTGAACTTTGTTGAATAACCTATTCATCCAAGTTATAGTATTAGAAAGTGAAGCACTTTTACCATTAAAGAGAAATTCATTTCTTGCATACCAACTAACCCAACAAAGTATACTACTGATCGTATGCACATGTTCATAGTGACCAGAATCTCCAAATTTTGCATCCAAAAAATTCATCCAATCATGAATAGAGCTACCTACAAATTCATCGGTGTCAATTCTAAGGGGCGAAGCCCTCCATCAAGCTTTTGCAAACTCACAATGAAAGAATGCATGAATAATAGTTTCCACATGTGAAGCACATATAAGACATAGAGGCGAAGGACTACTATTCCAAGTAAAAAGGGCTTGTTGAGTTGCAATAGCATCGTGAGCTACCTTCCATAAAAAGGTTTTGATTTTTGGCAAGGTTTTAATTTTCCAAATTCTAATCCCTCGGTAGGTTTTAATACCTTTCTCGGCCTTTTGGCTAAGATCAAATGTAGAGATACAATTTGAATATAAGAAAGATTCCACATTTAAATTCTAACAGTTAAAAAAGATTTCCAAAATATGATTTCAAAAAATAAGGCTAGCAGCTCTTTGATGGCTCTTTAGCGGCTATCTTATTCTATCATCTCCCCTCAAACTGATGGGTGACAGCTGCAGCAATTTGGATTGATGCTCTTGAAAAACTAGAGATGGTAATCCCTTCGTAAAGACATCAACAATTTGACTTGTGGATTGTAGATAATGAACCTTAAGAGTCTTGTTGAGGACAAGATCATGTACAAAGTGATGATCAACCTCCACATGCTTCTTTCGTGCATGAAGAATTGGATTGGCAACCATTTGAGGAGCATATTGGTTGTCACAATATACCATTAATGGTTTGGAATATGTAATTTGTAAGTCTCTCAAGAGGTAGGTGAGCCACAATAGTTTTGAAATGGTTACTACCAACGCCTTACATTTTGCCTCCGTGCTTGATCGAGAAATAGTTGATTGCTTTTAAGAGGACCATGAGATCAAGTTGAAGCCTAGAAATGTAAATAACCCTAATGTCTATCTACATGTATCAAGATTACCCAACCCAATCTGCATTTGTATAAGTATTTACTGAGTGATACCGGTGGGTTTTAGGTGAACACCAACACCCAATGTGTGCTTCACATATCATAATATGGGTTTTTCTACCTACAAATGTGCATCAGTGGGACTTTGCATAAACTGACAAACATGATTAATTGCAAATGATATGTTTGGCTGATTATTAATGAGATATTGTAGGGCACTCACAAGTTGTTTGTACTCTATGGGATTCACCAAAGGGGTACCTTCTCTAGTGGACAACCGAGTTCCAGAAGCTAAGGGTGTGGTGTAAGGCTTGGATCCATCCATACCAGTTGAGGACACAAGATCCAATGCATATTTGTTTTGTGTGAGGACAATGACACTAAAGTCACGTTTTGCTTCAATCCTTAAAAAGTAATGTAAGTTCCCAAGATAGGTCATTGCAAACTCCATATTTAGCTTATTGATTACCATTTGAATTTGGGCTTCGTTAGAACTTGTCAATATGATGTCATCCACATATTATAATAAAACAATCATATTAGTATTGCTATTGTAGATAAACTTAGATGGACCTACAATACTTTGATTAAATTGTTGCTAAAGAAGAAAGTTAGAAAGTCTTAAAACGTTGAAACCATGCTCTTAGAGCTTGTTTCAAATCATACAGTACCCTTTGTAGATGACAAATATAGGTGAGTTTGGTTGACGAAACAAAACCTTAAGGTTGTTCCATGTACATCTTCAATTAGTGACCCATTCAAAAAGGCATTCTTAACATCTAGTTGATGAATTGGCCATAATTTGGATATTGAAATAGAAAGGACAGTTCTAATAGTGGCGGATTTCACAACTGGATTGAAAGTTTCATGAAAATCGATCCATGGTTGTTGATTGAAGTCATTGGCAACTAATTTTGCCTTATATCACTCAATCAACCCATCAATTTTTGTTTTGATTATATAGATCCATCGACAACTTACAACATTCATGCCTGGAGTGTAAGGAACTAACTTCCATGTTTGGTTTTTCATTAGTGCTTAATACTCCTCCTCCATTGCCGCTATCCATTTAGGATATTTTGTGGTGGTTTTGTAGGTTTTAGGTTCGGTTGGGATGGTACTGGTTGATGCCATAAAGGTTGCAGGAATAGGGTGTTTGGTGGTAAGAAGGGAGATAGGGACCTTGGGTTTAAAGGAACCGGTTTGGCTTCATCTCACCATGGGATGAGTAAGAGCAATTGGTGGTGGTGGGGGTGGAATTGGTGGAGAGGATGTAGGGGGTGATGAGGGTTGGAGGTTAGGTAATAAGGTAGGGGATGAGAGGTTTAAGGTGTGGGACGATTAGATGGTAGACTTGAAGAAGGTGAGGAAGATGGAGTGATAATGTATGAAGTTGCAAAGGGGGAGGTGGAATAGTTATTTTAGGTTGTGATTGATAGGTTAAGGTTGGTTTGAGGGAAACATGTTGAAAATGAAAAATATTCTCATCAAAAGTAACATGGCGGAAAGAAAAACTCTACCAGTTTCTTTGTCTAAGCACCGATACCCTTTGTAATTTTGACCATTAATTACCGAAAAACACACAAGGTTTGGATTTCGGGTTCAATTTATCTTCTCGACACAATTTTCAATTGGGAAAACATAGTGAACCAAAAACTCTCAAGATAGAATAATCTAGTGCCTTATCATATAGCATCTCGTATGGTGACTTACCATGTAAGACCGGTGTTGGCATCTAATTTATTAAAAATACAGCAGTCATGAATGCCTCAATCCAGTATTCTTTTAACATGTACGCTTGAAACATAAAAGATAAACATGTTTCTATAATGTGATGATGTTTTCTTTTAGTAACACCATTCTATTAAGGGGTGTGTTGGCATGAGATGCGAGAAACAATGCCACAATCATCTAAGTATTTTTTTTAAAGCTCCCTTTGTTAATTCAAAGGCACCATCACTTTGGGAAAAAAAAATTATAAAAGAAAATAGATTTTCAACTATAGTCTTAAAACGTTTGAAATAATAATCACATCAGATTTATTGAATAAAGGATAAAGCCATGTAAAACGAGTAAAATCATCTGCAAAAATAATATAGGAATGAGACCCACTAACAGGCAAAATTCGTGTTGGTCCCCATAGATCATAATGAATAAACTCTAAAGGATGAGCAGTAATATTCATAGAAGAAGAAAATGGTAATTTATGATATTTTCCAAGCTGTTAGGCCTAACAGAGGCAATTCATTTTAGAAAATGAATTAATTAAAATACTATTACATAATTTATTTAAAATTGATGGAGATGGGTGACCAAGCAGCCAATGCTATGTTTCAAAAGATGCTTTAGAACTGTAAAGAACCAAGGGAGGCACAACATTGCCTGAAAGTGAGTAAAGCTTATATTTGACCCCTTCAATAGAATTGTGCCTGACTTCAAATCCTTTATGCACCCAGGAGAAAAATTCAATAGAGTAATTATTATCAGTAGTAAGTTGAGAAATTGAAAGTAAATTTTTAAAAATTTGTGAAACAACAAGAATATCACATAAATGCAAAGATGTTGATGAAGTATTCAAAAGTGATGATGCAGTTTGAGTTATAGGGAGTTTTCATACCGTTACCAACTTAAACATGTTCATCTTCATCGTAAGTAGTTGATTGTTATAGAGTAGCAAGATCAAATGTCATATGATGGGTAGCACCACTGCCACTTAGTATGATTTGTTGAGATTGTGTTGGTGTGCAAGCCTGCATATGGTGTAGAAAGGGGTAACAAAACACTATTTCAATCTTGTGAATATCGAAAATAGCACTTGCTAGCTGGATGGCCAATTTTAGCACATAATTGACATTTGAGGGGTTGAACATAATAATTGGGAGATCCATGAGATGGTGAGTAGTGTTTTGGAGGGACGTTAATTAGAGGATCCATAGTTATTTGGTCTTGGGTTGGTGGTGGGAATCAATTTGGGTTATAATAAAGTTGGGGTCAATTGTGAGGTTGCTTATTTGAATTGGTGCCAAGGAGAGCTATGGGGGAAGTGGGATCTGGTAGAATGGAATTTGTATTACTATATCCATGACGAAGTCGTTGTTCATGTGGTTAATAATTTAGCTTGAAGGTCTAGAAATAAAACAGGTGGGATAATATTCTCAACAGTAATTATAAAGGTGGTGTAATCCGGACATAAGTCATTCAAAGTATATGCTACTAAATCGAAATCTTGTACCTTGTCATTAATTGCAGTTAGAAAATCTACAATGGATTTGATCCATTGAAGGTATTCAGAGATTGTGGAGGATCCTTTATTGATAGTTTGCAACTTACTTTGAAGATAAGTTCTTCTGACAGTAGATTGCTGTTGAAATACTTTGGCTAGGGCATCCCAAATGTTCTTGGAAGTGGGAAGGCCAAGAATGTGAAATGAAAGGGATTTTTTCAATTGCATTAATACAAGCACAAACAAAATGATCTATCTTCCTCCAGGTTTTGTATTCTGGATTGGGGTTGCAATATTATTAGTGGTAATCATTTTTAGAGGCTGTGTGATGGTGCTGTTGACGTATCCACGAGATCGTAACTAATGAAAATGGATTCCAATTGCTCCTTTAATAGTAGTAAATAATTTGATCTATCTAATTTTACAGAAACTAGATTGGAGAGATTAATAATTAAGAAAAGAAAATTTGCAGTTGCCATTGGGAAGGGGGGGTTAAATTTAGGGGTGTAAATGGATAACCGAAATCCACTTCCGAATTCGCATCCGCAACCGTTTAGGGGTATCCGAATCCGTCCGATTATTTATAGGATGCGGATATGGTATACCCCTTTCTTACCGATTATTATCCGTCCGATAAAATTATCCGATTAAGTTACTTATTTAAATTTATTATTCTTATTTTTATAATTTTTACCTATAATATGTGACTAGTTTTCTAGATTTTCTACTAAAATAGCTACCAAAGTTGTTAAATTCTTAAATGTCAAACCTAGCCCTCACAAATAAAAAGGTAAAGATATAAACGGGTAGTCGAAAACTTGTATTCAATCTATATTCATGTCTGTTTAGAAGAATCTACTTAAGAAAATAACTATCCGATTATCATCCGAATCCGATAGAATCCGTCCAAAACCGATAGGATATTATCCGAATCCGTCCGAATATAATAGGATGCGGATATGGATATACCACTATCCGATCCGAATCCGATCCGTTTACACCCCTATTTAAATTGTCTAAAAATGAAAGAAAAAAGAGAGGCTGAGATACCATGAAAGAGAAAAGATAGAACGATGAACCTGCATACCTTTTGATATTGCATAATTCATTTATATAATAAAATATTTAACAAATATAATTTTAAATACAGAAAAGATCTATATTTAAATTCTAATGATTAAAAAAACTTTTCAACATTTGATTTCCAAAAATAAGGCTAACGGCTCTTTAACGAGTATTTTGTCTATGAAGAACTAAATAGTGGACAACTCATTCATAATGAATGATAAAGCAAAAATAAGTTCACTTCCAGTGATCTCTCTAGTGCATCCATCCCTTTCGTGTTTTGAGTTTCCTAGATTAGAAACTTCCTAATTGAGATGGGCTGGACCCACTTTGCTTTTGACTTTTAGTCTTACAAAGAAAGCTTAGAAAAATATTAACACCCTTAAAATATCAAATAATTTATGAAATTTCTTTTTTCTTTTAGCTTTTTAATTAACATGCTTTTTCCTTTATCATGTCATTATGGTCTTTATCTTTACACTAAAATATGATCAGGAAAAAGAATAACTTTTTATCAATGATTTGAGAATCCTCTGGTTAACCCATTGATTGAGAAAGAAGACAAGTAATCAAAAGAATGGTTTTGATAGATTGGTAAACCACTTCTATGGGCAATTCTAAATCTGATAGAGATGGAGTTTGGAGATCAAACTAAGTGATGGGAAGTTATGCCGTATAGATCAGATCCTGACGTTTGATACCTGCTCCACGGCAACAACCATAGGATGTGCTTCTTGAATGCAGTAGCTTGAAGACCAACTAAATCCAGTGCTTTGAGAGATGAATTCATGGAAGATGTCTAATATATGCTCCAGCATATCATAATCTATGTATCTCGTTATTCAATTTATGAGATTAATGGTTTAATAAACAGTTAAGAATTTTCGGTACTTGTTTGACTTGCCAGTTGCTTCCAAGAACGTTTGTATGAGAGAGAGAGAGAGAGAGAGAGAGAGAGAGAGAAAGGGGAACATTGGAGGCATTTCACAACCTCCTTGAGCACACTTTACCTGCTCTCTACTTGCTTAACTAGCCGCATCCTGCGTCTTCTGCTTTAAATGAACCATTACTGCAATTATTTCCTAACGCTTCTCTGCTTCTTATAACCTCTCTGTCTTTCTTTCTCTCAAAACCCTCTTTCAGTTATGAATCCCACACCACTGGAAAGAGCTTTCGACCAAGGGTCCTTGTCCTCTCAACAGGTAATTTTCATTGCCTTTTGATCTCTGGATTTTTCTTTTCCTCCTAACTTTCTTCTAGTTTCTGCTAATGGGTATTTTGGAGGCTTTGGAATGGTCTTTCTCTCCCTCTGTTTCCTTACCCTTCTTGTTTAATCTTTAGATCGCTGGGTATGGGTGTTGGGTTTGCCATTTGGGGTTCTATTATAGATATGTGGAAGTAATGTGCTTTCTGAGCTATATGCAAGAAGAATAAGGAGACCAAAGGTGGAATTTTCATATTTTATTCTTCAGAATTTTAAACATAACTAGTGTTTCTTTGTCAGTGTAAGTGAAATGCTTACTTAATAAATAATGTAGAACGAAGTAATCTCTCTTTCTTTCTTCTCCTCATTTCAATTGACTGCATATGGTTCCAGCATTTCTTTGTTTTATCTGACTGATATTCGTGATTAAAATAAACGAATTTGGACCCATTCTTCTATCTGGTAAAATGGATGTCTGGTGAAAATCTGCATTGAAGCAGCAGCATTATTTGAATGAATTTCTGTTTATTCTCTAGGCACTTGTATAGTTGTACTTTTCCTCCTCGTCTTTTTGTTTTTTATTAAAGAACTTGGTGTCCTGACTCCTGAACCAGAATATGAAGAGGGTTTCCTGCAAGAACATGCTCATGCTGGCTTACCAGAGCCTTGGAGTGGTTTATGGTGATCTCAGCACCTCCCCTCTCTATGTTTACAAGACCACTTTCTCTGGGAAATTAAGTCTTCACGAGAACGATGAGGAGATTTATGGGGTTCTTTCTTTTATCTTCTGGACCTTCACTCTCATCCCTCTCTTCAAATACATTTTCATTGTGATGTCTGCCGAGGACAATGGTGAAGGTATGACTTTGTATTTGTGACCTTGCAAGTCATAATAGCTGCAACATGGAAAAAGGAAGTGCATACATTTGTATAGAGACTGGTATTCTCTTACCAATCAATAATACAACCAGTTACGCATGGAGTTGGGTGTAGGAATTGGAAGGCAACATGTTTTGGGGAGTTATACCTAGTGGTTGTGGTTTTGAGTTGGGAAACAGCCTCTTCCCAAAGTTCATTGCAGGGACAATGCTGCTTACATTATGACCCATCTCCAGATCCTAGAAAGGAGGGAGCCTTGTATACTGGGTTTTACCCTTTTATTGATATTGGGATGTCTTGTGATTTATATCACTTGCATACCTAAAGAAAGATCGAGTAACATAGTTGTATTCCCACCTTGGAATTTTCCGTAGGAAAAAAATTTGAATTCAGGGTATACATTTCTGTTGAAGAAACAAGGACAAAACTACAAGTTTTGATCAAGAATCTCTGAAAATAGTGAAATCAAAAAAGAATTTTCTGCGACTGCCTAAACCTGTTTCCTGACTACCACGATGATTTACTATTGAATATCCTCTTATATTCTTGGGAATTCTCTTCCTTTTTTAGTTGGGAATCCATTCTCATCAGTTATTCTTCTATGGTGCAGGTGGCACCTTTGCATTGTACTCGCTGTTGTGCAGGCATGCAAGGCTTTCTGTTCTACCTAATCAACAAGCAGCAGATGAGAGGTTGTCTGAATATGGTACTGAAGGATCAGACGCACAACAAAGTTCCATGCTGAACTCGTTCTTTGAGAAGAACCCAAAATTCCGTAATGGCCTACTGATTTTCGTTCTACTAGGTACTTGTATGGCAATTGGTGATGGGATACTTACCCCGGCAATCTCAGGTGACTGGATTGAGTTTATGTTCTCCCAAATTATTCTACTCTCTAGCATAAGTTGTTAAAGATATAGAATAAAGAAAAAGGAACTGATTAAAATGATCTCAACCAACATAAAATTAAAAAGTCAAAGCAAAAAACAGATGAGTTAAAATTTGTTTGTTTAACGATTGTGCTCATCGTAGTATTAGTTATGTGGCTTGGATGATGAAATGAGGCATTACTGATATGTAAAAGTGATCTTAGCGGGATTTATGAGTTTAGGTTATACTCATTCTGTCTTTGGTTGCTTTCCTAGAAAGACTAATAGAAATCCTGAAAATGAAGGAGAAGAGAAGGAGACAATAGAAAGAGAATGATAGAGCAGATCGAGAGAAACTTAGTAGATTCTATTGCTGGGATTTAAATATTTATTTGTACTATGCAATCAATAAGAATCAAAGTTATGGTCAACAAGGAAGCATAAACTAATTAGGAAACTACCTAAGACTCAAATGTAAACCTAACAAAACTACCACCAACACACCCATATCCCATCACAAATTAACATTTCCCCTCAAGCTGGATCATATATAACTCCAATACCCAGCTTGGAACAGCACATCTGGATGGGGGGGGGGGGGGGGGTGCAAAAAGAGACCTTCTGAACTGATCAGCCACCTGGTCAGCAGATGAAACAGAGTAATAATCATATTCTTCATAACATCATCCCTCACAAAGTGAGTCAACTTCAGTATGTATGGTCCTTCCATGAAACATGGGATTGCTTGCAATAGGAGGCAGCTTGGTTATCTCAAAACATCTTTGTAGGCTGGGTTATTGGAGTGCCCAACTTTGAAGACGAGATTTCAGCCACATTTGCTGAGCTGCAGTATTGGCGAGAGCCTACATATTGGATCTAGCCACATTTTGTTGTTTTTTCATATTGCCATGATACAAGATTGCCACTAACAAACATCCAGTAACTTCTGGTAGATCTCCAATCACCATATACTGTGGCCCAATCGGTATTGGAAAACTCTACTAGATCAATATGTTAATGTGGACAACAAATGAGTGCCTTTTGCAGAGCCCCTTTAGGCACCTTAGGGATGAGACAGGCTATCTCCCAGTGAACTTTCTTCAGTGACTGCATAAAATGGCTGATGGCACCCACAATGGAGAGATCTTAGATCTAGTAACGGTTAGATAAATAATTTTTTGTACTGGAGAGTATCAGTAAAGACTTAACCAGTATTGCCAAATCGAAAATCCGTGCTGAATCTATTCTATAGAATTAGCAACACAAAAGGTTTTAATTGAAACATTACTTCGGGTCTTTATTCCATCATTATAATCTTTCAGAAGATAAAATTTTGAACGTAATTTCAGTAAACACACCCATATTTAGAATTGAATATTGCAGAAAATCCTTCACAAATAGGTCGGGGTTGAGATTTCTCAGAACATAAAAAGGCCAGATTGGTACCAACACCTAAATTGTGCTTGCCTGGGAACTTGATGAGACATGTCTTAAAACTTGATAGAAACCTGTTGTCTTGAAGTAAAGTGCATGAGAATAAAAACTGGGATCTTTATTTGCAGACTTTTGTCACTGGTTAGCAGCAGGAATGGTCTTAATATAACCGTAAATTGACAGATCTAGTTGTTCACAATGCATAAACTACACCTTCATCTAAATTATTGCAGTACAATTGCCAGTGCTCCCAAGGGAGATCCACGGTAGACTCTCAAACAAAGGGGAAAAGAAGGCAATTAGTTATCTTGCTCTGACAGCAAGTAACGGATAACCTTAATAGAAAAATTGAAGAAGATGAAGAAGGGAAGGATACAAGAGAGAATACTGTCAGGGAAACACATTCCTCCGAGAGAGAGAGAATGCTGTCAGGGAAACACATTCCTCAGAGAGAGAGAGAGGGAGAATGCTGTCAGGGAAACACATTCCTCTCTTTTTCTTGTCTATGAAAGTGCAGTAAAACAACACATGGAAGGGAACTGCTTCCCTAATTTTTCCCTTCTTAATATTTCCGTTTGCACAATGTCACTGAGAAAAACCAAAAACAGCATCAGTCAACCATATTAATGGCAACTGGTGGTAGTAAAATAGTAGGGAAGAGTAGAGATGCAGAATATCAGTATTAAACTATACAACTGAGTCACTAGATTTTTATTTTATTTATTATTATTGTTTTGGGTATTTAAATCACTTTGCTCTTTTGTGTGATCAATTCCTTCGAATCTGGCAAGTCCTTGGTGAAACTATGAATTGAACCTAACCTTATGTTACATAGTTCTCTAAGTAGGACTGGTGATTTCTATGTCTAGTTGGTGTTCAAATTTAACTACTGTACAATACATCTAAGAACCATATGCATAGTTAAATTCAAATTTCATGGGTCCTTCTGCCCTCAATTTTGTCTCTCTAAAATGTGAAGGAATTTATTCAATGTCTCACTATACTTGGTTTTCCATTTTTCACTCTTTGCTCCAAATTAATTTCACAGTGATTTTTCTTTTAAGTTCATTCCCTAAAGCAGATTTCTGTGGCCTCTTTTGTCAGTTCTTTCAGCAGTTTCTGGTGTCAAAGTTAAGATCACAGAACTTCATGAGAGTGAGTACAGCTGCATCAATTCCTACTCTTCTGAATGTCTTCAAAATGTGATTTTTCTTGAAAAACTCCGCTGAAATGAAGTCTTTCCCAGATTATGTTGTGATGATATCATGCGTCATTTTAGTGGGGCTATTTTATCTTCAGCATCATGGGACACAAAGAGTTGCTTTCATGTTTGCACCAATTGTCACAGCTTGGCTTCTCTGTATCAGCAGTATTGGTATTTATAACATATTCCGGTGGAACCCAAAAATATTTCATGCACTCTCTCCAGTATACATGTTTAAGTTCCTTAAAAGCAATGGCATTGAAGGATGGGTCTCATTAGGGGGAGTTGTTCTTACCATAACTGGTAGCTTTTTCAAACTCCTCACCTGGTCTTTGTTTCATGATGCTAGCTTAAAAGGGAAAAAAAATGTATAAATCTTAGTAACAGAAATACTGAGTCTGAATTAGTTATTTCCATTGGAACACTTTGCTTAGGTGCAGAGACGATGTTTGCTAATTTGGGACATTTCTCTGCATTATCAATCAAGGTAAATAAATCCTCACTAGATACCCAACGCTAATACTAAAATGAAAAGAAGAGTACATATTCTCATTTATTTTCCGGTCAGACTGACTCATATCTACTAACTCCAGGTTGCTTTCACATTTCTTGTATATCCCTGTTTAATTCTTGCTTACATGGGTGAAGCTGCATTTCTCTCCAGACACCATGAAGATATTCAGAGAAGCTTTTATAAAGCTATACCAGGCAAGTGTTTATATCATTACCTAGAAATTTTTGATTGTTTGATTGTTTCATCTTTTTGAGTCTCTGTTTTCATCTCTTCATGTAGAAGCTGTATTCTGGCCTATCTTCATAGTGGCTACATTTGCAGCTATTGTGGGGAGTCAAGCTGTAATATCAGCTACTTTTTCTATGATAAGCCAATGCTGCTCCTTGAATTGCTTCCCCCGAGTGAAGATTGTTCATACATCAAGCACAGTATATGGGCAGATATACATTCCAGAGGTCAACTGGATTCTGATGTGCCTATGTTTGGCTGTCACTGTTGGATTAAAAGACACAAGCATGATTGGTCATGCATATGGTATACATCTATACTCTTTAGTTTAATGAGTTAGTGCATGTCGTATGGGTGTGTGCATGTGACTTTGTGTATTTGTAATTGTGCTTCTTGGTCATGACATGACATGAACTGAGACTGATTTTGTTTCTTGCTCAACAGGACTTGCAGTTATCACTGTTATGTTTGTGACAACTTGCTTGATGTCTATGGTGATGACAATTGTGTGGAAGAAAAGGATAGCTATCACTGTTGGATTCCTGCTGTTTTTCGGATCAATTGAGCTACTCTACCTTTCAGCATCTTTCATCAAAGTCCCAGAAGGTGGGTGGATTCCACTTGTTCTGTCTCTTATCTTCATGGGCATCATGTATTCATGGAACTATGGCACGTTGCAGAAACACAAATTTGACGTAGAGAGTAAAGTATCCTTGGATAGGATAATAGCCTTAGGGCCTAGCCTTGGCATGGTCAGAGTCCCAGGAATTGGGCTAGTTTACACCAATTTGGTGACAGGGGTACCAGCAGTTTTTGGACACTTCGTGACAAACTTGCCTGCTTTCCATGACGTGTTAGTTTTCGTGTGTATAAAATTTGTTCAGGTTCCCCATGTTAGCGAAGGGGAACGTTTTCTCATTGGCAGGGTTGGCCCAAAAGAGTTTAGCATGTTCAGGTGTATTGTGAGGTATGGTTACAAGGATCTACACCAAGAAAATTATGATTTTGAGAATAAATTGGTATCTGGGATAATACAATTCATAGAAATGGAAGGAGAAGATTGCTTGTTGACCATGACAACCAAATCACATTGGGAGTTTGGCATCTCAGATGTTGAAGCCCCCGATGTTCCAGGTCCCATTTTCACCTATCCAAGACGTGAAGAACATACAGTGTGGTCACTATCTGATGTCCAAATGGTGAAACCTGAGGCTGGACTACTGGAGAGTTCTCTCAAATCTGAGTCCCAGCAGATCATTAAAGCTAGAGAATCTGGAGTGGTTTATATTCTTGGTCACTCTTATGCAAAGGCCAAACAATCATCCTCCCTTCTAAAGAAATTCACCATCAATGTCATTTTTGCTTTTCTAAGCAAGAACTGCAGAGGATCTGATGCTTTTTTGAATGTGCCTCATACTTGCCTGCTGGAAGTTGGCATGATTTACCATGTCTAGCACTATGGAAATAACCTTGCTGCTTCATGAGGTTCCCGGCCTCCACCCGAGGCAAGAAGGCACAGATGGTTTGAAAACACAGCCACTCAGAACAACAGTGCTGAAGATAATAACCTTGTGAAGTCTTAACTTTGATTTAGTTCATGATCCAGAAGGAGAAGAATCATTGTTTAAGTTCCTTAGTATCCACAAAAGGCCTTGAGGAAATATCAGCGTACGCTGTTTATAGCATCTTGGATTTACACTCTCATCTGAATTGAAGTGCCAGGATGCCAGGTTTTTTTTTCTTCTTTCTTTTCAGAACTACATTCCATACAGATGTATAAAGCCAAGAGCCTCACCCTGTATATATGGGTTGTGGCATAATTGAATATCATACATAAATTTAAACCCTCTGAATATGTACTAATGTATAAAAATACCTGTATGCTATCTGCTAACTGATGCTTTGTACTTTCTAGCTTTAGAATCTTTCCAGACCTAGAATCTCTATTAAGAAAGACCTGTTCAATAACCAAGAACACCATCCTTAGCAGTCTCCAAACTCCTCAGAAGTCTTTGTTCCATTTGTATACATAACCATTTTCTGGGCTCTGTCTGAGCCCATGGTTATCCAAGGAACTGAAGCAGAACTTCTGGTCTTGTACCCATCGGTTAGATCCAAATGAAGTGGCATGTATTATTACTTGGGAACCTTTGAATCCAAGCCCAAGCTCAGCTCGTTCGAGTGTTCAGTTTATAGTTCGTAATCAAACCCCAGAAGCTGATCATCCTTGCCTGCCCCGGCAAAAACTGCTGGCGATTCAAGACCCCACAAACTCAGTCCAACAAATATGTTATGTAAAAATGACAGAAAACTCAATCCAAACCAGAAACTGATAATTCACCACCATCTGATCTTTATCTTCTTTTTTCTTCAAAGCTATCTTCCACTGCTTTGATGATAGAGACATGGGCGTGAAACTATAATTATATCCAAGCACGCAGTTCTTCAATATGGTTGTCCTTTCACCAATCCAATCCAATCCAATCCAAGATCAGTAAAAGTTAAAAACTTGAAACGGTTAGGAAAGAAAATGAGAAGATGAGGAAAGTACAAGGAAGGAAGAAGGTAGAATTAAGTGGTTGATAAAATGTCGCATCAAATAGTTAAAAGTCAAGTTTGAGGGTGAGTCATCAATTTTACCATGAAAAAGACGGTCACTGAAAGTAACAGTAAAAGAGTCCTCCTGCCATGAATGAACAGAGCAACACAGTTGAGAGAGAGAGAGAGAGAGAGAGAGAGAGAGAGAGAGAGAGAGAGTGAAGATTCTGATTACACAAATCAATCAAGCAGTCGGTGGTGGAGTTTTATGATGTCGTTGAAGTTTTCTAGTGGCTTCCATGGACAAGGACAAGCTATGCCAAAAAAAAAAAAGGAAAAAGAAAAGAAATTTGCAATGCTCAGTACAATAAGGGAAGAAAGAGAAGAAAGGTAGGGTGGAGAATTAGTCTCTAGTTGCCAATTCATTACAAAAGAAAATACCCAAAAGAAGAGGTTATCAAACAAGTCCTCAATGACAATCAATGGCATGGGAAGCATGGATTCCAAATCCTCTCCACAGTACCATTGGCACGCCTATGTCCGCCCAACTGTGACTCTGTGAGGGTGTAAGAATTGAGTGAGACTTGAATGCTAAATGCGCAACAGCTACTGTCAACGGTTGAGATCAAAATCTTGATCATCCGTCTCGCAGGTTGAAAACGAGACAGACGGTTGAGAGTTCGATCTCAACCGTTGGCAGCACTTAATGCATAACACTGAAATAATCGAAAAGAATGAGAAGATGACATCCCCAAATGGAGAGGATCTGAATTTGAAAAGCATCACATTCTTTCAGCATAGGTTTTAGTTTTGGATGTATTTGATACTCTCTTTTGTAATACATTCTATTACAATATTTTTAATTCAGACAAGCTAAGAACTTGTCATATATTATCTCTTATACAGTTATCTTAACAAGGCAGTGTCATTATGGTCACATCCGTCTCTTATTCAGACTTTAAAACTTTGTAACTAAAAAAATGTGATCACATATCAAAATTTACGAGTCATGCGAACAATAATGAATAAAGACTCCATAAATCCCACATCGTTCAACCATCCATCACAACCCAAAAGTGCACGTGATCATAATCATTCAATTTTGTGTCATGCGTACTCTGACAAGATATGAAGATTCTACATTAGGTAATAAAACTTTGGTTGCAACTTGCCATATAAAGCGTCCAAAATTTCGAAGTACGTTTTTATTATTGTTTGTGTTTTATTTTTGTTAAATAATCTAACTGATGTTTTTATATTAATAAGGCGAACCACTCCACACGGGAAGATCTAACCCAAATATGATTGTCCTTGTCCGGTTGTCCCATCACTATCAATAAATGAAAATTTTTGGGTAGAGTCAATAAATGAAAATTTACTCAGCAACACACAAAATCTTCTTCTTCCTTCTTTTACTAGTTGTCTTTCTCTAAAGCTACTATAAATCTGAGCAGAAGTCATATCCATTCTTGTTCATTGTTGCTGCTGCTGCTATTCATGTGGTTCTAAATTATAATAGCTTGTGTTGTTTCTTAGTCGGTCGTAGTTAGCTTGTACATGGATAAATACTTGTTCCCTGCCTGGCATGGAGAGTCTCGCTACCACATTAATCCACATAATAGGGCATCCTTTGCCGGTGGCCTTGCATGGCCATCACCACCACCACTTCCTTACGCTTCCACTTCTCATCATGGTGTTCCTTTTTCTTCAATATCCACTGGACCTACTACAGAAGATAGAGCTGCTGCAGCTTCCAAGAGCCACAGCCAAGCTGAGAAGCGCCGTAGAGAGAGGATCAATGCTCACCTCGCCGCTCTCAGGAAACTCATTCCTCGATCAGATAAGGTACGTGTAATTAACTTTGAAATAATTAAACGATACAGTAAATCAATTATGTGTGTGTAAGAGAGAGAGAGAGAGAGAGAGAGAGAGAGAGAGAGAGATTCCATGTATGTATCAACTAGATCTAGATAGGCTGAGTTGAAAAGAGTTCTAGGGTTGTGGTAGAGTAGTACAAGAGTCGTGCTGTTAGATAAAGTGGTGAAGGACATGGTACTATACCTAGATGACGAGAGTCTAGTAGCCAATGCATTCTATGGACTCTCTAATCACTTGGAGTACCGCCCCAATAAGTCTCACCTGCCATTAGGCCTACTTTGATTTTCTTTGAGTAGTAACCTAATGATGTTGGTAAACCCTAAAAACATCTTACCCCAAAAAATAAAAATCCTAAGAACATATAGTTAAGGAAAACCCTAAATAAGTAGCAAATGACCTTTCAGATATCAGGATAAAGCATGCAGAAATGAGCTTAATAAGTTTTTTTTTTTTTTTTCGTTTTCCTCTGTGTGTGTTGCAGATGGATAAGGCCACCTTGTTAGGCAGCGTAATTGAACATGCCAAGGATTTGAAGACGAGAACAGCTGAGATTAGTAAAACCATACTAATCCCCACTGAAGTGGATGAAGTCACCATTGATTGCGAACAAGAAACTACAGAGCCCACCAGCGGTGACAACAGCGAAGGAAACATTTTCATCAAGGTGTCTGTCTGTTCTGAAGATCGACCAGAACTTTTCACAGATATAATGGAAGCCATCAAAAGCTTGAAGCTAACTATAGTCAAGGTAGATATGGCCACTGTAGGTGGTAGGGTAATAAACGTCATGATCCTCAATGCCAAGAATCATGACAAGGGTACTTCCTTGAACTCCCTCAAACAAAATCTCACTAAGGTTCTAAATCGAGTTGCTTCATCTCCAACAACACTGATGAATGCTCGTGCAAGCAAGAGGCAGAAGATCATGTTACCATCCTATTACTCCGATTCTCAGGTTGATCCTTTCTCATATGTTACTTCTCGTTCGATTTCTCACTCTCAGACCTTTTAAGTTAACCTTTAAACCACTAGCTTCTCCTTAATTTGATTTCGATTCATTCCTAGTTTGGGTTGTTTCATGAGATCAAGGATATTTTCTGTTACTCTTCAGCGAGCTTGTGATTGTCGTTGTTGTTGTCTTGGATGAATAAAGGCACATAAAGAGTTTGTCGAGAATACTATTGGAAGGCTGTGCCCAGATACAAATGATCAAACAAGAAAAACAAACAATGGGGTTTCACCCCAACCAGAAAAGAAAGAGAAAATACAAATTTATATCCCGTAAGAATTGAAGGGTACCAACGTGAACAGATCTACATTTTGTTGCTGCAATTAATTTCATACCAATTCGTTTCTCTTTCCCAAAAAAGGGTCATAGCATGAGGTAGGTTATAATCCTTGATGACACAATAACGGAGTAGGTGCAAGAGCTTGAAATTGTGAACTGAAGAAGATACATGTAAATATGTAATGTTCACTCACTCCCATGAAATATACATACAGCCGCAATGAACTATAAAAGGCTTGGATTTACTGCGGAGAATCTATTGAAGAATTTTGACTTTTACAGTAGCAATCATCATTAGATAGAACCCTTTCACCTCGAAGTCATGTGTGTGTGTGATTCTCAAATCCTTAATTTAATGGCAATAGAAAAGGAGAATTCATAGCATGCGTGACAATGATGATAAGAAAAAGGCCCATCAAATTCATGAATATTAATTAATTATGTTAATTCATGACCACAGATCCACAACGATAAAACTGACCCAAAAGAAAAAAGGGTAATTTTCATCCGGACCCCCTAAGGTTTGGTCCAGGTCACTTTTAGTCCAAAAAAAATCTTCCTTTGCATATGGTTCCCCTGGGATTTCTAAAAATGATTAATTAAGGACAAATCATAATTTGATGACCAAAATACCCTTATAGTGCAATGGTCAAGATTACATCATATATGCCCTTTCGATCTAACGGTTTATATTAAAAAGAAAATTTTTAATTACAATTTTAATCTTTTTATTTTATTTTCAAGGATCTTAAGAATTCAAATTTATAAACTTACACCCTTGATTGAAAATCAATAAAATCTCATTCCCATTACAGAAAGCATGAGAGGGACAATTAGGGTTTTGGATCTGCTCCTTCTCCTGGAAACCAGAAATAGATGTTTAACAAGGGTATCGCTTAGGCATGTACTCAGCAACAAGTAACCTCTCATCGCCATCACAGCAATAACCGATCAAATTCGCGAGGCAACTTCCTGACGCCCCAAGCTTTCTCCTAAAACCCACCGGGAAGGAAGAGAAAAATGATTAGAATCAAGTAAAAGAGGGGAGGAAAAACACCCAAAACCTAAGGCGTAATGAAGAAACGGGATTGAGAGAAGAGAATTAGAAAACCCAAATGACAAATGAGAGAGGGATGCAATACAGCAAACTGCTTGGGATCTGGCCAGGCAAATTTGGTGAATTTCTTGATAGCGATCCATTGGCGATTCTGAAGACGACTCTTGTAGACTAGATTGGGGGCTTTCTCCCCACTCTTGGAAATGATAAACTCCAAGCTAAGGTTGTTGGTGGCGGCTTTAAGATCGGAAAGTGAAAACTTGGAGAAAAAACTCCAACAGCAACAACATTAGGGTTCGAATCACCAGCTTGAGGTGGGTGCTTCAACGGTGGAATTTGGCTGTGACGTTGTTGTACGTTGTTGTACCTTGTCTTTATCTGTTCGAGCCTTCCTTTTTAAGAGCGATAAGAGCGATGATTCACAGCAACCCATTTTAAGAGCGATAAGGCTGTGATGATTCGCTCAACTCACTTGTCAGTTTGATTGAGAAAGCTCTGGAATCATTAAGAAGAAGAAGAACAAACAGAAGAAAAGAAATCTAATCTGGTTCATTGCAGATCAAAACCCTAATTGTCCCTCTCATGCTTTCTGTAATGGGAATGAGATTTTATTGATTTTCAATCAAGGGTATAAGTTTTTGTAAATTTGAATTCTTAAGATCCTTGAAAATAAAATATAAAGATTAAAATTGTAATTAAAATTTTCTTTTTAATATAAACCGTTAGATCAAAATGGCATATATGATACAATCTTGACCAAATTATGATTTGTTCTTAATTAGTCATTTTTAGAAACCTCAGGGGAGCCATATGCAAAAAAAGACTTTTTTTGGACTAAAAGTGACATGGACCAAACCTTAGGGGGTCCAGATGAAAATTACCCAAGAAAAAATGACTGATAGTAATAATGATAAGAATGAAGGCTGGAAGACCACGAGAAATTAGAGCTAGCTGCAGTGGACTTCGGAGGGAGGATGAAGATCTCTAACAATGGCACCCATAAGCGATGAATTTATCATGAAACTGGTTTGTTTTCTTCTATTGGGTATCAACTGTTGTACAGTTCAAGTGCTTCTGTATCTGTACTCTGTGCATCTATGTAAATCAAATTTTATGAGTCTGTGGTGAGCTATCAACCAAAGGGCAATGCCTATAAATAGACTGGGCAGGACCCACTCTTGCAATTTTCTTTATTTTATTTTATTTTGGGTTGGGGGAGGCGGGGGCCTAAAAATTGTTGTAATTGTGAACTTATATGTTGTATTTATCTTATTTAATAAATTATACTTCCCTCGAAGATGGGATTACTTGCTAGTACAAAATGGTGGTCTCCAGAGGTGGCGCAAATTATCATTAACATTTCACTTCCTTACCAGCCTACTGAATATCAAATAATTTGAAAATTAACTGCTTTAGGAGCATTTACAGTCAAACTTACATAAGAGCTACAAAAGTCCATGCAAAGAACAAATAGTGAACATGCTATCAATCTGCATTGGAAAATGCTGTGGAGAATACCTTTACAACCACGAGTATTACATTTTGCATGGATAACATTGCTTCAAAAGCTACCAATTGCCGATCTTCTTATAGTAGAGGTTGCATTCTATCCATTTTGTGCTTGTTTTGTGGTCAACAGGAAGCTTCTATAGAACATATTTTTTTGTTGTGTCAATTCACTTCTAAAGTGCAGAGTGAGTTACTCTCCCACCCAAGAACCAAACATTTAGTCTCCAAACTCATTTATGGACAATTCTACATCAGTACACTTATTAAAACATTAACAAGGAATTAAGTAAGAGAATTCTCATCACCTTCTAGCAACTGTGGCAATTCTGCACTTCTCTAATTGATAATTCAGCACTCCCCATGCCAAAACAAGCAGCAATAACTACCACAATTAGATCCTGAAGATTGCTAATCAACTATAGCGTTCAGCTTAAAACACAGAGGCAAGTGATAGTTTAGCAGATATTACTAGCAAAGCCTCTTTTTATAAAGGTGAATGTTGATGGATCATCCTTTGTAGAGAAACATCTCTCAGGTTTTGGAGAAGGTCCTTTCCTATTCGCATTCGGAGAAGGTTGCGGTTATTAGGACTCTATAGTAGCCAAAACTCTAGCCATCAAAAAAGCTCTACATGGGTGTTCTAATCTAGCCTTTTCACATGTGCATATTGAGAGTGATAATCAAGCCTTAATTGATATGCTCACAAAGCCCACAGAAAAACCCTAGAAGGTGTTTCATGTACTAAATGATGCCTGAGACAAGATGGCCACTTTCACTGGTATCTGCTTGTCCCATGTTCATCGGGAAACAAATTGTCAAGGGACCCTATCATTAAGAAGGCAGCGTTAACACAGGAATAGAATGTTGTCTTTCCTTCTCAGCCTCGTCTTGTTCAGCTCGGCCTCTTCTTTTAGATACATTAGTTTGTACTAGGGATTTTTCCCTTCTCTAATAAAATAATCAAATATACTTTACAACCAAAAAAATAAAATAAAAAATCATACTTCTGATTTCTTGGTGTCTGGTTTTGTGAGATTCCTTAGCTTCACATCAGAAAAAAAGGAAGAGCTAAAAGTATTGCTTATTTATAGACAATGCAATATTTGTTTACTTTTATTAGGTTTAAGTATTGTATTTATGCAATGTGAACAAGATATTTTGGATCAACTAAGAAGGTGCCTCCAAATAGGTAGTTTGGATCTTGAGTCCAAATCACCTCCCCGTTAGGGAATAACAAAGTGCTCCCTTGACGGTTTTTTATCACATAAATAGGGGTGGGATCCTTTGGATTCCCATGTTTCGTTAATTTTTTATATTTATACGGTAGGCGTCAGGGTAGCACATTGTTCTCCTAGATAGGGAGGTGATCCGGACTCTTTTTCCTCTCCTTAGAGAAGCTCTCCTTTTATACTCTACTTATGGACTTAATAGAGATTTTGTCTTCCTCCTCTCTGGTTTGCTCATTTGTCTTCCATTTTTAGTAGTGAACATTCTTGAGACAACCATAGTAATTACTATGGTGGGTGGAGGGGGTGGGGGGTGCACCATAGTGGTTTGGGGTTATTTGGTCTTGGAGCTTATGATGCATTACACCTAATAGCACATAGCCAAGCGTCTCAGTACCTTAAAGATAGTATCATCAACACGTCTCAATTTCAATTTGTTTGTGGCTGTAGTCTTATAAAGTAGAGCTGCAACAGTGACAAGTTGGGTTGGGTTTTTCAAAACTCCATTCCGGCCGTTAATGTTCTTAGCTAAGTTCATTCTTGCCTTAACCTTGACATAGAACCCTAACAGGTCAAGCCAAGCCCTATCCCATCCTTTCCTGATGGTTCATAATTGGACCAAGTTAAGATGAGTTGGCCATGCCGCTATCCTGTCCTTGATTGACCTTATTCTCGACCTTGGCCCAAGTCCTAGTAAATTTGATATAAAATTTTTAACCTAAAAAAAAAATACAAATTTAAATAACATTAACCCTAAAAGAAAGTTAAATTCTAGCAATGATTGCTTTCTCAATTGATTTTGAGTTTGTTTGAGATCAAGGAAAAATTTAGGGTAAAAAAATTAAGATGGTCAAGAAGGGCGGGGTTTAATAAACAGTAATTCCAAGCTTGCCCTAAGGTCAAAATATTGAGCCCATGCCCCACTCAGGTTCAGCGTGGGTTGGAGCCAAAAAATAAATAAAAAATTAACAATCAAAATACATGAAACAACTCTTCCAACATCTTAACCTACTCTATGGATATCTATTCTACCCCAAATCTGCTTGTGCTTGAAGTCTTATCAAATGCTTGTGGAACAACTACTCTTCTAACGTCCACACTCTTCTATTCATACTAATTCTACTGCAAAAGGTCCCCCACCTATCCAGAATATTGTATTGGTATTGGTATTGGTATTAATATCCTTTATTCTCATATTATTAGTGAGCTAGCCAATATAAATGCAGAAATGTTGTTCCCTCACAGTATTATTGAAATAAAATGAGAAACGAAATTGTTCTGAGCATTTATAATTCTTGCCTTTGCTGAGCTCAGGCTAATAAATCTTGTTACCCTGGCACGATCTAGGATATATATGGAAGCTGCTAGAATAGCAGCTGGGGCAGCGCCTCTTCCCTGCTCATTTATTTTGAAAGAGAAACACTTGTATCAAAATTTGAAATAATGAATGCATGGCAGAAATCGCATTCTTTTCAGAAATGGTATTCTTATCATACTGGGAATATTAAATTCACGGGAGACATGGGGTGGTGCACCGTGCTTCTTGTGTGGTGATCACTTATCAGAAAGAACACAGTTTAATTACTGAAAGAATCGAATGAAGAAGATTTCTTCCGTAAGATTTCCTATCCTAAATCCCAAAACCCAGAGGTGATCGGGTTTGACTCTTAAATCGACAGATTAGATGTCCAACATATTGGCGCTGGAGTGAATGCAAGAAACAAAGTAGAATGGTAGAACCTAAAGCATCGTAGAGTGACAGCTCGAGTAGATAAAACCCCAAAAGTTTCAAGATTTTAGATAATAATAATGGTTTTGAAAGACCATAACGGATCTGTTATGGTTTGAATTTGATTTTTGAATTCAAGTTTTTTAATTCAATTTTTTAATTTAAATTTGAATATTGTAAACGAATCTTGTACAACAGCCATGTTTATTTATAAATACATAAGACTTACCTATCAAGGTAAGCAACCTAGTTATCAAAATTAGAGTTTTTTCTTTACATTCTTTCATGGTATTAGAGCTAAGGTTTTGATAGGTTTGTATTGGCTGAATGGCAAAAGAAGAAAAAAAAAACACTCGGAGAAAGATGATACTCCCCGCACAGCATTGATGGTCTCACGCTCCCAGCTCCTCATCCATCGTACGTAGGTTGTAGGGGCACCAAGATGTCATTTTTCCTTTTTTTGGTACCAACTACCAAATTGCTTCAGTCCTATGCATGTCCAGCCTACGGTGGAAATTGAAATCTGGTCAAAATTAGGATCTCGACCGGTCGTTGCTTTAAATAGGAATAAGTGCAACGAGTGATCGAGATGAAAATGTCGACTAGGTTTTGATCTCAACTGTTGCTAGACAATAAAGGCGTAGGAATGATGCAAGGTCTTTTTTGGTAGCAAGGGCACCAAGATGTCGTACCCCCCTATGGCCCTAGTAAACGTATAAGAAGCATCAAGTCCAGATCCTTTCCACAGTACCACAGGCAGGCCTATGTCAGCCCAACTGTGATTGTGTGAGGCTAAAAGAATGGAGTGAGACTTGAATGATACGCATTAAATGCGTAGCACATACTGCTAACGGTCGAGATCGAAATCTCAGGAAATATTGACTGAGATTTCGATCTTGACTTTCGGTCTCACTTTTAATCACCTACGAGACGGACGGTCGAGATTTCAATGTCGACCATTGGCAACACTTAATGCGCAATACTGAAATTGAACAAAAAAGAATGAGGGAATAGCATCCCCAAATCGAGAGGATTTGAATTTGGAAAGCATCACATTCCTTCAACATAGGTTTTAGTTTTGGACATATTGGACACTCTCATTTGTAGTGTAATACATTCTATGCCAATATTTTTAATTCAGACAAGCTAGGGACTTGTCATATATGATCTTTTATGGTGTTATCTTAACAAAGCAATGTCATTATGGTGACATCGGTCTCTCATTCAGACTTTAAATCTTTTTAACTATAAAAATGTGGGATTTTTTTTGCTTTAGTTAATGTGCAAGACCATTCAGTCAGCCATTGGATGAACTTCCAGCAAATCATGGCCGTTTGTAGATTTTGGAGCGGTTAAATGAGGTTTTGTCAGTAAACTGCTCGATTTACTCCAACAAACCGTTTGACCGTTTTACGAACCAATTTATACACTTTCAAATGCGGGGGGAAAACACAACCAAAGCGCTCTTGCGAGTTTTGTCATTTATCCTAATTTCAGAAGACGCTCTGATCGAAGCTTGAAGAAGAAGACGAAATCGTGTTGCAGTTGAATGATTCTCCCCCACGAGTCGAAACCCTTGTTGCGTTTTGTAAGCTCCAATCCTGTGTTTTTCGGTTTGTTTCCCCCCCCCCTTCCTTTTAGGAGTAGTTGCGGTTGTGAAAACGAATTTCTTTGAATCAATTCTTGCGTAACAATCCCCTCAATCTCTGTTTTCTCTCACACATTTCTGTGGTTAGCATTATCAGTTGTGACTTTTCATTCATATAACAGTTCTATAATTTGAACTAGGCTACAAGGACCCCTTGTTACCAGAAATGGGTCTTGTCTGTTATTTGTTGAGCATTGTTTTGCTTATAATGTTGTTTGAATGGTTGCTAATAAAGTGATTTGTAATATGGTTATTTTTTTCTTAATGATCTAACATGTTTGATTTTTTAGGTGAATCCTTAACTCAATTGGAAGAGTACCTAGATATTATCTGGGGATGATGGTTATATCCCATGCATCAGGGTTCTTCTTCCATATCTAGAATGCTTGTATTTAATGTGTTCAAACAAGTCTAAATTCATTCAACTATCATTTTAATTCTCCTCTTTTCCCTGCTGCTAATCCTTGGAAACAGAGATAACATCAAGATTTGTTACTTTGACTAGGTTGGATAACTATTGGATTTTAGGCTGTTATAATGCTATTGTAAACCAAGCGAATTTTGTACTTGTATTTGTATCTGATGGTTGTATAAGTTCATTGTGCATCTTCATGTTGCTGCAGGTTTGTAATTGATCTAATTATTTTAATATGTGTAAGCAAGCATCATCATCATCCTGTGGGAAGAGTTGACAGCCAAGACCATGGATATCAAAAGTTCCTAGTGTCAAATAAATATGAAGAAAGCACTCCAAGTAACAAGTTTTCTCCTTTTCGTCAGATTGAAGTTTCTTAGAGTTTGCTGCAAAAAAGTGATAAATCTACAGAATATTTTCTTAACTGACTAAGCATAAGGCTACTAATCCATTGGAAGAGAGTGAGTGATAGTGTACTTGGTATATAATGCACAGAAGTAGATGGATGTCTTAGGCAATGGAGTGTTGTCTATCTCTGTTTGGTTTGGTCCAACCTTTGGAATCGATAGACTTAAAGGGATGAACCCATCCAAGCTTTCTTGATATTGAGTCGATAAATGACCTTCAAGGCAATGGTTGTTTTATCAGAAGATGGAATGACCATCAGTTGATTGTTTGTGGCTGCTTTCTCAACTTCTTTTAGTCGCACTTGCATCCTCACCAACTCAGTTTTCAGGTCCCTATTCTCTCGCCTTAAGCTTGAGGGTTTGTCGGGTGCTGGCTGGTAATTTGTGGGATACAAATTTAATTTTTGGATACGGGCAGGAGATTCTCTAACCAAACCACTGCCATTCATGACATCTTAATGGTTGGAAGGAACCATGACATAACAACTATTGTTTTGAGGTTCATGGATGGAAATGTTAAATTTCATTATGTTTACTGTTTAGTAGGGGTTTTCTATTGTGGTCTTATGTGAATATTGGGACTCAAGATGTGGATCATAGTATGTGATCTTCAGTAAATAGGATTTGAATGTGCATCTATTTTAAATCCAACACTTTGTAATTGAAGAGAAAATTCTGAAACTTGGGTTAATTTGTGCTGAAGTCTAAAATCTTATTCTGGTATGGGAATGAGGGACTTTGTGGATTTATTTATTCTACACCAAATCCTCAGACACATGCTTGAATATGGAGCTATATGTTGTACCTGAGAGCGATAAAAACTTTTATTTTTTCCTCTACTATATGCGGTGCTTGAGAGCAATAATAGATTTTCTTTTTTATTTGGGTAAAGAGAGCTAGAACAACAGACACCACACCCTTATGTGATAGGCTGCAGCCTCATTCTCCCGAGTACAGTTTTGGTTTGAAAGCAAGGTACGAAACTGATGGATTCCTATACCTAACATTCTTGTGGCCCTGTGAGACTTGAATCGGGATCATCTCCCCGTCGGGGGTGCTCCCTCATAGCTTTGCAACCACAAAAACACTGTGGGGCCCACAGGTGAAAATATGAGTTTTTCTTTTCTTTTCAAAATGTGTTTTTCACTCGTGGGTCTCACTGTTCTTGTGGTTGGAAAGCCTTCGGGGAGCTGATCCCGACTCCTGTGAGTTACAGCCGGGGAACCCATTTGCCCCATTTTCATGCGCTCACACAGTGCATCAGTATAAAAGTGGGCAACTCCAAAACTTCAACTTTGAAAAATACTACATTTACCGGAAGAAAAAAACAAAAAAACAGACAAATAGTATTAGGTGACCGAGAACTCTACAATTTTCCCCTAATCACGAGTAGAATTCCATAAGATTTCCCAGGCCCTCCATAGCCCTCTTGACGTTACATAAATAATCATTAACTAATTGATTAAAGCCCGGGGGTTTCAGAATTGGGATCACCCCCCACCCCACCCACCCAAAAAAAAGGAAGCTTGTATTGCCTTTCAATGTGTTGAACCACGGCCCTCCACCAACTTCCAGTGCTGCCATATCACTTGTAACATCCAGGACAATCTGCAAGTTAAACATGATAAACAAACCCACATATGAAAACCATTAAAGAAGAGAAAAACATCTGAAGCAGAATGTTATGAGAAGAAAAATAGAAGTCATATGAAACCATCAAAGAAGAGAATAACATCTGAAGCAACATGTCTAGAAATATACCAGTTGACAATACAACTGAACTCTCAGGCAAAGTCAATCATTACTGAAGCTATAGATGAAGGAATTGATGATAGGACTAAACGAGAATCAGCCCTAAATTCACATAGAGAAACCTAAGAAATAATAAACTTTTTAATTCATCATGCTCCTATATATGTTCCCTGGTGTATTTGCCACTATGATGGCAACAACTATTTACCACAAGACTTGAGCTTTAATTAGAAAATCAAATCCACTGTAGTTCTGAATAAGAAAGCAGCCCATATGGAGCACAAGGCAGAGGACATGCGACTCAGTCTCCTACACAAATGGGGTTAAGGACAGATGATGCACATTAAAATCTGGAAGACCTATGTCTCACACACAAATTGTGTCAGGGACAGGAACAGGAGACACAGGCAAAGTGACTTAAGGTCATGGAGACCACATGCATTTGCAAACAAAAGACAGTTATCCACCTTGGGTGGATTCATACGTTTACACAATGAGGAACTCCTTGGGTTGTCATCTAAGGCTATAGGGCCATGCTCATGGGGATGTCTATCACTAAACCTCCTCTGTCAGAAAAAGGGAGAGAAACGGGACTCCTGAAGACTTCATTTAACATTTGAGATGGAAGCTCAAGCAAGGGACAGAGTTCTCTGGAGAAAAGAAGTTGACATATCTTGGACATTCAACTAAGGACGCCATTCTAATATATAAGTTAAAAGGAAATCAGCAAACCTTTCCTTTGCTTCCATCACTTTTTTTTCCCCACAACTATAGCCTCAGTTCACCATAACAGGTATCTTTACAATATGGAGTGATGAGCCCAACTTCCTTTAACTGAGCCTTAATGTGGTACCAGGATCTTTTGTGGTTGCCTCTAACTCCACCAGCCCACAAAGATCAAGAATCCAGGATCAGCGACCAAGTCGGGAGTGCTTTCCGACGGCTTACCACCACAAAATACAGGGGGGCCTAGGGGTGGTGTTGGGAGTGTTTTTTTTTTTTTTTTTTTTTTAATATTTTTCAGATGTGAGGCACACCATTTTTGTGGTGGAAAAACTGTCGGGGAACACAGAGTCGGGGTGATGATCCGGATTCAAAGATCATATTCCCTTTTGAAAGAGACAATCCCTGATAAAATACAGAATAAAATGGAAGAGTGTCTTCTAAAATTAGAGTTAAATGTCAAAACTTGCAAGAGTGTTTTGGTTTTGTGTTTTCCTCCAATTTTGAAAATCTATAAATCGGTTCATAAAACGGTTGAACAGTTCGTTGGAGTAAACTAAGCGGTTTACTAACAAACCCTCACTTAATTGTTCCAAAATCTATCAACGGCCACAATGCGCTGAATGTTCATCCAACGACTGGCTGAATCGTCCTGCGCATTTACTGAAGCAAAATCTAAAAATGTGATCACGTATCATAATTTACTATTTTTTGTTTTTTTTTGATAAATTATAGAATCATAATTTACTTAGTCACGAGATCAAGAATTCAACAAGAAATAAAGACTCCATAAATCTCACATCGCTCAACCGTCCATAAGACCATCACAACCCAAAACCAAAAGTGCACGTGACCATAAACATTCAATGTTGTGTCATGCGTACTCTGACATGATATAAAGATGCTTCATTAGGTGACAAAACCTTTGGTGGCCATTTAAGGCATTAGCATTCAACGTTTTCATTTTTCTTTTCTGATGACTTTCCTTTAGTTAATGTACAAAACGGTTAAGGAAACAGTTTCCCAAAACAATTTCAGTCGTTAGATCAAAATCTAAGTTGAGATTTTAATTTCCTCGAGATTGAAATCTGATTGAGAGTTCTGATCTGACGGACTGAAATCTCATTTGATGACATACGCATGATTAAAGCATTTCGCTCTTCTAAATGATGTTTTTTCTTTTCTGGTAAAGATTCTAAATGACTTTTTATATTAATTTACTGTAATAAAGCGAATCACACGGGAAGTAGTAACCCAAATATGAATTGTCCTTGTCCCATCACTATCAATAAATGAAAATTTTTGGTAGAATCAATAAATGAAAATTTAAAACCATAAATTTGCCGCTTCTAATATTTATCCCACTTGATCTGACTCTGTAGACGGGGAGAGGATCTCAGCAACACACAAAATCTTCTACTATTCCTCTGGGATCTAAATTATAATAGCTTCTTCTGTTTCTTACCTGCTCGTAGCTAGCTTGTACATGAATAAATATTTGTTTCCTGGCTGGCCTGGAGAGTCTCACTCCCATATTAATCCACATGATAGGGCATCCTTTTGCCGGCGGCTTTGCATGGCCACCACCACGACCACTTCTTTACGCTCCCACTTCTCATCATGGTGTTCCTTTTTCATCTATATCCATTGGAGCTACTATAGAATATAGAGCCACTGCAGCTTCCAAGAGCCACAGTCAAGCTAAGAAGCGCCGTAGAGAGAGGATCAATGCTCACCTTGCCACTCTCAGGAAACTCATTCCTCGATCAGATAAGGTACATGTAATTAACTTGGAAATAATAAAAAGAAACAGTAAATCAATTCCCTCTGTGTCTGCGTGAGAGAGAGAGGAAGAGATTTCATGTACATATCAACTAGAGATAGGCTGAGTAGGGTTGTGGGAGAGTAGTACAAAAGTCGTGCTGTTAGATGAAGTGGTGAAGTATAGAGTATTGCACCTTAGATGGCAAGAGTTTAGTAGCCTATGGCCTTTCCCTAGACTCTCTAATCACTAGGTGTACCGCCCCCACATAAGTCTCACCTTCCATTAGGCCTACCTTGATTTTCTTTATAGTAATCCTAATGATGTTGGTAATATACCCTAAAAATATCTTACCCCCAAAAAATTAAAACCCTAAGAACATATAGGTAAGGAAAACCCTAAATATACAGCAAATGACCTTTTAGTTCGCAAGATAAAACATGCAAAAATGAGCTTAATAAGTTTTTTGTGTGTGTTGCAGATGGATAAGGCCACCTTGTTAGGCAGCATAATTGAACATGCCAAGGATTTGAAGACGAGAACAGCTGAGATTAGTAAAACCATACTAATCCCCACTGAAGTGGATGAAGTCACCATTGACTGCGAACAAGAAACTACAGAGCCCACCAGCGGTGACAACAGCGAAGGAAACATTTTCATCAAGGTCTCTGTCTGTTCTGAAGATCGACCAGAACTTTTCACAGATATAATGGAAGCCATCAAAAGCTTGAAGCTAACTATAGTCAAGGTAGATATGGCCACTGTAGGTGGTAGGGTAATAAACGTCATGATCCTCAATGCCAAGAATCATGACAAGGGTATTTCCTTGAACTCCCTCAAACAAAATCTCACTAAGGTTCTAAATCGAGTTGCTTCATCTCCAACAACACTGATGAATGCTCGTGCAAGCAAGAGGCAGAAGATCATGTTACCATCCTATTACTCCGATTCTCAGGTTGATCCTTTATCATATGTTACTTCTCGTTCGATTTCTCACTCTCAGACCTTTTAAGTTAACCTTTAAACCACTAGCTTCTCCTTAATTTGATTTCGATTCATTCCTAGTTTGGGTTGTTTCATGAGATCAAGGATATTTTCTGTTACTCTTCAGCTAGCTTGTGATTGTCGTTGTTGTTGTCTTGGATGAATAAAGGCACATAAAGAAAGAGTTTGTCGAGAATACTATTGGAAGGCTGTGCCCAGATACAAATGATCAAACAAGAAAAACAAACAATGGGGTTTCACCCCAACCAGAAAAGAAAGAGAAAATACAAATTTATATCCCGTAAGAATTGAAGGGTACCAACGTGAACAGATCTACATTTTGTTGCTGCAATTAATTTCATACCAATTCGTTTCTCTTTCCCAAAAAAGGGTCATAGCATGAGGTAGGTTATAATCCTTCATGACACAATAACGGAGTAGGTGCAAGAGCTTGAAATTGTGAACTGAAGAAGATACATGTAAATATGTAATGTTCACTCACTCCCATGAAATATACATACAGCCGCAATGAACTATAAAAGGCTTGGATTTACTGCGGAGAATCTATTGAAGAATTTTGACTTTTACAGTAGCAATCATCATTAGATAGAACCCTTTCACCTCGAAGTCATGTGTGTGTGTGATTCTCAAATCCTTAATTTAATGGCAATAGAAAAGGAGAATTCATAGCATGCGTGACAATGATGATAAGAAAAAGGCCCATCAAATTCATGAATATTAATTAATTAATGTTAATTCATGACCACAGTTCCACAACGATAAAACTGACCCAAAAGAAAAAATGACTGACAGTAATAATGATAAGAATGAAGGCTGGAAGACCAAGAGAAATTAGAGCTAGCCGCAGTGGACTTCGGAGGGAGGATGCAGATCTCTAACAATGGCACTGATAAGCGATGAATTTATCATGAAACTGGGTTTGTTTTCTTCTATTGGGTATAAACTGTTGTACAGTTAAAAGTGCTTCTGTATCTGTACTCTGTGCATCTATGTAAATCAAATTTTATGAGTCTCTGGTGAGCTATCAACCAAAGGGCAATGCCTATAAATAGACTGGGCAGGACCCACTCTTGCAATTTTCTTTATTTTATTTTATTTTGGGTTGGGGGAGGCGGGGGCCTAAAAATTGTTGTAATTGTGAACTTATATGTTGTATTTATCTTATTTAATAAATTATACTTCCCTCGAAGATGGGATCACTTGCTAGTACAAAATGGTGGTCTCCAGAGGTGGCGCAAATTATCATTAACATTTTACTTCCTTACCAGCCTACTGAATATCGAATAATTTGGAAATTAATTGCTTTAGGAGCATTTACAGTCAAACATACATAAGAGCTACAAGTCTCCATGAAAAGAACAAATAGTGAACATGCTATCAATTTGCATTGGAAAATGCTGTGGAGAATACCTTTACAACCACGAGTATTACATTTTGCATGGATAACATTGCTTCAAAAGCTACCAATTGCCAATCTTCTTATAGTAGAGGTTGCATTCTATCCACTTTGTGCTTGTTTTGTGGTCTAACAAGAAGCTTCTATAGAACATATTTTTCTGCTGTGTCAATTCACTTCCAAAGTGCAGAGTGAGTCAGCTCTAGCTCCAACCCATGAACCAAACATTTAGTCTCCAAACTCATTTATGGACAATTCTACAAGAGTACACTTATTCAGACATTAACAAGGAATTAAGTCAGAGAATTCTCATCACCTTCTAACAACTGTGGCAATTCTGCACTTCTCTAATTGATAATTCAACACTCCCCATGCCAAAACAAGCAGCAATAACTACCACAATTAGATCCTGGAGATTGCTAATCAACAACAATGTTCAGCTTAAAACACAAAGGCAAGTGATAGTTTAGCAGATATTACTAGCAAAGCCTCCTTTTATAAAGGTGAATGTTGATGGATCATCCTTTGTAGAGAAACATCTCTCAGGTTTTGGAGAAGGTCATTTCCTATTCACATTCGGAGAAGGCTGCGGTTATTAGGACTATATAGTAGCCAAAACTCTAGCCATTAGAAAAATTCTACATGGGTGTTCTAATCTAGCCTTTTCACATGTGCATATTGAGAGTGATAATCAAGCCTTAATTGATATGCTCACAAAGCCCACAGAAAAACACTAGAAGGTGTTTCATGTACTAAATGATGTCTGAGACAAGATGGCCACTTTTACTGGTATCTGCTTGTCCCATGTTCATCAAGAAACAAATTGTCAAGGGACCCTATCGTTAATAAGGCAGCGTTAACACAGGAATAGAATGTTGTCTTTCCTTCTCAGCCTCGTCTTGCTCAGCTCGGCCTCTTCTTTTAGATACATTAGTTTGTACTAGGGATTTTTCCCTTCTGTAATAAAATAATCAAATATACTTTACAACCAGGAAAAAAAAAAAATCATAATTCTGATTTCTTGGTGTCTAATTTTGTGAAATTCCTTAGCTTCACATCAGAAAAAAGGAAGAGCTAAAAGTATTGCTTATTTACAGACAATGCAATATTTGTTTACTTTTATTAGGTTTAAGTATTGTATTTATGCAATGTGAACAAGATATTATGGATTAAATAAGAAGGTGCCTCCAAATAGGTAGTTTGGATCTTGAGTCCGAATCACCTCTCCGTTAGGGAATAACAAAGTGCTCCCCTGACAGTTTTTTTATCACATAAATAGGGGTGGGATCCTCTGGATTCCCATGTTTCATTAATTTTTTATATTTATACAATAACCCCCACCTCTATTTGTGTGGTAAAAAACCGTCAAGATAGCACATTGTTCTCCTAGATAGGGAGGTGATCCGGACTCTTTTTCCTCTCCTTGGAGAAGCTCTCCTAATGAGTACTCTTGGATTAAAACATTACACGTGGTTAAATCCTATAACTCATTGGACACTGATTGGGATATTTCCTTTAAAGAGAAGCCAAATACCTAGATAGGTATCTGATTCACATAGGGAGTTGACCCTTACCATAGCATCTACAACCCTTGGGATTCCTTTTAAACTCTACTTATGGGACTTAATAGAGATTTTGTCTTCCTTCCTCCTCTCTGCTTTGCTCATTTGTCTTCCATTTTTAGCAGTGAACATGCTTGAGACAACCATAGTAATTAATTACTATGCCGGGTGGAGGGGGGGGTGCACCATAGTGGTTTGGGGTTATTTGGTCTTGGAGCTTATGATGCATTACACCTAATTGCACATAGCCAAGCGTCTCAATACCTTAAAGATAGTATCATCTACATGTCTCAATTTCAATTTGTTTGTGGTTGTAGTCTTATAAAGTAGGGCTGCAACAGTGACAAGTTGGGTTGGGTTTTTCAAAACTCCATCCCGGCCATTAATGTTCTTAGCTAAGTTTATTCTTGCCTTAACCTTGACATAGAACCCTAACAGGTCAAGCCAAGCCCTATCCCATCCTAATAGTTCATGAATGGACCAAGTTAAGATGAGTTGGCCATGCCACTATCCTTGTCCTTGATTAGCCTTATTCTTGACCTTGGCTGAAGTCCTAGTAAATTTGATATAAAATTTTTTACCTAGAAAAAAAATATACAAATTTAAATAACATTAACCCTAAAAGAAAGTTAAATTCTAGCAATGATTGCTTTCTCAATTGATTTTGTGTTCGTTTGAGATCAAGGACAAATTTAGGGCAAAAAAATTATGATGGTCAAGAAGGGCCGGGTGTAATAAACACTAATTCCAAGCTTGCCCTAAGGTCAAAATATTGAGCCCAAGCCCCACTTAAGTTCAGCGTGGGTTGGAGCAAAAAAATAAAAAATTAACAATCAAAATACATGAAACAACTCTTCCAACATCCAACCTACTCTATGGATATCTATTCTACCCCAAATCTGCTTGTGGTTGAAGTCTTATCAAATGCTTGTGGAACAACTACTCTTCTAACGTCCACACTCTTCTATTCATACTAATTCTACTGCAAAAGGGCCCCCACCTATCCAGAGTATTGTATTGGTATTGGTATTAATATCCTTTATTCTCATATTATTAGTGAGCTAGCCTGTGGAGGAGCTCCTGCGAGTGCATGGAATGCTCTTATAGCACCCATTGATGGCCGGAGGAGACAGGTTGTCACGACCCCAGTTTTCACAGGCTTGGTGGGGCCCACATCATGTACATTCCACTAGGGCACGTGACAGCTCCTCTTCATTAACACCTCTTTATAATCAATAAAAATAAAATGCTAGACAAAACATTTTTCCCGGCAAAAGAATATATATTTGCACAGTCCAGTTATACAAACATCAAACGTGACGAAAGGAACATGAGATTACATCTTCAACTTTAAAGGCATTGACAGGTGGCAACATCTTGCCTTTATCATGAATCTGAGTACCTGTCAACATTTTCAATAATGAGCTTTGCGGCCCAGTAAGCAATAAAGACAACCATGTAAGTAAGTCAAGCAATTCATTATGCATCAATTATCACATCAAAATCATATAACATCACACATTCCAAACTTTCCTTTCATTTTCCTTTTCCTTTATCCTTTTCCTGTTCCTTTTTCCTTTTCTTTTCCTTTTCCCTTTTTCCTTTATATGCATTTGCTCACCGTATGGAGGAGAATTGAAAAACCCCTCATCTTGATAAACTTGAGTCTAAGTTTTTAGCTTTAGAAAAAGAAACCAGAAAGAAACTTATTTAAACCTTTTGAATTGCTTCCGCTGAACTCATTAACATTTTGATTATTTATTCTTTCATTGATTATTTTATTGGAATATTTGGACTCCTGTAATTCTTTCATTTAATTATTGAACATTTCTTGCTCATAATTATCTTTACTTGCATTTATTATTACTGATTGACTAGAACCGTGGATCCCGTGACGGATCGCTCCCACGAGTTGTCGGACGGGTAACCGAAACCGGCGGGTGGGGTGTGACACCAGGCTAGCCCTTGGTCTTGAGCTACTCTCAAGGTCAAAATCTTGAGCCCACATGCCACTCAGGTTCAACGTGGGTTAGAGGCAAAAAAAAATTAAAAAAATTTAGCGATCAAAATAGATGAAACAGCTCTTCCAACATCCAGCCTCCTCCATGGATATCTATTCTACACCAAATCTACTTGTGGGTATAGTCTTATCAAATGCTTGTGGACAACTACTCTTCTAACATCCACCCTCTTCTATTCATATTAATTCTACTGCAAACGGTCCCCCACCTATCCAAAGTCTTGTATTGGTATTAATATCATTTTTCCTTATATTATTAGTAAGGGTGTCAATCATTTGGTATTAATATCCTTTTTCATTAAAAAAAAATGTGGGTCAAAGCTTCTCCCCTCACTTCTCTCTCACATCTTTTCTTCCTATTTATTCTCCTTCTATAAACGTGGGTTAAAGGAAAAAAAATTTTCAAAAATTTCATTAAATATTCAAAATTCCATTTCTAATGGAAACTAACTCCTCAATTCCAATTAATTCTCCTCTCTCTTCTCTCTCACATCTTTTCTTCCTATATATTCTCAAAGTTCGATATGTCGGTTAATGTCGCCGTGTCGGACTGTGGCGACACGACGAGTCGAGCGACATGTCGCTCGACATTTTGCAAACGTAAAAGTGTAAAACAAGGGAGAGAAGGAGACATCAGGTAATTAATGTTTGATTTGACAGGTATTTTAATGTATTTGACTTTTACCATTTTACTTTTATTTAATGCTATATAAAGACAAAAAAGGAAAGAAATGTGATTTTAAGTCTTTTAACTTTCACGGATTTCCAAAATATAACTTTTTATAAAACATTAAACATTTAAACATCCTGCTTCCTTTCTTCTCCTATGTTTTTCTTTTCTTGTTGAAAAAATTACCATTATTAATAATTTTCTATTTTTGTCAAATACATATGGGCCCCACCAAAAATCCCCCCCCCGAAAATTCAGTCACCCTGACCCGAAACCCGCCCCCCGCGGCACCACAAAGACGCCCCACTATTGAATCCTGGTTCCCGCCCCCCACCCCCACTATTGAATCCTGGTTCCGCCCCTTTGTACCACGGGAAAAAATCCTCTGCTGTGCACATCTCTCTCTGCTGTGCACAGCAAAGCGGCACCACAAATTGACACGTTGAAGGTTCCTAATAAACGATTCAGATTAGAAATTCAGTTTTAAGTGAAATTGACCCACCTTGTGACCCATTTTAACAAAAAAATAACCCGACCCGGATGTTGCCCAAGATTGTCCCTTCGTTCCTGCGACTCCATCTTCTTCCCTTTGTTCTTCCATCTCTTCCAATGGTCGAAGATAGTGAATTCACCGCTAGAGATGGGTTTGGAATCGTCACGATGGGAACCGTGGAAGAAGCGGATGGTAGACAGAGTAGATTGATTCCACTATTAATTAGGGCTTCTGATCTCGATCAAATTCTGGACAATGTGTTAGAGCCTTCAACGTCGACCCTGTCCATCAGAAGAGCAGACGCTCAATGCTGGGTGGTTCATGTATGGAAATTGAGAGAAAGTGAGAAGAAATTGAAATTGAAAACAGAGGATCGAGACTCAATTTAATGTATGGAAAGCGTTCTCTGATTGCCACACTTGGATGCACTTGAATTTTCATGATATTCTGGAGAGGGATTTCCTTCGTTTCTTCCACCTGTGTGGTGTGTTATTGATTTTCCACCTTTGGTTGGTGTGAATTCATTTATCATATCTTCTTCCTAACTTTAAGATTTCTGGTTTCCTCTGCTATTTATTTCTTATCCTGCGGGATTTATTTATTTATTAATTTTTTTTACGTTTTTCCCTTTCAGTATGTCTCAAATAGTAGGAAGCCAACAAGAAGAATGAAGAACATCGGAAGTAGCAGAGATTTATTTAACAACAAGGATTTATTTGATCTCATCGTTGTTTGAATTTGATCGAGATGAAGCCCTAATTAATAGTGGAATCAATCTACTCTCCGCTTCTTCCACGGTTCCCATCATGACGATTCCAAACCCATCTCCAGCGGTGACTTCACCATCTTCGACCTTTGGAAGAGATGGAGTAGTGCGAAGAAGATGGAGTCGCAGGAACGATGGGACAATCTTGGGCAACATCCGGTCGGGTTATTTTTTTGTTAAAACGGGTCACAAGGTGGGTTAATTTCACTTAAAACTGAATTTCTAATCTGAACCATTTATTAAGAATCTTCCACTTCCACGTAGAGATGTGCACAGCAGAGGATTTTTTTCTCCCTGTACCTCACCCTTAATTATTAGTGAGCAAGCCAATATCAAACGCAGAAATGTTGTTCCCTCACATTATTATTGAAATCAATGAGAAACGAAATTATTCTGGGCATTTATAATTCTTGCCTTTCCCCAGAGCTCAGGCTAATAAATCTTGTTACCCTGGCACGATCTAGGGTATATATATGGAAGCTGTCAAAATTTGAAATAATGAATGCATGGCAGAAATCGTATTCTGTTTAGAAATGGTACTCTTATCATTACTGGGGATATTAAATTCACGGGAGATTCGACATGGGGTGGTGCATCTTGTGTGGTGATCACTCATCAGAAAGAACACCGTTTACTGAAAGAATCGAATGAAGATTTCTTCCGTACGATTTCGTATCCTAAATAGTAATACCAAAACCCAGAGGTGATCGGATTTGACTCTTTAATCGACAGATTAGATGTCCAACGTATTGGCGCTGGAGTGAACGCAAGAAAGAAAGTTGAATGGTAGAACCTAAAGCATCGTGAAGTGAGAGCTCGAGTAGATAAAATCATAAAACCCTAAAAGTTTCAACATTTTAGATAATAATAATGGTTTGCATTGGCTGAATGGGAAAAGAAGGAGAATCAAAAGGGTTTTCTGCAGGTAGGAAATCGACATTTTTTTGACTATCCACAGGTTGTAGGTTGTTCCTAATCTCCGGATCCCTCAAGACAGTTTTCCATGAAGTTGTAAACAAAATGGAAGTTTTGATCAGATAAGATAGAAACCAATTCGTATTACGGATATAATTGATTCGATACGATACGGATTCCAACTTCCAACTTCCAACTTCCAAGACCCTCTCCGTCAGTAAACCCTAGTGGAGTCCGGATCATCTCCCCAACGGCTTTACAACCACATATTGCAATGGGGTTCACAGGTGAAAAATAATAAAACATTTTGAAAAAAAAAATCATGAATTTCACCTGTGGGCTCCACTGCAATATGGTGGAGCAATCTGTGCTCGCCCAACGGGGAGATGATCCTGACTCAGTTTTTGGTAGCATTGATTGGAAATCGCATCTTAGGAAACCCTAGTATGGGCTTGGTGTATTTCAACGCAGCTTTTTTAACCATCACAGAAAAAGATGATACTCCCGCATAGCAATGATGCTCCCATGCCCCTCATCCATCGTATGTAGGTCGTAGGGGCACCAAGATGTCATTTTGCCTTTTTTTGGTACCAAATTGCTTCAATCCTATGCATGTTCAGCCAATGGTCGAAATTTAAACTTGATTGAGATTTGGATCTCGACTGCTCGTTGTTTTAAACCACATAAGTGCAATGAGAGGTCAAGATCTAAATTTCGACTAGGTTTCGATCTCAACCGCGGCTAGACGATTAAGGCATTGGAATGACGCAAGGTCTTTTTTGGTAGCAAGGGCACCAAGATGTCGTACCCCCCTATGGCCCTAGTAAATGTACATTTGCTTTGAGTTCGGATCAACTCCCCATCGGGGGAGAAAAATGTATTTCCCTGATGCTTTTTTTTTTTTTTTTGGTTGCCAACCCTGGTTTCCAAGCTTTGCCCTGACTAATCCGGTGTTCGACCCGGGTCGCACACCTGGCTGTGGTAGGTGAGTCTCCCAACAGGAATTTTTTGCATCCACAAGATTTCCCTGATGCTTTTGAATCACATAGTAGTAGACCTATAAATGGAAAATCAAAATTCACATCAAATTTATTTAAGGTGTTCGAATCCATAATTTTTCTTACCAAAAAAATCCCTATATGTCCGATTAACAACCGGATTCGGATTCGGATTCGAATAATTACTTATCAGATTGGATAATATTTGGTTAAAAAGTAATCCAATTAGAGTAAAGTTTTTCATCTAAAAAGGGTTGATAATCAAATTCGGAAACTAGCAATTGCTAACCAGAAAACCAGGAATCAGAAAGCCGAAATCCAAAAGAAAAAAAAAAAAAAGGTCAACAATAAGAAATCAATAGTTTATCGAATTGGATAATTATTGGACATCCGATAAAGTTCCGGATTCGAATTTGTATACATTCTATAAATTTCTACTAGGAATCAGATTGAATTTGGATAGCGGTTTTGCTTTTCGGATTTGGATTTGGATAGTGGTGTATCAAAGGCAAATCCGATCCCTTTACAGGTCTACACAATTGTGGGTGGGGCCGACATGGGACCTGAAGATTTTTTTTCCTCTGATATTTCCCCAATATTTACAAGTGAACCACACCACTATTGTGGGATGGGAAAGTGTCATTGTAGCACACTATTCTCCCTTTGACGGTGAGGTGATCTAGCCCCCTTTGCTTTCTTGGCTTTACGCTTCTAACTTAGGACCGAAGAACTTGAATGTGTGAGCTTTGAAGTGTGAACAAACACTAGACGACCAGTCTACCACATCATCTTGGCTTAGTCTCTATGTGTTCATCACCTTCCTACTTGACTCCATTGTGTGATTTTAAAGGGGAACATATATTGACCGTTCAGAGCAACATTCTGTTTGCGGAAAACATCCAAGCTTCCGAGGGCTTCTAGAGGCGTTACCAAACACCTTTGGATAAAGTTATTAAATATATGAGTTTTTCTTCCATAAAAGAAAATGCCAACATACTTTCTACCTACTGTTGGGTTCACCTTTATCTTTTGGGTTCTAATTTGAACTTGGTGGGTCCCACTTAATGTCAAACATGGATTAATGTTTGGTATCATTAAGAGGGCCTTGGGAGATGTAAATGGGGTGAGAAAAAGAGAATTTCTAGTGAGTTCCAAGAGGGGTTTTGACCAAAAATGGAATTGAGTTTTTGGGTCTTCTTGTTCTTGTGTTTTTGCAATAAAATAGTTTTCTCTCTTTTTTAGATCTTCGCACATCTTTGACGACAATCCACCGAACTTGCTCTAATACCATGTTAAATTTAAGATAAACATTCACATACAAGAACCCAAAAATTAATGTGGTTCGACATTCATTATGAAGCCTACATCCATGACAAGAAAACCCCAATCGACTTACTTCTGGGGTGAGGTTTCATTATCTTTAAATAGAAAAGAGTAAAAGTTATATAAGAAGTTAAATTCTAATATGACTCCCCCACTCTGCTAGTCTCCTTATAGAGTTGAGAGACTAACAAATTACATTCATAACACACATGGACTTCATACTTGAAACAGCCATGTATTTCAATTTGTTTCGCAGCATAAATGTAGACATATTGGGATTCATACCTGAAGCACCGGTCTATTCCAATCAATTCTTACAAATACAGAACCAAATCAACATAAGAGCTTGATTGGTTTTCTTTTTAGCTTACCCGCAACCTCTTGAACCAACCAGGTTTCCAAGTCATAAAAATACTAGTCTCTTTTGGTAGGAAGTAGGTGTAGAAGCCAAGGACCAATCCAAGGATTCGGGTTATTTAACAAATCACCCAAATAAAAAAGAAATCCAGGGATCATGTGCAAATAAATTGATGAAGTACAATCACAAAACAAATAACAACAAACCAAAACCCGAAATGTTTGAAATTAGCTACATCCATGGGGGTGGGAATCTACTATTTTAATATTTAAAATCGTACAAGAATTGAGAATAATACAATGTCATACCTCAACCGGTCACACCAACTCTCAAACCTCCTTGAAAACACCCTCCCACCTTCAAGCTCTTGAAGAAAACTCTTAATCCAAGCTTAAGTTTCAATGGAGCAAAAATAGAGAAGAAATTGACATCTTTACAAAGCACCTTTGGTTGGATGGAATCTACTCTTCTCCTTGGTTTCTCCTTGGTTTCTCCTTTTACCCAGCCCCACTTTAGCATTAGAAAATGCATTTAGAGGTGAGTTAAAACATAAAAAAGGGTTTTAAAACCTGAAATTCTGATTCTGTCCCGTAACTGGAAAAGGGGTGGGGGATGGGGCGATCGACCGGTCCAATCAACCGGTCCATGACTGGACCCCATCCAATGTTCGATTTCGGTGATTTTTTGCAACACTGATGAATGCTCGTGCAAACAAGAGCAGAAGATGATGTTAATTACCATCCTATTACTCCGGTCCTCAGGTTGATCTTTTTTCATATGTTACTTCTGGTTTGATTTCTCACTCTCAGACGCGCTAAGTTAAAACCTTTAAACCACTAGCTTCTCCTTTGATTTCGATCGATTCCTAGTTTGGGTTGTTTCATGAGATCAAGGTTATCTGCTGTTACTGCTCCAGCTTATGATTGTTGTTGTTATCTTGATGATTGAAGACACATAAAGAGTTTGTCGAGAATACTATTACTGGCAAGGCTCTGACCAGACACAAATGATCAAACAAATTAAATAAACAAACAATAGGGTTTCGCCCCAACCAGGAAGGATCATATAGCAGGTAGATTATAATTTTTCATTCATTGCACAACAAGTAGGTGCAAGAAGCTCAGATTTGTGAATTGAAGAGGGCCCAAGTAATGTTCACTCACTGCCATGGAATATAAGGCCTTAATGTACTATAAAAGGCTTGGATTTACAGTGGAGAATCTATGGAAGAATTTGACTTTTAAGGTAGCAATCATCTATCAGATAGAAATCTTTCACCTCAACGTCGTGTGACTGTGTGAGCGTGACTGTCAAACAGTTCGATGGACTAATTAATACAGGGAATATCATAATTCATAGCATGCGTGACAATGATGAATCGATGATAACGAAGGCCTACCAAATTCATGAATACTAATTAATTCATGAACACAATAATAATGATAAGAACGAAGGCTGGAAGAGTGAAGCCCATGAGAAATTAGCTAGACCTAGCCGCAGTGGATTTCTAAGGATGCTGAACTCTGGAATATCTTCTTTCCGCCATGGCTGCTTTATCTAGAAGATCTCACGTACAGAAGGGTAGCTAGGCCTCTTATAATGGTGTCGGTGAATTTTTCATGAAACTTGCAGCTGAATAATTGTGACTGTTGTATAATTCAATTGGGCGCATCTCTATCTTTAGGTCTCCATAAATCAAATTCCATGAGTCTATGGCCAACTATCAATTTCAGGGCAATGGATAAAGACTGGGCTTGATTTATTGTTTTTGGTTTGTGAAAAGCTTTAATTAGCTTCACATCAGAAAAATGAACTTGAAGTGTTCTTTATTTATAGAAAGTGCAACATGGTGTTTTTTTTTTTTTTTTTTTTTTTTTTTTTTTTCTTTTTGGATCTGAGGTTCATCTCGATTACATTTTCAATAGAGTTTTTATATTATTAATATAGGTGAAGCTTCGCCATTGGCCCAAGGGAATTTGAACTGAAAGTGCAACATTTGCTTACTTACTAGGGTTTAAGCATTGTTTTTATGCAACGCAAATCAAATCAAATCAAGCCAACTCAAGTGGGATATTCTGAGTTGAATGAAGAAGTGGCCACCAAATAGGTGATCTTGTTCTAATTTCAAAAGCCCTTGTGATTCCTTTAATACTCTAGTTTTGGACTCTTTAAAGATATCCTCTCTTTTTCACTCCTTTGTCTTTCCATTTTTATCAATTGACACACCCCGAGACATCTTTAATAATTGCTACTAGGGGTGCACCATAGTGGTTTGGGGTTATTTGATCTTGGAGCTTATGATGCATTATACCTAACACGTAGTAGGCATCTCAATACCTCAAAGAAAGTATTTTCCATGTCTCAATTTCAATTTGTTTGTAGTTATAGTCTTATTAAGTAGGGTTACAACAAGGACAAATTGGGCCAAGCTTTTCAGAACCCCATCTTAGCCTTGAATGTTCTTTGTTAAGCACATTCTAACCTTAAGCTTGACAAAAAACCCTACCGGGCCAAGCCAAGTCCTAATCCACGCTGATTGTTCCTAATTAGACCAAGCTAAGATGAGTTGGTCATGTTGTTGTCTTTGTCCCTGATTGGCTTGTTCTCGACCCTAGCCTTGGCCCTAGTAAATCAGCTATGAAAAATTAATTGTTCAAACCTAGAACGAGGTACAAGCTTAAATAGCATTAACCTTAAAACCAAGTAATATTCTAGCATTTACCCCCTCTTCCCCTCCCCCCACACCCCCAAAAAAAAAAGTAAATATTCCGTAATGATTCCTTTCTTAGTCTATTTGCATGTTCATATTCTTTTGAGATTGGGGCTAAAATTAGGGTTAAAAAAAATATGAATGGTCAAGAGAGATCTGGTGTAATAAACAATAATCCCAAACCTGCTCTAATCTGACACCTCAAAGCCAACTTAGGCCCCATTCTGGCTCACATAGATTGGGGCCAAAATTAGGGTTAAAAAAAATATATGAATGGTCAAGAGAGATCGGGTGTAATAAAGAACAATCCCAAACCTGCCCTTAATCCCCTACCTTTTGATGCTCCTAACCGAGTAGCTTCTTTCATAAACCATGAAACCTCATCATGGTTTGAAGACAAAGTTAACCACTGGTGGAGCCCTGATATGGCTCAAATTATTCTGAACATCCCTCTTCCTTCAACAAAGAAGAATGATAAGATCATATGGGACCAAACTACTTCAGGAGAATTCACTGTGGCCTCTACATACAGACTCTTTAGTAACAAAGCAAAGCAGGTGTGGAGTCAATTTAGAATCTGTTGGTGGAACCATTCTGCAGATATAGTTGAGCAAATATCCAAATGGATTGCATCAGCAAAAAATCACACGATTGAAGGTCAAACTCTGTCCCTTCACTTAATAATATTTGGAGTTTATGGTCTTCTTTCAATAATGCAGCAACCATACAAGAATCCAAAACAAGCTTGGTGGCTGGCTCTCTCATTGACTTTTGAATCACACCATTCATCTGCAACTGTGATTAGAGGAGAAGATTTGAGAAAAAAAACATTCACTGGATAAGCCCCTCCAAGAGACTTTATCAAATTCAACATGGATGGTTCATCAATGAAAAAAACGAACGGCAGTTATCAAGCAGGTATTGGAGGAGTTGCCCAAGATCATATTGGGAAATTCATTCTCTGTTTTGCTTCTCCAAGTGGGAACTTCAATGCTCTTCAAGCCAAGGCAGCTGCAATGAAAAAAAGCCTTACAAATAGCAATTTCCAGCAAATTTAGAAAGGTGATATTTGAAGGAGATAATGCAACAATCATTCACCTCATCAATCACAAAGAGAAAGCAGAGCCATGGAGAATCCTGCATATTATAGAAGACATTCATGTGATGAAGAAAGAATTTGATTACATTTTGTTGATTCACACTTTGAGAGAAGGAAACTGCGTAGCTGAGAGAAAGAATTAGTCTCAACCTACTTCCTGCCACACTAGCATTATGACATGGAAACCCGGTCGGTTGCGATGGTTAGTATTCATGGCCGGATCACCGGACCAATGCGAGATTAAACCGAACTATGATTTGTTCTCTCAAGGAATAGGTGAGCCTGGGCCCTGGCCCATACAAGAAGACGGTTTTTATTTTTTGATGAAACATTCTGCGTGAGCCCAAGATACCGGCCCATTTCTGCCATCGCAGTACCTGCCGCATCCCTAACGCCTACACGCCGTTACGATGACATTATTACTCCTTACCTAACCGACTCAACCGTCGTGGGCCTCGTTAGTTAGAAACTTGAGACTGGAAGCCTTCAATATCTCCCCCTTCTCTCTCACACTCTTTTATCGTTTCACAGCAGTTTTACACTTGACAACCGTTACAACCAACAATACAGTTTTTTGGTAGAAGTAGAACCATGCCAGTTAATGATGAAAATTATTTATGGCCGTCCGATGAATCTAATATTGTGGGACCATATAGTGTTGGAGAATATCGGAACTTTAGAGATAGAGATATAGATTGAAACGAAACTGCCATTATAAAATCAGTTATAAAATCAGTTACAGGTTACGACTGAAAAGGACTCTCATATCTCGCGCCTTCCACGTCTCGTGCATAGGTGGGCAACCAAAGTTAAGAGTTAGAAGTCAAAGCGGAGAGAGAGAGAAAAGAAGGAAAGGAAAGGAAAGAAAGATATATATGAACATAACAGTCAGAAGAGCACACGGTTTACAGGAGGAGTGGTTTTTCTGGTGAGCGGTTTACGGTTCACGCCAACTGCCCCCTCTCCCTGCAGCAAACGGTTGAGCTCCTCACGTATAAAATCATCTTTTGAACTTCTTCTTTTTTTGTATTCACAGATATTAGGCTCATAGATTTCTGTTCTTGAAGATTGAAGATATCCATCTTAATTGTGAAGATAAAAGAAAATCGATGGTAGTAGGTATCATGAGCGACGTCGGAATTCATCGGATCAAAGGGTCATGGAGTCCTGAAGAAGACGCGAAGCTAACGAAATTGGTGGAGCAACACGGACCGAGGAACTGGTCCCTGATAAGCTCAAGCATACCTGGAAGATCAGGGAAATCATGTAGATTAAGGTGGTGTAACCAGCTAAGTCCGTTGGTTCAACACCGTTCCTTCACACAGGCGGAGGACGCCATCATCCTTCAAGCCCACGCTACACATGGCAACAAATGGGCTACCATTTCTCGTCTTCTCCCCGGTCGTACTGATAATGCCATTAAAAACCATTGGAATTCCACCCTTCGCCGCCGGTTTGGCGCCGAAAATTCATCCACCTCGTCTGATCCTGAATCGGATTCTGATACTCCAAGGAAGCGCTTACGTCTTCAGCTCACGCCTGAGAACAATAATAATAATAATCATCATCATCATCGTCGCTATGATAACGGCAACATCAGCAATAGTGAAAGACCGAGGGAGCCAGAAACGTCGTTGACGTTGTCGCTGCCAGGAGAGACAGAGCGGCCTTCCTTGGCTACGCCGACGCTGCATGTAAAGGTGGCGGAGGCGGTTAGGGTGAAGGGTCTCCAACTTCAATATGGAGGAGAAGAGGAAGAAATAGAGAAGGAGAAGGAGAGATCGTGTTTGATGACACTCATGCGCCGTATGATTGCAGAAGAGGTTCGCAGTTACTTTGACAGATTAGGGAATGGTGGTAGTTTGTTGCTTGATAGTGAGATTGGACTCGGATCTGGACTTGGACCCGAACCGGAAACCGAATCAAAAATTTCTTAGAAGTTAAGGAATGAAGTTAAATTTAGCTTTGTAGATGTTTGACGGATCAATCTCTTCCACCCACTCCTGCCTTTTTTTAATTGCTTTACTGTTGGCTCCTCCATTTCTTTGACATTCTCTTTTAGAATATTTTTTGGTACTTTTGAGAAAGAAACAATACTCCCCTACACTACACTAGGTAGGTTCATGATAAACGTAAAGAGATGAACATGAAAACTGAAAAAGATTTCAGGGATATATCTTAGTTTGATGTATGAGAAAACTGTTAATGTCCTCTCTTTTTTCCACACGTAATCAATCGACAATGCACAGTAGCAAATAGAGTATCAATCACCTTTTAATTCAACATATCAATACAAATCACTTCTTGTATTAATAGAGTGATTTATTTTTTTTATTTTTTTAATAATTATGTTTTATTTTTATCTTTGATTATATTTTGCCTGTATCGAACCTTCATATAACTATATAATATCAATTGATCCGAGCTCTAGTTGATGAGCTTCTACCGTTGTTACAAATAATGTGTTTGCACTTTAAATTGTTGTTAGATACTAGCAGATTGAACATTTAAATTTGTGATTGTTTGGATGGAGTTATAATAATTAATTAACATAAAAATGATAAAATAGATTGCTTGGATGGAGTTATAATAATTAATTAACATAAAAATGATAAAATAGATTGCTGTGACACACCGAAGGTTAGGCCAGACAAATATTCTCAATATTGACAGTGAAGCTGGTGGTAGGGGTTTGCAGTAGTATTAGGGGTTTTATGACAATGATTCTGGCACACTAATACTGTGTCATTAGCTCAATTTGGTTTAGAAGTCGTCAAAATCATGTATGGTGAGCTAGTTTAAAAATATTATGATAGTTTAACAAAAAATGTGTTGAACCAGGTGTTTGGCATACAATTTTGTGTCAACAAGAAGCTTCAAATGGTTAGCGATGTAATTATACAATCCTAATTTCAAAAGCTACAAATCGTTTCTCTCAATTCTCTCGACTCTCTCTATTTCTCTCGTCTCTCTCAACTCTCACGACTCTCTCTCATCTCTCTAGTCTCTGTCGTCTTTGTCATGTCTCTCATCTGTCTGAAGCCCTAAGCAAGCATAAGAGGTCAAGGCAAGCTACTTAAATTGTTGTTAGATACTTGCAAATGGAACACTTAAATTTGTAATTGTTTTGATGGAGTTATAATAATTAATTAACATAAAAAATGATAAAAATAGATCACCATAACACAGAGAAGGTTAAGCCAACGCTAAGCCACCGCTAGTCCCAACAAATATTCTCAATGTTGGCAGTGAAGTTGGGGTAGGGGGGTGGAACCAAGATTCAATATTAAAGAATGGCTGAAGAATGGAAGTCCAAATTGGGGAAGCACCAATGTTTTTTCATCATACATATTATGTGGGCCCTTATAAGACCCATTGGGAGTCCTACTTATGAATTATTTTATTATATTAAGGAATAGACTCATATATATTTTGTGGGGCCCACACATATTTGACAAAAATAGATAAATTATTGATAATGATATTTTTTTTCAACAAGACATAGGTAAATTAAAGCATTAGTACAAAAATAATACACATGACTTCAACCCTAAAAAGTCCGATGCAAACCAATTTATTTTTTTTAGGTAAGAGAAGCAAACCAATGGTAGTTAGTTATCTTAATAACTATAGACATCTTATTTACAATATAAAATCAAATAACAAAACTTGTAGAAAAAATAAAGAAACAAAGAATATAAAATTAAATAAAGAATAACAAAAAATAATAAGAAGAACAACAACAACAAAGAAACGGAAGATAATAAATAAGAAAAAAGAGGAGAGATGAGAGAATAAATAAGAATTGATGAGTTAGTTTCCAATTAGAAATAACATTTTGAATATCTAATAAGATTTTTTTTCAAAAATTTCCTTTAACCCACGTTTAAAAGAAAATAAATAGGAAAAAAAGATGTGAGAGAGAAGAGAGGGGAGAATAAATAGGGATTGAGAGGTTAGTTTTTAACTAGGGATGACATTTATGCCCATTATTTTATCTTTAAAAATTGTTCTCAATATTGAGGGGACCAAAGAGTGATATTTCACATATGAAAAGAAAAAATATTGAGAAAATAAAGAAAAATAATATAAAAATTAAAAAATTAAAAGAATTATAAAAAATAAAATTAAAAATCCGGAGGAGGCCATGCCCCCCGGCCCCTTAGTGGGTCCGCCCATGGTAGGGGGTACGTTGTGGTAGTATTAAAGGCTCAAGTTCACAAATCTCATTTTCTAGGAGTGTTGATTGGCCATTTTGGCTTGATTTTGATTAGGTTAAATTGGTTTCGGTTTGGAACTAAGAGAGATTAAATTCAAAATATTAAGAAATCATAATTTTAGTTGGCTTCATGTTTTTTTCTCCTCAATAGAAAGTTATTGCGATGAGACTGTGTACGAGAACTGTTGCCAACCCCTTCCCCTTCTCAGTTTGGTTGAATGAAAACTATTGATACCAATCTGACCTCTTTGTTTTTAGATAATATGCTAAAATAATCTAAAATCTATAATCATAAGAAAAGGTTCAGAAGGAAGATTAATTCACTTTCTTTTAGCTAGCAGAGATAACCCTTGCTAAATCAGTTATTATAGCTATTTCAGTTTACTCTATATGCAGTCAGGACCCTTACCAAAAGGAATACTTCAAGATGTTGAAAAATCAGCTAGAGGCTTTTTATAGGGTGATACTCAAAACAAAAGGCGATCTCATCTCATTGGGTAGGACACTATCTGCAAACCAAAAGAGTTAGGTGGATTGGGCTTTAGAAATCTCGTTAAGGTGAATGAAACTTGCTTGGGGGTTCTTAAATTATAATACTATCTAAAAATCAGTTTTGCAGGCAAAATATGGAAGCAGCAGAAGAAAGAGAAATTCAAAGCTAGTCTGAGTGACTCTCCCATCTAGAAAGCAATTTGTACTGGAGCTCCCAAAGTGCTTAGCAACAACAAAAGTTGATGTTAGCAATGGAACTTCAGCTTTTTTCTGAGAAGATAATTGGCTGGAGGTGAGGCAGAACCTTAAGTCAAAAGCTATATATGATATACCCAATGGAATGATTAAGGAAAAACTATCATCATATGTAGATGAAAATGGAGGTTGGAGGAAGGAAAAATTCAAAAATATATTACGTTCTGATTGTTGCATTAAAATTGAAGCATGCCCACCATCAAGTACAGGTGGAAGAAATGATGTATGGCTATGGAATCCATCACAGAATGGATGTTTTACAATAAAATCTGCATATAATAGCAGGTATTGGGAGGCCATTTGGAAGTTAGAAGATTCCAATAGTCTTGGTGTGGACATTTCTTTTGATAGCAGGTATTGGGAGGCCATTTGGAAGTTAAAAGTGCCACAAAGAATCTCTTGTTTCATGTGGGTTCTAAGTTTGAACAGGCTGCTAACTAATAATAGGAAGTGGAAAATGGGACTCATGAACCACTTTTTCTGTAACTTCTGTCTTCATGAAGCCGAAACTAATCTACATGTATTTAGAGATTGCCAATATGTGAGTGGAGTATGGAAACAATTAATCCCAATGAATCAACAAGGATATTTCTTCAATTGTGATCGTCGTGATTGACTTTACCTAAACATATGTGGAAATCTATCACAACAATAGAAAAGATGGTCAACCAATTTCGTCATCACACTATATCTACTGTGGGGTTGGAGAAATCATGATAATTATGAAGAAGACTTCACTCAACCAGGGGAGGGGTGGAAATCATAAAAGAATACTATTCACATGTGGAGGTAGCTTGACCTAGCAAAATAATCCACAATCATTATCACGAAGTGTTAGAAGAAAGGCAAAGTGGAAAAGACCAACGGAAGGGTGGTTAAAATGCAATGTATATGCTGAATGCAAAGGGATTTCAATAAAATTTGAGGGGTCCCAGCAGCCGGGAGAACAAGGCAAGCGTCTCCCCCAAAGGGAAGATTTCAATAAAATTTGAGGGGTTTTCCGCAGCTTAGAAGGGGTCTTGGGAGGTTTTGTGCATAGAATCCCCAAGACAAGTGTTCTTGAAACTGAACTCCATGCTATTTGTGTAGGCATATGCTATACAGTAGAAAAAAATATGCTACTTGCTCACGTGAAGTTTGACTCTTCACAATCAATCGATTGTTTAAAACCGAGTGCTCAAAATCAAGGAAGGATGACAAGGATTATTGTGGCAATTTGAGAGTTGGTTGATTTGCATGGAAATATTATCATTGCTCATACTAATAGAGAAGCAAATATGGTTGCCGATTGGATGGCGAAGAAAACAACAACATTGGAGTCTCCTTCGCATTTTTTTTAAAGAACCCCCTCGGGTATAGAGGAGTTCCTTCAGGTGGATCGTTTGACCAGCTCTTATTAAATTGATTTGGGTTTTTTAATCCCGTTTATGTATAAAAAGAAATATAAATAAATAAATAAATAACACTTTGAGTCCCTAATTTTTCCCAACTCAAAAAGCAAACAACCAAAGGATTGAAACTGAAAAATGAATGGATAAATTTAATTACTAATATTGAAACCAATGGATAGTCAGTTCACCTATTTGTAAACTTATACTCAATGTGGATGTTATTTTTTTGAATTTAATTTATTCAATTTGGTGTTCTATTTCTATACTAGTCAGTTTATTATGGACATTTAGGGTTTAATTTTTTGGATCTGAGGTTCATCCATGCTAGATTTCATGTACCTCGACTACATCTTTAGGATAGTTTTTATATAATTAATATAAGGCAAGACTTCGCCCCTGTTTCTAAGGGGATTCGGACGTCAAACCTTAGTCCAATTTGACCAGGATTAGGATTTCTTCAAATGGTGAAAAACTACCGCCTTATAAATAAGAAATCAAAAATTAAAATTTGTTATAGTTAGTAATGCGTCTGTAAATTGTCCAACCATCAAATCCTACTAAACAAGGGTCAAATGCAGGCCGACTCATAGGTCGGGAATCCGTCTCCAATGGCTAAATCAATAAGAGCACCATTGTAGAGCTCTAACTAGTTACAAAACTTAATTGAAAGATAGAGGGAAATGACTCAATTTTTTACCCTTTGTATTGATCATTAGTTTGTATAGGGTTTACCTTTAATCACCGATCGTTGGGTTAATCGATAAGTCCTATTTAAGACTGTTCGATCATAAGGTTTGATTTCCCAAATTTTGAGGTATTGCACGTTCCTTTCTAGGCACGATTGCCTATCCCGAACTAATCAGGATCTGAATTTTTACGATAATTGTTAGGTTCCTTCGCGCTCAAGAAATGTTTGGGTTTAGTTCTTGCTTTGGTCTTGATCGATCGAAGCTAGTTGACCATGGTTCAACCCGGTCGACTTGTCAATATTATTTTTACTTATCAATTAGAAACTTGGATCATGTACTTTTCACTCTTCTACGGAATTTCCATAGGAATAGGATCTCCCTATTGTAAACTCAATGTCAATGTTGATCCGTACAAAAATTTGAACTTTTAGTCTTCCACTTGTATCATGAGGTGTTAGGCTTCATTAATTTTTAATCAAAAATATTTAGTACAGAGAAAAACACCAATTAATCAAGGGTTTACATCTCTCTGCGATTCCCACCTTCTACAATTTCCTGTAATTTTTATCGAATATTGCAACATATAGAAATAAAACCCAATTAAGAACTAGATCTAATACATTTCTGAATTTGAGTTACTTGAGTTTAGAGATTTCAAAAATCTAGAGATTTCAAATCTATAAATTTCAAATTTATGAAGTCATGGTTCATAAAATTAACTATTTGGTTAGCTTGAATCTTTTGAATGAAATCTATAGATTCATCTGAAAAAATATTTATGGAATCATGAATTAAATGTTTAGTGCTTTTATAGTGGGGGTGACCTCATATCCATAAATTTACATATTTATTTTTTTAGTGTAAAAAGATGAATCCATAGATTTCATGAATTCAAGAATTCACACAACCAAAGGAATATAAAATTCAAAAATTTATTAGAGTCACCTATTAATTAAATTCTAATTCTAAACCTTCAATAATTACGGGTAACAATTGTGAACCCATTAATCAAACCTGTTACGGTGTTACCTTCCATAGACAATATACTTTTAAACGTTACATTGCTTTCACCAATAAAGAATAGTACTGATCCACAATTGCAATTGACCAGTGTTCAATAGTCAGTATTAATCAAAGACTGCAGTGTTACGTGTCAATCGCTCAAGCGACGGCGATGGAGAAATCCAGAGGCGAGTTTAGGATAGGATCCACTCCTCTTTCCTGTATCTGGACACTGTTTCAACATTCCCATTTTTCCAGAAACCATTTTCAACAAAAAGCCACCCTCGGGTTTCTCAATTCCTTGTTTTAATTCTCTGAACCATAAAACCACCTATATATATAACTACCCAGAAGTTAGAAGTTAGAAGAACATCATTCTCAACTGTTGTAAAACCCCTCTCTTCTTCTGATCCTCAATCGTGATTTTGGTGTTGATTGATCACCATCGATGGAAACCATGGTTGGTACTATCGATTCATACAAACCTACCAGCCAGTGCGTGGGCAGCATCCCATCCAGCGCCGTGTCTGCCGTCCAAAACTCGGTCATTCCGATTCACTCCACGGAGGCTACTTTGGGTCGCCACCTCGCTCGTCGACTCGTCCAGATTGGTGTCACCGACGTCTTCTCTGTCCCCGGCGACTTCAACCTTACCCTGCTTGATCACCTTATAGCAGAGCCAGGGCTCAACCTTGTTGGCACCTGTAACGAGCTCAACGCTGGATACGCAGCCGATGGCTTTGCTCGCCGCCGTGGTGTTGGTGCGTGTGTCGTCACTTTCACGGTCGGTGGGCTCAGTGTTATCAACGCCATCGCCGGTGCTTACAGTGAGAATCTCCCCGTCATTTGCATCGTCGGTGGACCTAATTCAAATGATTATGGAACCAATAGAATCCTTCACCACACCATCGGATTGCCCGATTTCACCCAAGAGCTTCGCTGCTTCCAGACTGTTACCTGCTTTCAGGTATCCCTCGTTCGATGTTATCCTTGGTTCTTTGTTTCGATTCTTCATCTGGGTTCTCTTTCTGTTTGATCAAATTGAAAAGGGAAAAAAAAATTTAATCTTGGGTTAGTTGCTTCAATTCTGTGATGATATGATCTTAGGCGGTGGTGAATAACCTAGAAGACGCACACGAATTGATCGATACAGCCATCTCGACGGCTTTGAAAGAAAGCAAACCTGTTTATATCAGCATCAGCTGTAATTTGCCGGCGATTCCTCATCCTACCTTCACTCGGGAACCTGTCCCCTTCTCCCTGTCGCCCAAGTAATATCTTGATCTTTTTATTAGCGATCTTTAACTAATTAGTAATAGTTATCTTTTTTTGATTTTGATCGATTTGCTTTATTCAGATTGTCCAATCAGATGGGTCTTGAAGCAGCAGTGGAAGCTGCTGCAAATTTCTTGAACAAGGCCGTGAAGCCAGTCATGGTGGGTGGGCCGAAACTCCGTGTGGCAAAGGCCACTGAGGCATTTGTAGAGCTTGCAGATGCCTGCGGCTATGCCGTCGCAGTGATGCCATCAGCGAAAGGAATGGTGCCAGAGGACCACCCCAGGTTCATTGGCACATACTGGGGAGCTGTGAGCTCTCCTTTCTGTGCAGAGATAATTGAATCTGCTGATGCATACATCTTTGCCGGACCAATTTTTAACGATTACAGCTCAGTTGGCTATTCACTTTTACTGAAGAAGGAGAAGATGATTATGGTTCAGCCTGAACGAGTGGTGATCTGCAATGGACCTGCATTTGGGTGTGTTCTGATGAAGGACTTCTTGCGGGCCCTTGTGAAGAAGCTCAAATGCAATACCTCTGCCTACGAGAATTATAGCCGTATCTATGTCCCTGCAGGGCTTCCTCCCAAAGGTGAACCCCAGGAACCCCTGAGGGTTAATGTCCTGTTCAAGCATATACAAGAAATGCTGTCAGGTGACACTGCTGTGATTGCCGAGACTGGGGATTCTTGGTTCAACTGCCAGAAGCTAAAACTGCCAAGAGGTTGCGGGTAAGCAAGAAAGAAAACCAAGCTTTTATATTATTTGATATGGTTCTGTATCTCTAAGAATTGATTGAAATAGATTGGTGCTTCTGCTATGAATGCCAATATGCTCTGCATTTGTACCTGTGAAAAAGACTGAAATAAATGGCTGTTTCAGGTACGAATTCCAAATGCAGTATGGATCAATTGGATGGTCAGTTGGAGCAACACTAGGATATGCACAGGCTGCGAAGGATAAGCGAGTCATTGCATGCATTGGAGATGGAAGTTTCCAGGTGATTGATGTTTTTCTACTTCCTTCTCCCCCACTGTCTTTCCGATTTTCTTAGCAATGTAACTTCTTATTGCTGGTTTCTATATGCAGGTAACAGCGCAAGACATGTCAACGATGTTGCGTTGTGGGCAGAACAGCATCATCTTCCTTATTAATAATAGTGGTTACACTATAGAGGTTGAGATCCATGATGGACCATATAATGTGATAAAGAACTGGAACTATACTGCATTTGTGGATGCTATTGCCAACAGTGAAGGGAAATGCTGGACGACTAAGGTAGGTTTGAAAGCTCTTAGATTTTTTATTAGCTTGTTGATGTTGAAGGAAGAGATGAACAACTACCAAAACAAGACTTGATGAATTTTGTTGTTGCAAATGCAGGTTACATGTGAAGAGGAGCTTGTGGAAGCAATCAAAACAGCGATTGGGCTGAAAAAAGACTCATTGTGCTTCATAGAGGTTATAGTTCACAAGGATGATACAAGCAAAGAGCTGCTAGAATGGGGATCAAGGGTGGCTGCAGCAAATAGCCGGCCACCAAATCCTCAATAGGTTCAAGCCTGCAGCTCCTCATGGGTCCTCCTGGTTGCTATGAGTGTTAAAGCTCTCTTCTTTGATACCTTGAGAATAAGATTTAATTTCTCCCCATTCATCGATGTTCATCTTTTTAGCTGTAGGATAATAGCACCAAAATAAGTATATTTGTGAGCTCAGGATGTGACATTCTCCTTCTCCTTTAGAAAGAATTCCCTCCCCTTGCTGGGAGCAACTTGTGATTGGTATATACATTTGATAGCTTACCAGCATGTCCAACCCTTACCCATCTGCTTGTTTTGAATCCAAAGTTATGTTGCATTGTTGACCTAAAACTTGTACATTTGCACATTAAAAGGTAGGATTTAAACTTGAGGGTTATCTTCTTGTACCACAGATGCAGTGACTCCAAAGGAATATGACCCCTGAAGAGGAGCCTTTTACAAATTAGGGAATGCAGACCTTCAAAGAAAAACAGCAGAATTGAGGAGAGGAGGAGAGGGAACGCAGGATTTGGATACAGTAAACATATATAAATGCATAAAAGATGAGAGATGATGTTCTGTTACAATGGCTCGTTAAATGGTTTAATCACCCTTTACAAGCTTCTAGATTTCAGTGTTTGACAGGTAGTGGTAGTTGAAATTGTCATACTGTTAGCCTTGTGTAAGCTCACCTCTTGGCAAGAAAGCGTTTTTCACTTTATTAAGACCAAAAGGCAGCAAGTGACAACCTTTCCTAAGGCCACACTATTAGAGATGTTTTATGAAAATAGAAATGTTCAAGAGCTTCTGAGGATTACTTTTTAATGACTATATCAAAAGATTAACATTTCTTTTTCAGCAAAACAAGAAGATATCATATCTTTGAGCATAGGATTTTCAATGTTGTAATTTGTATGTCGGATCATCAAAAGCTTCTTAAGTATCATATGGATAGATTCCAATGACGTGTTTACACAAGTCAGATCTCCTGTATGTCCTTTTTTCCTCCTATTATTTTTGGGTAGAAAAGATATCTTGTGTATTTCTACATACTCTTTTGATGAAGTGCTGCCCTTGTATGGATTCCTTCATATCCTTCTCACTAAATAAACAGCAGGATCTGCATTGACATTCTCTTATATTGTGACTCTGCATTTGGTTTCATCTCTTCTATTTAAATAATATTTTTTTTTAATTTCTAGTTTTGCATTGTCCCTTTAACATAGTAGTGGTAAGACTAAGAGGTCTTAGATTCAAACCTTTAAACGTTTCCTACTATCTTTAAACGTCTGTACGGTCACTGGCCACTATTTTGTCACATTCAGACAATTACTAAATTCATAACTAGGGGTGTAAAATATAATCAAAATTCGATTTTAAATTTGCATCCGTATCCGTTTAACAGTAACCAAATCCGTCTTATTACTAATGGAATGCGAATATGATATAAGATGTCAAAAAGTTGTCAAAAACTTATATTAAATCTGTATTCATGCCCATTTAAAAGAATCTACTTAAGAAAATAATTATCCAATTATCATCCGAATCCAACTCAATCCGTATGAAAACCAATAAGATATTATCCGAATCCGTCCAAATATAATAGAATGTGGATATGATATTACAACTATCCAATCCAAATCTGATCCGTTTACACCCTGTTAATTAACACACAAAAATTTGTAAATTATCCACTTGATGCCTTTTCTACCCCGTGATTGGGTGCAACCGTGCAACACAAAATCTAGCTTCAGATCAGCATATCACAGGCACACTTTAGGTAGAGAAGGTAGTAATCATAGGGAGAAGCAATAAAATGCTTCTCAAGCACTCCTGTTCCTCAAGGCATACCTCTGCGAGTTCAATTTTGTCCATAAGTAGGTCTTACCTCTTCAACTTTGATATAGACCAATTCAGATCATTGGAATCAGTATAACTGAAAAGGAAATTTCTTATGCTACCCAAATGTCAAGTTCTTAGTATAATGCACATAATTAAATAAAATTTCACATTCACCAACCACCCCAATACCCCTCCGGTAGTTCTGATGCTTCTTCTATGGTCTAGGTATGTAGTAGTTCCTTTTATGTCTTTCCCAGTTTCTTGGCTACCTGTGTAGCTCTGTTACATCTTTCTCTGTCTTCCTGGCCAGGGTTAATTGTAGAGAGCTAAGTTATTTACATTTCTTCATAACTAGAATGGAACCACCATTGCCCAGAACCCATGGTGCTGTGCCCTACCTTGCCCTGTCCTGCCAAGAAGGTAACAAGAATAAATAACTAATCAACATAGACAGGCCTGAATTAGACAAACAGAGCCAGCCTGACCTTGAATGGCAAAATAGTGTTAAAATCAATTAGGGTTTCCCACCCAATCAATATTGACTTGGGTTGTCAATACTTGGGTGGGTGGGTTCAGATTTTTAAGTTCTTAGCTAAGAAGACCAAGACAGACCGGGTTTTAAACCCAACCTTGCTTCTCTCTATGTTCAAAACTGCACATCACTACATGAATTCTCTTTCCCTTTCCAAGGAGTAGAAGAATAAAACTTTAAAGATCTCAAAGATTATAAAGTCTTTGTTCTTTCACTTTAAACTAGTGCTTTTTGTTCTTTTTAGGACTTCTGATGTGGGTGAACCTGATCCCTCCTAGGAATAGGAGTCCCTTTAATATACTTCTTTCTTGCGTGCAGTCAGTTTAAATCAAATTGCTAAGTTTACCCCCTCAAAGCTGCTAGTAACTTTCCCCAGAATCCCCCAAAATATTATCAACAGTAAAAGAAGAAGCTACCCAATTAAGATCGAACACTCTGCTTTATCTTTCCAGTTTTTCCATTTGTACTTTCTGTCGTTTTCTTGGGTTTGTCTGGGGAGTGTTGTCCGGGCAAGACATGCATTTTGCTTCAGTCCTACACATTTAATGCACAGGACTATTTTGCGACTATTAGGTTAGAATCTAATCAATATTTGATCGAAATCTCAATCTCAACCATTAACTTTTAATGATCGACGATCTCACTGAATGCGTCCTGCGCATTATTGGACACAAGCAAGGTCCGGCAAGACATATCCCTTTTTTTTCATTTAATTCTTTCTTTTCAACTCCAGTTATTTCTTTCTACAATGAGGGAAAAGTTGTAGAAAGCCATCAATCTTATTACATGCTAGACATGGGAAAGTTGTATAACATAAATTTTTTTGGAATTCCTTTGGAATGGTTTGAACACATTCACACTAGAAACTTTTTTGAAGTTCACTTTACTTTAAATGGAAGTAATAGCGTTTAAATGCTCAATCAACTCTCACCATCAATCCAAATCAAGCAATTTTGTAGCACAAAATACTCATGCCAATATCATCAAATTATATGTTACAAACTAGACAATCTTCTAATTCAAACAGTTAATAAGGTGTTATCAGTCCTATCATTCCTTTTTGCCCAATACCCACTGCTAAAATAATATGAGAGGAGACAAAGATACTAGGAGAATTACATTGTAATTATAGATTAACCATAAAATTTGTTTTCATGCTGTTTTTGGTAAAGCACCGACACCCTCACTTTATGTTTAAAAAACACAGAGACTCCAAAATTGAATTTTCATTTTATATATTTGTCAAATTCATCACTGAAAACAATTAAATTACTGTTTATTTTCAAAAATATCGCCATAATAATCAGTGTTTAAAAGGTTTTCAGTGATAAATTGGACAAATATACTCAATAAAATCTAATTTTAGGGTCTATGTGCTTTTTAAATATAAAGTTAGATGTCAGTACTTTAAGACCTCCATTTTGGGGTACCAATGCAATTTGCTCTAAAATGTTTAAAAAAATAAATTCCATCATCCTAACCCTATGGGCCCCTGTGATTCATAGTTAACAGCCATCGGAAGAGACGATCCGAACTTTATTTTCTGTGACCTCAAAAGTTCTGTTATTTGTAGTTGTTGCATAGTTGATTTTCTAACTCACCTGCTTCTGAAAATACCAAATAATATCACCATTTACGAATAACAGGAGGAAAAAAATTACAAATTTAAAAAATTGCCCTCTTTTCCATCCTTCAACCTGAATTCTACTATGTTCTGATATCAACATGTTACCCAACCATCAAGAGTTGGTCAGTGTTTGATTAATCAATCACACGACCAAAGAAAGGCACAAATATATGTGTAAAAATGGTATAGCTAAAACATTATGGAACTAATCTCCTCACAACTTCCTTTCTAGAATTCTCTAATTTCAGATTTCAGGCTAGAGTTTTATACCTTGAACCAGATTGACTAAAAAACAATTTTATGTAACAAACCTTATTTTTCTCTCATAAAAATATGAATAATTAATTTTGATGAAAGCCAGTTTTTCTCTTGTTTTGGTAGAAAGGATTTGTCACAGTGAATGTAGGTAATTGATCAATCGACTTCATCGTATCTCTAGTCAGATACTCGATCAATCCTAGACCCACAATCCACATCAAACCTCAAAAACAGTTTTGACTATTTCTTGGGTCATGATCAATAATGGGCCAAGTGGGAAAACAAAATCTCAAGAGCTCGTTTGGTTGCAAGGGAAATATTTTTGGGTAAAGGAAATATTAACATTTTGATGTAAGTAAATTTTTTTTTTTCTGGTAAAATAATCTAAGTACTTGGTTACAAGGATATTATGTTTTCCACATAGAATAGTTGTTATATTTTGAATGAAAATGTAATCTTAATTTACTTATCTAAAATACCAGTAAATTAAGAACTTTGAGAATCTCAATTCTCAACTCTCTATCTTCTCCTCAGTGAGAGTGTCAAATATATTCGCGTCTTTATCTTACACCTTGCAAACTAAAATTACAAATGTCAAAAGACAAATCCTTACGTTTTTGCAAGATGAATAGATAAATATGAATGTGCATGTCTCAAATGCAATCAACGATATGTACACTATGCAATAAAATATGTTGATTTTTAAAACTTAATAAATTGTATATTAATTTTATAATCGACCAAACAACTCGGTAAAATTAAATTTAGAGTTTTTTACATGTCATCTACTACTATAGGGGTAAAATTAATTTTAAAGTTTTTTACATGTCATCCACTATTATGGGGGAAAAACTAGGTTCCCCACTATTATGACTAAAATTATATGTCACCCACTTACAATATTACAAGTTACCACAAGTTTGGTTTTTTTTTTTTTACTCAAAATTCTCTTAAGTGAAAAGTAAAATTATCCTAATGCCTAATGCCCTTTAGGCATTAGGATACCCTCCACACCCAACTCCTAGGTAGGTGAAGGGAGAATCCCACTTTTGCTGGGAACATCATACCCCTGTCGAAAATCTCTCTTACCATTTTCTTAAGAACCCTAGTTTTCCTTAGGATTTCAGAACCCACTCATCATTCAAGTTAAAGTCTAAACCCGGAAGTTCATACTCCGAAAAGAATCGATCAAGGTAACTAACAGCTAAACAAGCAATTAGTGGTTCAAAGCTATAATGGCAATAAACCTTCACAGAAATCAAATCACCATGAAACACTTGCCCTGCAAAAACTAAGAGGCAATAAACCTTCATTAAATTAATTTATGCTTTAGGAATCCGCCATTAAAGCACTGAAGAAAACTTCCCTTGAAGAGAGACAAAAGCACGAAGAAAGAATCCTTCCGCCCACTTAGGAGTTGGGTATGGGAAGATATTAAATTAGAGTAGTTAGGTAATTTCACTGCTCAAAAGGCATTAAGGTCATTGTACTTCTCTGTTGCAAAAATCTTAGATAAAAACCTTAGTATGTGACACTTGTATCATTACAAATGGGTGATTGATAATTTTAACCATAATAGTAAAAGAACACCTAGTATCATATTGGGTGTCTGCTAAAAAAAACTCTTAATTTTATTTTACTCCATTTATAACCAAACCACCTAAAAGGAAAAACAATTCCTTTCACTTCTCTTCAGTTTCCTTCGTTCTCATTCCCCTTTAGCATATAAAAAAATTATTTCCCTCTCTAAACATCTAATTTCTGAAGGATGCCATTCCATCATTATAGGCAAGACTTGGGGAACAAAAAAGTGATGTTACACGTCCAATTTGATGGTACCCACCTTGGCTTTACCATCACACATCTACTGATCTACCCCCTCAAGCAACTTTTCACCCATAAGTTAAATCTGGATGGTTGGTTAAAGATTTAAAAATGTGATAAAATAAAATAGAACCCAGAGAACATTCTAGTATAGTTTAACATATAATCCTTTGCAAAAGCCATTGTAATTGGATCTGTTACCTCTATACTCCCTCAAAATAGACCAAAGGCTCTACACCCAAAGACCCAGATTACATTTTCTAAAAGGGAAAGATTTCAAATTCGAAACCCCTTTGTTCAAGTCTTGGCTGCATGTGAATAACTATCCCATTCCCAAGTCACAAATTCTCAAACCTAAAGAATCAATTCTGAAAGATGCTCTCACCATGAAGGGGAAAAAATGGATTCCCAAGGGAAGAAAATTTCCAGAAATGGCTGGTTTATGGTAAAATGGCAAGAGCAAGTCACACTACTAGAATTGAATACAACCCAATGGAATACATTTGTACAGTGAAGTGTGAGGCATGAATCCTACGTGACCATGCCTTACTTCACAAGCAACATCACGCAAACAAAGAGATGAAAAGAGGATGGGAAGAGGGAAGGTGAGAAAGAGACTTTTGCAGTTCAAATATCACCTCTCCCTTCTCTTCCACCCTCATAGACTGTAGAGACTAACAAGGGAACCAAATTGCAGATGGGGCGAGATGACGACCCACAGTTTTCCTTTCTTCAGAAACAACTTGAGATTTCTCTAGATAGAAACCGCTCACTGGAAAAAGAGAACGAGCAACTAAAGCAAGAGATATTCCTCCTGAGATCTGAGTTCAAATCCCTCAAAACCCAGAATTCTGAAGGTAAAGCTGCTGTCTTCAAGAAGGTACAAAGCCCAGATGGCATTAGCAGCTTCAGCACAAATGCATCAACACAGCAACACAAACCAACTTCTCGTATCAACTCAGGTGAATCTCCAGCAGGAAACCTGTTTCCAAGACCAGGTTCTCCAGAATTATCTTCAGCTACAACAGAGAGACAATCAAGAGTGCCAAAGCCACCTCCAAGGCCCAGTTCACCCACTGCACCTTCAACAGTAGTAAATGGAAAAAAAGCAACACCACCACCACTTCCCCCGCCACCTCCTCCGCCCCTACCATCAAAGTCTTTAAATGGGTCTCCTAATACTGCTAAAATCCGCAGAGTGCCTGAGGTCATGGAATTCTACCGCTCACTTACCAGAAAGTATTCAAGAACGGGTCAGAAAACCAACGTTCCAGGGTTCCCTGGAGCTGCCCAGGCACGGGAAATGATCGGAGAAATCGAGAATCGTTCTGCCTATCTCTTGGCTGTAAGTGATTATAATTGATTGTTTTCTTTCATCCAGTTACTAACCAAATCGTCTTAACTTTAAAAACCACATCGATGACAGATAAAATCAGATGTAGAAACACATGGGGAGTTCATCAGGTTCTTGGCAAGGGAGGTTGAGAATACAAAATTCAAGGAGATATCTGATGTGGAGGACTTCGTGAGATGGCTGGACGAGGAACTATCCTATCTGGTGGATGAGAGGGCTGTGCTTAAGCATTTTAATGAGTGGCCAGAGAGAAAAGCAGATACAATGAGAGAAGCAGCATTTAGTTACAGAGATCTGAAGAAACTTCAATCTGAAGTCTGGTCTTTCCAGGACAACCAGAAGCACAGCATTAGCTTAGCTCTGAAAAGAATACAGTCGTTACAAGACAGGTAAGTACCCTCTTTCATTCAATGAAAATCTCTTGAACACCTTACCCAAGGAATGCCTAACAGTCTCGAACTCACAGGTTAGAACAAAGTGTCCACAACGCAGAAAGAATGAGGGACAGTGCGTGCAAGAGATATAAGGAGTTCCAGATCCCTTGGGAATGGACCCTGGACACTGGCATGATCGGTCAGGTATGTATCAAGAACTGGATCTCACCAGGAAAAGAGTAGCTAGCTAGGAACATTAGTATGAGTAGATGCTGTGTGTTTCATACACACTGAGGACGCTTTCAGGGGAGACCAAACCATATAAGATGTGAGAATTTAGAAATCATCCAACATTTTTAAGGTTGACTAGAATGCAACAATTATTTCATCATTAAACCAGAGAGGAGTTCGTGGGAACAGGATAGAGGAGAATCATCTTCTGTACAAAGTGAAATCTAGAAAATTCCTTGCTCTCCTGTGACCCTCACACCAACTACAAGAGTAACACACTCTTCATTTTCTCATCTTGATCCTGAACCTCCCGTGACCCTACACCCACCTAAAGTTAACGGATGCCTTTATTCTTTCTTCCACAAAAGAAGACCAAAGTAGGAGAGATGGCCAACTCAACTGATCATATCAAAGAGGTTTAAAGTTATTTTGTGTGTTGACATAGACACGTTTGCAGAAGTATATTACCATAGCAACCCAATTAATTGTCATGATATTGATGGATTGGTTGGTATCTGTCGGTAACGGTGGTGTTAAAGAGTGGTGCCATCTTTGGACGTTTTGATTTTGGGAGCATAAGCCCTGTTTTAAATGAAAATAGAAGGGGCTCGTTTGAAAATTCCCAGATTGTACGTTTGCCTCAGAGGCTTCTAGTAACTAGTCTATTCGAGTTGATCGGGTTAACAGATGATATTCGTTTTGCTTTTTAAGAGTATTTGATGATTTTGATTTCGAACAGTTTCATCTTCTTGTTTTGTTCAAAGCTGAAACTTGGCTCGGTGAAACTAGCGAAGGAATACATGAAAAGGGTTGTACATGAACTACAACTGAGTGAGTCCCCAAAAGAGGACATTATGCTTCAAGCAGTTCGATTTGCCTTCCGAGTGCATCAGGTCAGTTATCTTCTTGTTCTTAATTACTTGACTCTTTTCAGGTTCTGAGTCTCACAGTTAACCACCTAACATTACAGTTTGCCGGCGGCTTCGATGGAGAGACTATGGATGCATTTGAAGAACTAAGGAAGGTGGCTACAGGTTTTGACAAACAGCAGTAAACTATGAGAAAACGAAATAGCTGAAAGTAACAGGAGATGGCTTCTGTAAATTGTTGATCAGTTGCCCACCAGAGAGTTTCAGATGCAGGCACTCAACTTGTTACACCATCTATTGTATTTGTCACATTACACTAAAAATGAAGCACGAAGGGAATTTGGTAGATCGTATCACGTAGTAACCTCACTTCCTTCAGCTGATCTTGTTCATGATACAATTAATAATATTCATGAAGGTGGCATCGTGAATGTAATGTAGGTTAGGCTACAATTTTGATTTTCGAATTCTTTCACGCCCCTCACTACATGGGTGAGGTCCACGGATCCTCAGTAATTATGATTTATGAATCTACTAGTTCCTGCAAATCACATGAGCTATCATACCCTGAATAGCCGCATGAGCATCCAATAACTTTTGAATTAATCCCATAACTTATTGAGACTGATCACTGGAAAAGCCCCTCCGAGGAGCCAAACCCAAATCCGTATATGCCCAACAAACACGAAATACTAGAACACAGCAGGGAGAGGGAACAAAGAGACCCTGATCTTGTGTCCACTGCTATTTTAAAGATCAATTTTAGACGTACAGAAAATTTGATTTCACAGTGCATGCGTGCGTTTGCAGGATTTAAATTAGTAATTCACGCAAAATATTAGACCACGTTTCCAGTTTTGCTAACATTCAATTCTGATTTCATTACTGGGAGATGCGGAGATCAATCCCAAACCAGACAACCAAAGCTCTATGCGCACACCCCGCTACAAACTACATTCAATCACAATTCTCACTACAAATTTCAACATAAAAAAGCATAGAACTTTCTCAACACTGCATGAAACTCAGAATTCAATCTCAAAATAATTGTAACTTCAAGATTCAGTGCCCAAAAAAGGTCACCAAATACCTACAGATTGATACCACCTAGGGCTGTTTCTTTTATGCCACCTAAGGCTGTTTTTTTAAACTTCATCTACGACAGTTAATGATCATTAAGAAAAGCAGATTTTATACGCCCTTGATCTAATTGAATCAATAAACAATCCAATGTCAGAGTCTAACTAGCAAATAAAATAAACCTCAATCCAATCTGATAACGATGCAAACATGAGTACCTATATGTAACATCCAACACAAAATAAAAGACACCAAAGTAAACTTAGGGGAACTTCCAACCATAAACTTACTGTCCTTCAATATTTAGTTGGAGAAGTTGGTTACCAACGGTTCAAGAGAACCCTGTTTAAAGTGGGTATCATTGACATCCGACAATTGCAGCAACCAAAACAAACTTAAACGCACTATGTTCAAGTCAATCCAGTCAACCGTAAATCACCCCCTGTTGGTAGAGGATCCATGAAGCCTTGAAACATTATTACTACATACAGACAAACTGAATACACCATCTTCATACCAAAGGACAAAAGACAACCTAATGTCTTCAGGTATGGTCTCTGATGTCTTCAGCATCATCACAAACACTGAGATCACCACAAACCCAAGTACAAATAGAACAAACCTAAAAGAATGCACAGACCAGAAGAATGACTATCTCTATACATTGTAGTCTCCGATTTTTCCCAAAAGAAATTTAGTACTTCTAAAAGTAACATTTAACAAAACTACTACTCCTAGAGCCTTTGATGCCAACCACATACCATATCATACCAAAGGTCAAAAGACAACCTCTCCAAATTTAGCCTATACATCTAACACCACCAATCAGGTTGGGTCGCTAATGTCTTTGGCATCATAAGAGCCACTGAGATCACCACAAACCCAAGTACAAATAGAACAAAGCTAAAAAGAATGCACAAGTAGGATGATGACTATTTTTACATTGTAGCCTTAGTACTTTCCCAAAAGAATCTTAGCACTTCAAAACCAACATTCGAAAACACTACTACTCCTTTCTTGCAATCCTCAACCAAAAACAAATATGATGGGAGATTCTAGGATAACCTAAGACATGAAATATGAGTTTTAAAAGCTTTATAGAACAAAACAAATTTGAAACTGCAACATAACTAACAACGATTAAGCATTTGCAGTAAATTATACAGTACGAAGACCAAATTTACCTCGAGAAGGATCTGAAAAGTATTAACAAATGCAACTAACTGGGTAAACCCTATAATTTGCCTTCCATTCTTAAGTAGAAACTATATTCATTCTCCCATTGACAGCTATTACAATGGTTCCAGGGCCAAGAACTCAAATTTTCTCTGTTTTGTACACCTGATTCAAGTTCCAGGCCGTTAGACTGGTTGATTATACTAATCAGGGCGCTATTCTTTAGCAGAAACTATATTCATTCTTCCATTGACAGATACACAATAGTTCCAGGGTTTAGAACTCAAAACTTCTTTATTTTGTACACCTGATTCAATGTTCCAGGCCATTAGACTGGTGGATTATACTACTCAGGGAGCTATCCCAGTTATATTTCCGGTAAAGATAAATCTCAGTTTAGTAGTTTCCATCGACTTAAGCCCACAAACAAAAATAATACAGACGTATACATCATCTAGACAAATGCAATATTTATTTACCCATGCACGAGTGAAATTTCGATATTAAACGCATCTAAACCCTAGAAACAGCAGATAGTCAACCAAATTCCAAAAACGCATACACTACAAATATAGTGGTAAGGCGAAGTAAATAAGGCAAATGGTGAATACGGTAACCAAATATTGCATTCTCAGTTAAAGTGTCTGGACGAAACATAATCCAAAAAAAAGCTAATACAAATAGAGTAGCCAAGAACTCGGTCCTGCCTAGCTAGGGTATCAGGAGGAAATCAACAAAAAAGAACTCCGAAGACATAAATCGCCGTGATTAGACCTTGAGTTACTTAGATCTCTGCCTCATCTTTCGGCGTTTTCTCTTCAATCTCCTCATGCGCTTCTTCTTCCACTGTACGTAAGCGTCAACATCATAAACAATACAATATGAGAATCTAACCGATCACAGTTTCTAGATTAAGGATAGAACAAAAGAAATAGAAGTATATGGGATTTTAATTCTAAACGCCAGAAAAATAGAGTTATCATAAAACTCTTAACGGCTGAGCACCAACCTTAGCTCTCATGGTTTTACAGATGAGAAAACCCTTCTGCTGCCTTCCTTCAGAATCCTGATCGATCTACAGAAGCAGCCGCAAGGCCTGAAAAACAGAAGTGTGTGATAATGTTTGGCGCTTCTCAGAGATTTATATAAAACCCTAGTTTGACACTCGGAATCAAATCTGACGGCCTGCGAGGCTCTGGCCCGTTTGGTTTGGATGTTGGCTGTTGGCTTTGGCTTTGGGCTCATCGGAGCCGGGTTCAAGGCTAAAATCTGGGCCTTGTTTACCACAGGCCAAATTGTAAGGTTTCCTGATTTATATTTGGCCCGACACCCTTTCTAATGATTTAATTAAATTAAATGACCATTATACCCTACAGGCATACCCTTGATAACCCAAAACACCCGTTCCCTTTTGTATAGCATAGCATGATTAGCATCAATTAGTAAATAAAATGACCATTATACCCTACAGGCATACCCTTGATAACTATAGATGAAAAAGACACAATGGAACTAAACAGTAAACTTCTTTTTTAATTGTCTTTTGAAGTTCATCCGAGTCAGCTTGTGCACACCTCGATTACATCTTCAGTCATCCGCAAGAGTCGAATCCATGACCTCTTCACTGAACATTATAGATCTTACCACTCTACTAACCCTACATTGATGAAAAATAAAAGTAGAGTAAACTTATTCCCACAAGACAAAGTTACATGAATTGATGATTATCAAAAAAAAATAATTTTTTGCAGGAGTTGACTAAGGAGGGGTTTGCTTCGAGTTCTTGGCAGCCCCTTCTTTTATTTTTAATATCAAAACCTTGCATATGTGGAATGATTAATCTAAATAATAATAAATATAGATTCAGATATGAGAATTTAATCTCTACGTGTGGACAATTCTCAACTCTAGAATGACGGCCAAAGCTGACAAATGTTATGGATTATTGAGAATGTTGGGGTAATTGATTTACAAATTCTTCAAACACACTAAAATGAATTGCAATACAATTGAGAGATGAAAATCTTTAGCCAATCCGGAGAGCTTGAAATTGCAACCGAACGAACCACCGATCAATGAGGTTGAAAATCTTTAGCCAATCTGGAGAGCTTGAGTGTTGTCTTTAAGGTAATTGACGCACCCTATTACTAAGGGTTATTCGCACCACCACCTCCAAGATAAAGCAACCTCTAACTAGAATATGAGATAGTTCTTCTAGTCACTTCAAAGAGACAAAAGCTATAATACAACACTTAAACAAATTCAAAGAAATAAATTAACTTTGTAACACAAATAATGTAAGAGTGAGGAGTGTCTCAATGCACACCACATGAAAGGAAAGGTTGGGTTTATATAGGCCCAAGCCTCACCTTACACCCCTAGGGATTCTCAAAGCAATGAATTGGATTTAATCCATTCAATAACCTTAACCCCACTCATGGTAATGGCCATAAATGGTCATTAAGTTGAAATGAGAATTGATGGTCAAGAGTTAGAATTTAAGTAAATTCCACCCTTCAAGTAAACCCACCACACCACCATGATCAAGACCTTTAAGACCCATGACCAATGTCATGAAGAAGCCTCATAACTAAGGGTCATGAAGGGCCTCCTTTACTCATGGTGTTTCAATACCACCTTTACCTCATGAGTCCCACACACAACAAAATAATTAAATAAAATAAATGCAAAAAACTAATTTTGAAACTTAAAATATGGATTCTCTTTTCAAAAATAATAAAAAGCTTGCCCACAACAGATTCTCTATTGCGGCATATTTTCTTTGGTATTTATGGATAGCCAAAAATGAATTAGTTTTCCAATAATTCTTCTTGGTCACTTGAGAAGGTTGTTCGGTTAGCATGCAAGGCCATGAAGAATATTATGATACTTCCATTATTTAATGTAAAAACTATTTGATTTTTAGTTGATTTTTAGTGATCATCAAAGAAGGCATATAGAGAGTATTGTTTCATGGAGCCCCTTACATCCATACTTCTTCAAATTAAATTGCAATGGTGCTTGGTTGGTGAAAAATAATATAGGAGGAATTGGATCATCATTAGGGATGAAAGAGTTTTGATTCACTTATGTAACATTGCTGTGGTAGTTGAAGCCTTGACAATAAGATCGGATTTGGTATTGACAGTTAATAAAGGACTTCGAAAATTGTAGGTCAATTCATATTGCTAGGATTTAATTTAGAAAAATTAATAGTTTCAACCCAATTGCCACCCAAATATTGACTATTGTTGATGATTTTTATAAGCTTAAAACAAACTTTAAGGCATGTATTTTTCTATATGTTCAAAGAATAATACTTTCTAGCTATGTGGACCTATAGGTGGAGCTGTCGAGAGGTAACCAACCCTTAATTTATGGAATTATATAATGCGATGCCTGGCTTTTATCAGCACTTTTGATCAGTAGATTTGTTTAATTCCCAAGAAAAGAAAAAATGACAGCCAAATCAAGCATCACAGATATGTATGAGTGGCGCATTATATAATAGTCAGACAAATAAAATAGAGCAAATTGCACTAGTAACTCATAATGGAGGTTTTAAAGCACTAACATTCCATTTTATGTTAATTAGCATGGATCTTAAAATTGGATTTTCATTGAATATCTTTGTTCAATTTGTCACTGACAATCTTTCAAACACTATTTAAAAATTAAAGTGATTTAACCGTTTTGAGTGATAAATTTGACAAATATATTCAATAAAAATCAATTTTAGGGTTCTATATCGTCTCGTGCGATCTCAAACCCCTCATAAAGTAGAGCGCTATCGCGACTAGTGCAATAAAGGATTATCCCCAGCCGATTTTAAACATAAAGTGGAGTATCAGTGCTTGAAGGCTTATATTTTGGGTGCTCAATAAAATATGCTTTAAGCCATGGTGAAGATTTGTTTTCTTACCAGGACAACCATTGGAAAATTTTCAAGCTTCTACAAAAATGGACCATCTATTTTCTTGCAAATATGTGACACGTGTCCTAATATAACATCAAATAATTGAAATTCATTTAGGTTGTTTTTGTTGCTGGAATAAAGGTGGGGTGAAAAAAAAGAGGTGGGAAAATTCTTGAAAAGAGTGCAAATTTTTTACTTTTCCCTTAAATCCCAAAATGATAGATTGTTTGGTTGCTTGGGGTGGGAAGGTGAGAGACAAGTTTCCTTAAATCAAAGAAATTTATTTGTTGATGTGGCATCTTAACTTTCCAACCCCAAGCTATTTTAAAACCCCACATATTTGGTGGGACTTTGTGGTAAAGTTGGAAAAAGTTAAAAGTTCGACCCACCACTATCTCTTTCTCACAAAATCCTTTCCTTTTCTTTTATTCTCCTTCACCCCACTACATATACGACTTACATATTTTTTTTTCTCACCCCACCTTCGCAAACAAACGCAACCCTATAAATCACATCAAAGAATTGACTTTTAAATAAATTTTCACAATTTAATGTGATGTTGGGACGCATGTCCCACATTTACAAGAGATGGTCTCCTTATAAGAAATGAACGTGATATCAGTCGGACAACCACTTCGCCGACTCATGTTAAGAATTAAGATCCCATAGCAGCAGGGCGGCACGTCCGCGAGGCCCCGCGTCGCGAATTACCTATCCTACCATTTTAGCTACTTGATCCACCAAGATTATGTTATCGTCTTCGCTCGCTGCACCTTACTTCCGCCTTCCTGTCTCAGTCGTTAAATTTTTAAATTATCACTCTTCCTCTTTGTTTGTCCACAAAAAAAGAGAGATCGAATCAAAAACACAAGTGGAAATGAAGATAAGACTTCAACGAAGCATAACCCAACTGAAAATCTGAAACAGAGACAACAAACAATCGAAATACTGAAAGTTCTCAAGATACGGATTGACTAATGGGGACTGGAGCTTCAAAGAATCCTGGTAGCTCTAATGGCAGCGAAGAGCGAGACGACAATCTAGACCATGCTGGTGGGCAACTCTATGTCTCTTTGAAAATGGAGAATTCCAAACTCAAGAACGATCTCTTTCCTCATGTTTATGGTTCAGTCCCCCTCGTCGGTTCTTGGGATTCTTCTAGAGCTGTACCCACTTTCTCTCTTTTATTTCAGTTTCAAGTTCTCTCTCCGAATTCAGAAAACTTATCCCTAAATTCAAATTTCTGTTGTGAAATTTCCAGCTCTCAATGGAGCGAGAGTCGACTTCAATGTGGGAATTAAGTTTTGTTGTTCCTCCAAACCACGGTATTCTGCTCTTCGTTATTCCTATCTATCTCTCTCTTATGGTTTTATTAATCCTATAGTATCTATCATGTATAACTGTAGAAACTCTGGATTTCAAGTTTCTGTTGAAGCCAAAGTACAGTAATGCGCCTTGTATTGTCGAGGAGGGTCCAAACCGAGTGCTAGCAGGGGGTACCTTGCAAGGAGATGGCAGGGAAGCTCTATTCAGGCTTAATGGCGATGAGGTGCTCCACTATCGTGTCTTTATAAAAGCTGACAGAGTATCTCCTTTCGATCTCGCTGCTAGTTGGAGAGCTTATCAGGAGAATCTTCAGCCTTCCACTGTCCGTGGAATCCCAGACATTAGCATCAATGCTGCACCGGAGCCAGGTGTTGAGGTAGTAGAATTAGAAGTCTATTTTTTCATTAGTACTTGTGTATTTGTGTTTACAAGCCTGGATTAATTCTATTGTCTGTGTTACTTGCTCATATGTTTGGACTTAATATATAACAGGCAGGCTGTGAACAGAGAATTTTATTTCTCGTTTACACGATTCCGAACTCTTATTTGATACAAGTAAACTTAGAGTGAAGGTACTAAACTTAGATATAATCAGTTCTCACTATGACGAAGGAAAGGGAATGATTTTGAATGTATCAAGTGCGGTAAATGAAAGTATTTTTGGATCAAAAGGCCTGATGAAACACATTATTTAAGTGGTGCCGTGGTGGAAGTTGCTTGCTGCTAACCGCCGATTCATCATGTCATTAATGTTGCTATTAACAATTATTAATACATTCTAAACTGCAGTCAGCCATGCAATACACCTGGTTTTTGCCCAGTGAGGAAGACAGTGTGGTAGGCCCTATCCTAGTATACGGATAATATCTTGAAGTTGTTTACTGCCTGAAAAATTATGTGACTTACAATTGCTGGAATTGGGAAACAATGATAAAAGGGGTTCCAGCGGATCGAACAAAGGGGAAGCCATTGCTTTATATCATTGTGTATCCTAAACAAGGCTATCTGTTTGTGTTGAGAAGAGTGCTAAAGGGGAAGCGATTGCTTTATATCATTGTATGTTAATAAAGTACAAAAGGAAAGATAGAGATTAAGAAGAAAACAAGAAGAAAGACCAGCATTGACGTGGTTCAGTTGCTCACGCTCAACACAACTTACATCCACGGTTAAATGACTTTCACTGTATTAATAATACAATCCTTATAGGATAATATATTGGTAATCAAAGAAATGGATCCTTTATTATGGAAATGAAATTTCTTCTATAGCTGGTGTCCTTATATCAACATTCCTTTGATTATGCTTTGAATTAGCCATTGCATTATTCTTGGCTTTATACCGAATCTTCTTAAGAGGCTGTTCCTTGGTAAACCTAGTTGTCATTGTAAGATTTCCTCTTATATGCCCTGTGAAACTCTAGGGAGGTGAAGACACCTTGAGGTTGGATAATAAAGCATTGAATTGGATGGTTGACAGCGTAAAGATTTCAGCCAGTTGATGTTTTGTTGAGATGAAATGAACATCAGGGAGCCCTTTTGAGACTTTGTCTTTGACAAAATAGAAGTCTATCTTTACATGTTTTGTTCAGGCATGGAAAACTGGAGTGGCAGTTCGATATGTAGCTCTGACATTGTTGCACCGCAAAATTGGAGCATTGGGTAGAAAAGTTAGCGATTCCTTTAGTAGTGACTGAAGCCACGTTATTTCAATAGTTGTATTGGCAAGAGCTATGTATTCTGATTTTGTACTTAAGCAAGGAACAATAGCTTGCTTGTGTGAGCTTGATGAGGTCAAGTTATCACCAACAAAGATTACAAAACCTCCAATTAACTTTCTATCATTTAGGCAACTTGCCCAATTTGCATCAAAATAGGCAGATAGATGCATGTTGTTATTGCGACTAAAAAGTACACCATGTGAAAGTGTACCCCTTAGATAACATAGTATTCGCTTAACAGCAAACCAATGCTCAATTGTTGGGTTCTGCATAAACTGAGAACTTGGATGTCCAATTTCGTCAAAGTTGCATATTGTAGAGCACCAACTGTGCTGCAGATAGAGTTGGATCTTTCATGGGAGTACTTGCAAATTTGCTGAATTGAGCTGACATTGAAATTGGTGTTAAAATGGGTTTGTAGTCAACATTTTAGTTTGTGATAGTAGATCAATTAGCTATTGGCGTTGGGAGAGATCTAGCCATGGCTGCAATTGTGTAATGCTAATTCCCAAAAAATAATGTAATGACCCTACCCCTTTTGTGGCAAACACATTACCAATTTTGTTAGAAAGCTAGTGAGTAAAGCATCACTGCTGGTGATGATGATGTCATCCTCATAAATGAGTGTGTGCATAGTATCCTCTTTGTGATATATTTTAGAGTGATGAAGCCTCAATGGAATGAGGGCCAGTTCTTCCAAGATCTTTAAGGGAATGAACTTATATGGGACCAAGAAAGGGTTTCTTAAATTTTTGGTTATGGGATATGGTGGTGGTGGTGGTGGTGGGGGGGGGGGGGTTCTTTGTGATATGGGCTGTGATGCGATGATACTTTTTTAAGAAGAAACGTTAAGGGATTTTGTGGTTAGTGACCATACGCTCAATGATTATATTTAGGATCTTGAGATGGGAAATTGGGATCAATAGGTTTCATAATGGGTTGAAATTTGGAGAAAATGTTGCTAGTAGTATAAAGGTATGATCGTGTAAGTTTCGATAGGCTCAGATGGCTAAATTGAAAGATCTAAGAGTTCTTGTTTTGGGGGTTGTAGGGAGTCCAAAAGCTCAAGAAAGTACTTATATCTTGGAATCTGATGATTTAAATGGGGTCAAACTAGGTTCTAAGGTCATTAGATCGGGGGATGATTTACCTAAAGTTTGGGACAGGTCTAACTATTACATTGACGTCGTTCTGACCTTGAATTTTGGGTTTTTTGAAAGTTTGAAAATTCAAGAAAATAGAAAAGAGGGTGATATGAGAAGGTGAATGGGATTAAGTGTTGACTTGTTACGGACCTGCAACACAAGCTGTGTAATGGGGTGTGATGTAGATGGAAAGAAGTGGAGACAGGTTACAAGCACTGCTGAAGGACAATCCTTCAAATAGAGACCCTAGGTTGTTCACCCGATCACATGCAAGTCCCTTACCACTGATGAGAAGCTCTACTAACCCTGCTCTTAGGCAGCAACACACTTTTTATTAATTGTATTCTCTGACCTGTAATCTATTACATGCCCAGGGCTTTATTTATAGCCCTACATAAAAGTCCTAGTGAAATCAGGAATTATAGACCGACTCTCCTTGTTGTATGTACATGCTAATCCAAATTCAAATAGGACTTTTAGAACTAAGCTTAAAACGACTCCTTATCATATTTAAGACTAACTCAAACATGAATCAAACTAAATAAAGTAGGAAAAGACTATTATGCCCTTATAACTTAAGTTGGGCAGAATTTTCATATGATTAGATCAAAATTCTTTTTCTCAAACAGGAAAAATATAAGTATATGAATTAAATCAAAATAAAAACCTATTTTCGTACTTGACCTAAATATTAAGGTTATGGGCCCATAAAATAGGCCCATGACCACATAAACCAGCTGAAGAAAGGCCCAACATCCATAACTATCAACCCTAAGTCGATTTCGAAGGGAATTTGGCCACTAAGGTGCCGGACTTGCATTATACAGAGGTATTGGTTTTGTAGTTTTGTAGTTATCACTTTGCTTCTATCAACAAAAAAATAATATAAAAAAATCATTCTCAAGTAGGAAGGAACTCAAGCATTCAAACCAAGCTCATGGTGCTTGCTTTGGCCTAAATAAATACTTATTTAATTTGTAGACATGATGAGGTAGTTGAGAATTAATGAACCCTGGGGGTTGTTTCATAAAGATTCTTCCTTAAGTATCCCATGAAGAAAAAGCATTTTGGAAGTCAAGTTGCTTAATGGGCCATGATTTATTCAGTGCAATAGAGAGTACGAGACGCATTCTTGTGGGTTTCATAGCTGGGCTGAGTGTCTCATTGTAACCAAGGTCCACTTGTTGATTGAAGCCTTTTGCGACAAGGTGAGCCTTTTATCATTCTATGTAGCCATTAGCCTTGCACTTATGTGATATACGCATGTGCAACTAACCACATTTTGGGATGGATTTGGTGGTACAAGTGTTCAAGTCCCATTCTGCACTAAGGCTGTGAATTCAGTATCCATTGCAGCTCACCATAGTGAGGATGTGTTAGCCATTGTAAAATTGGTAGGTTCATTAGTGGCTAGGGAGCCTGAGGCATTTTGAGCAATGTGTTTCTTTGGGTGTTGTGTGCCATCTTCGTTTTTGGTTATGATTGGATGGGTGTTTGTAGTAGTGGGGATTAGGAGTGTTGGAATTTATTAATTTGATTAATAAATTAAATGCCCAAGGGCAATATTGGAAACTCACTATTAGGGCGGTTACAAAATAGGGTTATATATTTTGGTAACCACCGCATTAGTGAGTAGGTAACTGAGTGATTCATTCGCACGAGCGAATCTCAGAGAAACGGCGGCTCCATCTCTCTCTCCCTCTCTCTTAGAATCGCAGGCTTAGATTTTCTTCTTTGCTAGTAATTGATCTTCATTCCATTAATTCACGGCATTTGGGTTGTGGATATTATTCCCTTTCCCTGTGATTGAGGAATCTCGCCGGTAAATCTTTGGTGGTGGAATGAGAACGTGGATCTAGACTTCCGTTGCGAATACTTCAAGTAAGGGAAAGCAAATCCAGGTAAGGAATTTTTTCCCCATCAATTAATTGAATTGAATTACTTTTGATGTATTACCAACATTGGCATCAGAGCCATTGGTTCCCACGTTTATTGTTCCTCCCCATTGTTTAATTTTATTGTATGGATCCAATGGGAGGATCAAGGGTTTAATACGAAACCCATGGGAGAATTGATAGGGTTTTTGGAAACCTTTAATTTTGATTCGGATCCGAGTGGGAGATCCTTGTGAATTTCCCTAATGAAGATTTGCATGAATTGATAATCCATGATGATAATTTTTTGTTTAAAAATTTATTGTTGGATTTTTCCATGTGTTTTTGGATTTTTTTTGAGTAAAAAAACGTGTTTTACCGTTTTTTTTCGTTCAAGAAAAATTAAAAAATCGCCGTTTTTTGGTCACTGTGGACCAGACGGACGACCGTCTGACCAGACGGTCGTCCGTCTATTATCAGAGTGGTCACAGTGACCCAGACGGAATTTCCGTCTGGGAGACGGTCATCCGTCTGGTCACAGAATGCCAGACGGTCATCCGTCTGGGCATAAAAGGCGAGACGGAATTCCGTCCGGGCGACGGCAATCCGTCCGGGAGATGGATTTTTTTGGATATTGGTCCGTCCAGTTCAGAATGTGTTTCTAACTTACTGGACACCAATGGCCCGACAATCTGTGTGATGTTTGGGCATTGAGGGCCTAATGGGGCCTAGTGGGAGCTAATGAGGTAGAAGTGTTTTGTGTGAACCACCTCATAGCTTGAACATGATTGCATGTTTTATTTTAATAAAACTATTTTTTATTTATGGGTCTATCAATCATGTTTCTTGCACAGAATGAAGCTAGTGTATAAGTCTATGTGGGTTTGCATGAGAATTTGATTGAATGTTTTTTAGCATCTCTTTTGGTTTAAGTGCTTATCCCATAGGTTGACTATGCTAGTGTGATTTGTTGTTGCATGAGTTGTGTTTTATGCTAGATTTATTGAACTCATTCTTGTATGTAATATCTCTAGAAAAAATGGCTGCTACCAAGAGCATTGTTGCTGACCTCACTAAAGGAGATAAGCTGAATGAGAGGAATTATGACCTCCGGCACCGAAAGGTGCAATATCTCTGGAAGAGCGGGATATGCTTTGGAGACCATAAACCGGACCATGAACCCACCTAAGGAAGGTACCACTGCACAACGATCGCGAGGACCTTGATATATACAATGCTTGGAAGAGGAAAGACCGGGTAGCCGGGATTACAATCCCGAGCTCCATGAGGATGACCTGATGCTTCGTTATGAGAAGCATAGGACTGCAAAGTCTTTGTGGGAGGCTGTGAAGTTCCGGTATGGAGGGACTTCCACCACAAGAGGCCGCCAGCTCGGACTCACTTTTGACGGTTATAAGATGCGCCGGGGTCACACCATGAGGCAGCATATAACCATCATGTCTAACATGATTAGTGAGTTGAGCGCATGTGGGCTCCGGAAGACCGATGAGGAGCAAGTCTCCGCGATCATCGAGTCATTGCCAAAGACTTGGGAGCATATGAAGATCTTCTTGACTCATGCCGATGAGGTCAAGACTTTCGATCAAGCTGCCAAGCACCTTGAGCTTGATGAGGATCGGATGTTGGCCGATACCCCTCAAATCGATGTATTTGCTGCTGAAGCTAGCACTAGTAAGGGTGCGGGCTTCAAGCGCAAGAGAGAGAAAGCTCAACCTCGGCGGTCCAAGCAAAGTAACCGGGGTGGGAACAAAAACAAGAGTGGGCCCAAGCGTTCAAGGGGGACTAGTGCTTGCAAGAAGAAATCAGCTTTGATTTGCTTCAAGTGCCGAAAGCTTGGTCATTTTGCTCGTGATTGCCTTGCCGAGCAAGAGGTATGTCTTGTGTGTTATACCTCATCTTGTTATGTAACAAGTTCTACTATGCTTGCTTTGAACTAAATCCTTTGTGGATTGTTGATTCGGTGTGACGGAACACATAACAAGGGAACGCTCGAGCTTCGTGGAATACCGTCGTATTCCAAGAGGAAGCAAAAGGATAACGATGGGGAACAGCTCAAGCGTGGAGGTTCATGGCATAGGCACATGCAAATTAGTTTTGCGAGGTGGCCGGTACGCTGTTACTCCATGATGTCTTGTATGCTCCGGACATTCGGCGAAATCTTGTTTACTGTTATTTATCTTTTAAGACATGGTTTTAGAATTGTATTTGAAAACAATTCTTTGGTTTTGTATCTGGGTGATACGGTTTATGGTTATGGTTTTCTTGATAATGGTTTTATTGTATTGGATACAATTGATTATTCATTTAATTCTAGTAATGTTTTTGTTTGCCAAAATACTTGTGTGTATTGATTCTAATTTGTGGCATGCTAGACTAGGACATATTGGCTTAGATAGGATGAACAGGTTGGCAAGAGAAGGTCTCTTGGGCCAAGGTTCACTATCTGATTTGCCAACTTTGTGAGTCATGTCTAGCAGGAAAAAGCAACTAGAAAACCATTTAAAAAGGCTTTGAGAGCCTCTCTTCCTTTAGAACTTATCCATTCGGATGTGTGTGGACCCATGAATGTGCATACTAGAAAAGGACAGTCATATTTCATCACATTCATAGATGACTATACAAGGTATGGTCACATTTATCTAATTTCTCATAAGTCGAAGCTCGGAATGTTTTAAGAAATTCATGAGCTTGGTTGAGAATCGGTTAGATAAAAGGATTAAAACTCTTAGAACGGATAGAGGTAGAGGTATCTCTCCGATATGTTCAAAGGGTTATGTGATGAAAAGGGGATATCTAGACAACTTACTATTCCGGGGACTCCACAACAAAATGGGGTTGCTTTGAGAGGAGGAATAGAACCTTGCTAGACATGGTGAGATCCATGATGGCGCAGAGCAAATCTACCCATCTCTTATTGGGGAGATGCTTTGTTGATTGCGGCCTATATCCTCAACAGAGTTCCAACCAAATCGGTTCCTTCCACACCATATGAGTTGTGGACCGGAAGGAAGCCAGATTTGAGTTACTTGCGCGCATGGGGATGTGCAGCATATGTTCACTCTACTTCTCACCAATATGGAAAGCTTGGACCCAGGAGGAAGAAAGTGTATCTTTGTGAGATATTCCGAACCCTCAAAGGGCCATGTCTTCATTGGACTAGATGAGAATGAGAGGAGAACGGAACTTGAGTCTAGGGATGCAACATTCTTGGAGAATGATTTTCCATCTCTTTCGGGAGTTAACAAAGAATCATCGAAATTCTTTGAGATACAAGATAGTGGTCTTGTCACTCCAAGGATTCAGATTCCGGATAATGAACCCGGGGTTCATCCGGAAGATCCTAGTGGGAGTGGGAGTGCGGATGTGATAGCTACCTTAGACGGTGAGCAATCCGACATGCACTTGCGCCGTAGTAGACGCGGGCTAGTTCCTCGTCGACGTTTCGACATAGAGGATGAAGCCTACATGGTAACTCCTGAAGAGATCGACGTGTGAGATGATTTCAGTCGATGAGCATGAACCAAAGAGCGTGCGGAAGCTCTTGCGGGGTCAAGCTCAAAGGAATGGTTAAAAGCAATAAAGGAAGAGTTGGAGTCGATGAAAGTTAATCATGTCTCGGGACTTGGTTGACTTGCCGCCGAGCCGAAAGGCGATTGGGAACAAGTGGGTTCTCAAGATCAAAAGAAAGGCGGATGGATCTATTGAGAGATTCAAGGCTCGTTTAGTGGCTAAGGGCTACACCCAACGAGAGGGCGTTGATTATGAGGAAACTTTTTCCCCCGTGGTTAGGTTTGCCTCAATTCGCCTCATACTAGCCATTGTTGCTCGGTTGGACTTGGAGCTTTATCGGATGGATGTAAAAACTGCTTTTCTCAATGGAGAACTTGAGGAAGAGATCTATATGGATCAACCTCAAGGCTTTGAAGCACATGGACTTGAGCGCAAAGTGTGCAAGCTTAAGAAGTCCATATATGGCTTAAAGCAAGCATCTAGACAGTGGAATGTGCGCTTCCACCAAGCTATGATGGAAAATGGTTTTTCCATGCTTGAGGAAGACCACCGTGTTTACACCAAGAGATCGATAATAATTATGTCATTCGACACTTTGTACGTAGATGACATACTTATGGCTAGCAATAGCAAGGAGCTATTGGAAACCATTAAGAAATGGTTGTCCTCCGTATTTGATATGAAGGACATGGGTGAAGCAAGCTATGTGCTTGGTGTCAAGATTGTCAGAAATAGGCAAAAGAGATTACTTGGTTTATCTCAAGAGACCTATATTGACAATGTCTTGACGAGATACCAGATGCACAACTGCAAACCAATTGGTACTTCAGTGGAGAAGGGTTTGATATGGGTCCTAAGACTCCAGAGGAGAAAACCAAGATGGAAAGAGTTCCATATTCCAGTGCAGTGGGTAGCCTTATATACGCTATGATGTGTACTAGGCCGGATATTTGTTATGCAGTGGGTTTGGTTAGTCGGTACCAATCAAACCCGGCATAGAGCACTGAAAGCGATCAAGAGGATATTGAGATATCTCGGAGGAACGAGTAACTACATGTTGTGTTACCAAGGATCGGATTTGCGGTTAGTTGGCTATAGTGATGCCGATCGGGCTGGAGACATCGATGAGCGCAAATCAACCTCTGGATATGCTTTCTTGCTGAATGGCGGGGCCATTTCGTGGTGTAGCAAGAAGCAGACTTGTATATCCCTCTCGACCATGGAAGCAGAGTATGTGGCATGCTCAGCTGCGGTTCAAGAGGCTGTTTGGTTAAGGAGATTCCTTCAACATACTGGGATTGTGATGACATCCAAAGAGGCTGCCCTTGTCTCTTCGTGATAGTACGGCAGCTCTTAGCTATGTCAAGGACCCCAAGTATCATGGGAAGACCAAACATATACAATTGAGATATCACTTTGTTAGAGACATTACATCAAGAAAGAAAGTTGTACTTAAGCACATATCTACTAGTTTGATGGTAGCTGACCCTCTTACCAAACCTATAGCCAAGGATGTTTTTATTTCTCATGTAAAATCCTTGGGCTTGCGTAGATTGTGACTTATTTTTGTACTGAGACTTTCTTATTAATGAGTAATATGAGTTCATTCCAGCATTTTTTTTATTCACTTTCTGTGTGATTGTGTTTTGCTAGCATAAAACAAGATATGTCAATAGGCAAGAGAATGGCTCACTCACACGAGCATTCGCCTCTGGCGCCTTGGAGGCGAGCAGAGATGAGACGGATTGTGAATGACTTTGTGTAGGTCAATTCATAATCATGATGTCGCCTTGATTTGGAATCAAGATGAGTTTCTCTATTGTGAAGAGAATCGACATGAATGTTCCCACTATTCATGTTGCCTATAGGAGCAGTGCGAGTACTTTATGTGGCGCTAGGGTGGCGACAATAAAGAAACTCGGGTTAGGCGCAAGAGGTTGCGACTAGACTAAGACCCGTATGGTGTTGAGATGGACATACGTTCTATTGTATATAGAATGCTCCACCATAGCACATATATCATACTATGTGTGCTTAGCGATCATTGGAAATGAGAGGATGGATCCTTGCTCCTCTCATTGTGTGAGTCCTGGACCTTATGGTCCATTAGTGTTCTTAATGACTTTCGACGACATCATGAAACGAAGGGTTGATGTGGCTACTTTGGGGTGTTACCTATGGTCATGATAGATTCGACCTAAAGGGGCACTACCGGGAAAGGAGTCAATCCTAAGTGTAGTGATGGTGCAGGGGCGAAAGGAAAGGTTTGATTCAACTGCACCCTAAAAAGTGTTTGTTTGGCGCCAACTGTATGTGTTACGATAGTGAACATTTTAAGGACAAGAAGGTGATCTCTCGGAGGGATCGAGATACCTTTAGTCCGGTGAGTTTGAATAAACCTAGGACACCTGTGTTATACTAATGCTTATTTGATTTGTTTCTATGAGTGATGTGCCATTACGCCTTCGGGAAGGTTTCTAGTTTGGGGCTCACGCGTGCGGGTATATCACCGGTCGCACAACCCATTTTGCCGGTATGACTTGTGGATATTAGTGTCCGGGACACGGGTGGTCTATGTATCTCGGGATACATGGTGAAGAGATCAATATATATGTATATCCGGGATATGCATGTGTGTCCTGGGACACAAGAGGTCTATGTATCTGGGATACATAGCGGAGAGATTGAATGTGTATATCCGGGATATACAAGTGTGTCTGGGACACATTGAAAGATTAACACTTGCCCTTGTGCAAGTGGGAGCTGTTGGAATTTATTAATTTGATTAATAAATTAAATGCCCAAGGGCAATATTGGAAACTCACTATTAGGGCGGTTACAAAATAGGGTTATATATTTTGGTAACCACCGCATTAGTGAGTAGGTAACTGAGTGATTCATTCGCACGAGCGAATCTCAGAGAAACGGCGGCTCCATCTCTCTCTCCCTCTCTCTTAGAATCGCAGGCTTAGATTTTCTTCTTTGCTAGTAATTGATCTTCATTCCATTAATTCACGGCATTTGGGTTGTGGATATTATTCCCTTTCCCTGTGATTGAGGAATCTCGCCGGTAAATCTTTGGTGGTGGAATGAGAACGTGGATCTAGACTTCCGTTGCGAATACTTCAAGTAAGGGAAAGCAAATCCAGGTAAGGAATTTTTTCCCCATCAATTAATTGAATTGAATTACTTTTGATGTATTACCAACAAGGAGGATCAAGACCGATAGGAACAAAATCATCTACAATGGATGGTGATGGTGGAATATCTATCTTAGATGTTGCAATGGGTGTGATGTTTGAATCAGTTGGATGTATGGAGGGTCAGGGGATATTTCAATGGGGATAGTTGGGGTTATATTAGGAGTTGAAGTTTGGGAAGGAAGGTGATGGTGGTTTTGTGGTGTAGCCTGTAGATATCCCATCTTACTGTTAAGGTGGAATCCAAGGGATAATTGGTGGAGGTCCAAGGGTTGAAGGAGTGGTTATTGGCAATTGGAAAGTGATGGGTTTGGGTTCCCTATATTGAAATCTTTCTTCATCAAAGACAACATGACGAGAAATTATAATTTTCTTGGTGGTCTCAATCTAACATTTGCATGCTATATCCCGAATATGTGGATGCTAGACCTAAAGTCCAACTTAGGGTGATTGTATAGCCGTAATAGTGGGTAGCAAGCACATCCAAAAACCTTCAAATGGTCATATGTCAGATGTCCTATAAGGCTCAAAAATTGGTGATACATTTTGGAGAGCCACTGTTGGTAACTTGTTTATAAGAAACGCCGCTATTTCAAAAGCATGATCCCAAAATTTTCGGGGATCTGAGCTTAAGCAAGAAGGGATAACCCTGTTTCTACTATATGGCAATATCATCTTTCAACCGCCCCATTTTGTTCATGGGTATGAGGACAAGAAATGCGATGCTCAATACCTGACTGTTGGCCACCCCAATCAGTGTGAAGTTGTTTAATTTTGAGGTCAAATAAATTCTCTATGAGAATTTTGAGTTTCTGAAAAATGGCAACCACCTCAGGTTTAATATTTAATGGGTGGGTTTTAAACAAACTTACTAACGTCATCCACAAATATAACCTAATAACGATAGCCTTCACTAGAGGGGATGGGGGAGGGTCCCCAAACATCTGAAAATATTGAATCCAATAGTCCAGCATATTTGAAATAGAATATAATTCTGGGAGTTTATGACTTTTTCCTTGTTGACATGCTGTACAAATTAAAAATTATTTTCTTCGCTGGAATTGGTAACTGGAAATCATGAGCTATGTGGCGAACAATTCTAAAAGCTGGACGGCTGAGTTTGTTATGCCAAGTGTGGATGGATGCCTTTTCACCCATCATGGCTTTTGGAGAATTCTTATTTGGTGATATTAATTTATTTGAATTCAGCTGATTATAAAGTATAGAAAGATCAGTGTTAACGTGGTTCAGTTGCTCAAGCTAACATACATCCACAGTTGAATGTTTTCCACTATGTTATTTTGCAATAATACAGTCCTTAAATAAGGATATCTATTGCTAATCAAAGGAATGGATCCTTTGTTTAAGGAAATAGATTTTCTTCGATAGCTGGTATGCCTATCAATATTCCTTTGATTATGATGTCAACTAGCCATTCCATTATTCTTGGCTTTATCTCAAATCTTCTCAACCGGCTGTTCTTTGGTAAAGCTAGGGGCTATTGCAGGATTTCTGCTTAGATATATCATTATATCATTGTGCTATCTTCATAGTATTTCAATATCTTCCGGCGAGATTTTGGTATTTTACCACAATTTTATGCTCTTCCCAACCAAATCTGGATTTATTTCAACCCAAAAAAAAGTGCACCAACTTAGTGAGATCTTGGTGCAACTGGTTTTTTTTGGAACAGCAAGTTGGCCTCCAAATCGAGTTCTTGAATCATGATGACAGGATCAGTCTTCTTGACTGGGACATTCATGACCTGTAATGACAAAGAGGGAAATGGCTATTTTAGTTCCTTGGACTTTGTAGTAACCTCAATTAGTGGCATCGCGTGATCCAATTGTCAACCTGGAAGTGATATTCATTATTTTGTTAGAATTACTGCCCTCGAGTAAATAATAACAAATCTCCCATCTCTCTTCGCCCCCCCGTGGATGTGGAGTTGTGGGTTTTGTTGGCTGAATTAGTCAAGGTCAACAAATCCTGACGGTCTGCATCTGGGTCCTGTGGGGGAGGAGGAAACAAAACAATCATTTGGTCAAGCGGAGGTTGTAAAAGAAAAGGCAATCGGTAATTAATCCCTCCTTATTTGATTGATAAGATAGTGATAATGTTCTGAAGGAAATTAATGTCGGTTGCAATATTTCATGGGCAAACTGACTGATGGAGTCTTTTGCAATTCATTCTTTTGTAGGAATACTCCATGAACCAAAATGGGTTCCATTACAACAAGTTGTTCCAATTCTGAAGGCGTTTTTCGGTTTAATGGAGTAATACACTTGGATCATGAGTCATCCATGTGATTCATCAAAATAGAAAATATTTGAAGCTGGAGAAAGAATAAAATGTAGTGACAACTGGGATGACATCTAAACTCAACCCAACTCAACCTTATCCCAACTATATAGGGTTGGCGATCCTTCACACTAATCGGCTCCATTCAAAGATGCACTTCTCTCAATTATGCATTTGTTTCCTTGTCATTTCTCTCAGAGTCTGTTTAGGCCTCCCCTGGCTGTCTGAACTTCTTCAATATGAATGAATATCTCCTCTGTATGTTGATGAACTTTTACTTTTTCAGTTAATAAAGCTTTATTGTTTTTGCATCCTAAATTTCCAACATAGTTGTGGTCTTCACCCTTTCTTTGTCCTCCCTTTTGGTTTTTATTTTTGTACATTTAGCACCCATTTCCTTTTGACAATTAGCCAGCCCTTCTCCAATAACCAGTTCACTGGGCACCACTCTTATAACCAGTTCACTGGGCACCACTCTTGTAACCAGTTTACTGGGCACCACTCTTATACATGGCTCTGGCTATACATATTTGGCCCTCATCAGCTTGTGAAGGATGGTTTTTCAGGACAATTATGGAGTTATTTTCCAGTTAGAAGAACAGACATAATTTGAATCAGTGGATAAAGTAATAAAATTATGGTATAAATTTATTTTTATCGTAAATTGGGCTCTTCTATGCTGGTCGAACATCTCTGTAATTTTTTTTCTTTTTTTTGGGGTTGGGGGGGGGGGGCTAAATAGATTGCTTTGCTTTTCCTTTGCAACAGAAATACTCTCTCTTTGTAGCTGTAGATGCTTCTAAAACTGCTTCTTCATATTGAACTTGTACATTTCAATTATTTCTTTTGTTTTGTATGCAGAATGGTTCCACAGCAAGTTTAGAGCTTGATCTGGAGCATTATGTTGTTCCAGCTCCAGTGACTTCTGCAACCTCAGGCCTGGTTTATGCGGCTAACATGGCAGAGACTCCACGATCGTTTACTCGTTCTGGGATCTTCTCTAACAGTGATGGCTCAAGTTCACGCTCAAGTAGGGCCAGTAGTGTTTCAGTTGATCAACCTGCCACTAGAAAGGTTTATTCTGGTAACCCTTCCTGCTAATTATTTCGTTTATCATAGATGTCTTTACAATATTCATGCAAAAGCCGTAGGGCAGATCTAATAAAATGGTAAAGCTAATTGCTATGCTATATCAGAGATATCTTTACCATGTTTACAATAAAACAATACTATTTAAAATGATGAGCAGATCTTATACAAAGTAAACGGATGAACCCCTACAAAATGTGTACAACTCAAAGGGTTATTTCTAAGCGCGTGCCTATTATATTGTAACTTGGTGTGGTAAGTTAATTTTCTTACTTTTCTAGTATGTTAAGTTTCTTATTTAACTTTATCTCCCTTAGCTATCTGGTACATGTATAAGAGGACAAGGATGTAATTTCTCTTTTCTTTTCAATGATAAATGTAGGTGAATGTGTTATGTAGAGACCCATAACACAAAATTCTTCCATTCTCTCTTCTTCTCCTCCATTTGCGACAACCTTCAACCTCCATTGTTTTTCCTTGTTCACTGTATTTGAAACTTGGTATCAAAGTTCAGACCATTGGTTCGGGAGCTGTGCTAGTGTTTTCCTTCTCCGCCTCACTCTTTGGAACCCTAAGTTTCTGTTCTTTGTATTTGATTACTTTCGAATTGGTATCAGAGCTCAGACTAATGGTTTGAGAGTCGTGCTAGCTTCTTCCTTCATCTCTTTCTCTCTCTCTCGAAAACCTAAATTTCCAAAGAAAGATTCTTAATGTAAGACGCTGGAGAAATCATTCACGGAGCATGAATGAAGACCATAAAGGTACCAAAGGAGCATTTCCATTGTGGAGTAGGTTCTTTTCAAGTTCCTAGCCATGGCCAATTTCTGCTCACCATCTCTGGTAACTTCTCTGTATCTGTTTTGTTTGTTCAGCTTTTAAGCTGATGTTTGGCTCCATACACCCTAGGGTCCATTTTTACCCCCCCCCCCATTTGATTTAGTTTCATGCTGCCATGAGTTTGTGACCCCAATTCCTTTCCCCTTTTATATCCAGTTATTGGCAGCCTCTTGCTTCTCTTTTTCTGGCCAAAAAAGAGTGCTATAGCTCTTTAGGGATATCCTCTCATTATGGCTGTTTGAGTTTCTTAACAACAACAATGAAAACCAGAACCTTATCCCAACTAAATGGGGTTGGCTTCATGGATCTGGAAGGGTTTGTTGTTTGAGCTACTTAGTGCTTGTTCAATGAAGCTTTGCATTGGGAGGATTCAGTGGAGTTGCTTTTCTCCATGTTTGCCTTGCTTGGCTGCTGGTCCTTAATTACCAGTGTTTAAAAGGTTTCAATGGCATCTGCTTTGGTTGAGACTTACACCCCATGAAAACTTGGGTATTCACCCAACAGAGTTAGCTTGTTTTTTGATCATGTTTGGAAGTACTGGATCAAATAGAGTTCCTTGTGGTGGTGGTGATGCTACTTCGATGTTTTTCTGTCAACTCCAATGCTATGATTTCTCAAGCTTGATGGTTACCAATTAGTCTTGACGCAATTGGTTGATGTAAATCACAAGCAGTCCCCTAGTAGGAGCCATAAGAAGTAAGCATCAGCCCCCTTCTCACGACCCAGTAGAGGTGCACACCACCTAGGTGTATTTTGGTTATTATTCTAAAGTTCAACCAATTTTGCGTAAGAGTTTTAGTTGGGTGGGATTTCCATTATTAAAGGAGTCCTAGTAGTTGGTAGCAGTCTTTTGTTTATTTAAACTCAGATTGTAATTAGTCAAGTGAAGTTGTAGCTCGAGTTAGAGTAGAAGTTCTATGTTTTTCTAGAATATAACTCTCCAGTATTGAGTTCTATTGAGAGTCTCCTTGTTTGGCTATAAATTCAAGGCCATGAGTAAAATTGCTGAGAATTGGGAGCCAAGGAGGATTGAGTGGTTGGAGTAGGGTCCCCAAGGAGGAAACCCTGCGGCAGCCTTTAGTTGAAGTTTTCTTCATTCACAGCAGCAGCAGTGGCAGTACTTCCTCTCATTCCCTTCGAAGATACAGCAAGTAAGTGTCGATTTCCAACCCCAAACCCCAGCCTAAGCTCTCCCTATCCCTCCCCTTCTCTTACCTTCGACACTTTTCTGGAAAGTTCTAAAGCTGTAAAACCTTAAAACCGTGCTGTCCGCTTCTTTTAAAGCCCAAACTACAGTAGAAACAGCTTATAGACCCCCTGTAGACCCTTCGCCTGTACCGTAGAAACTCATCCCCTACCTTGCGCAACCCTAACCCTTACCTGGAAATTGAAATTGCAGAAAATAACAAAATCAGAATTGAATTGAAGCATTCCCTTTTAGAAATCAAATAGACAGCACTTGTCCTTCAATTACCTACCTGTTCCAGCTAAATCTAAGACCCTAAACCTTAGCTGCAAGCTTTGAAACCCTAGCCGCAAGCTTCAAAAATGCTGGCAAGCTCTGCCGTTCATCAATTACAGTAAAATGTTCCAGCTAAATCTATGTTGGTTGAATCACGGTTTGAAATGTCGCCTGAAAAGGGGGTGTTGGTGGCTGGCGAAACCATCGACACCCCGAGATGTCGGCGATATCTCCACTGAGATATCGAGGTTTTAACTTTCATGTGTTTTATGCTTTAATAATTTATTGCCAAATAATATATAATATACTAATACAAAAACATTTATATGTTGTAAGTTGCGCACACATGAAGCCATTATAGCTGGACCCGCAATGCAATTGATTTTCAACTTTTTAACTTTTAGTGGTAAAGTGGAAGGTGCTATTGAATAAACTTGAGAAATCCTGTCGTTTCATTTTTCACCGCCCAGAGAGCAGAGAGAAGAGAAAGACGGTGACGGTGAGTGATTGAGAGAGACAGAGAGAACTGAGAAGACGAAGGGAGCGAGAGTGAGAACTGAGAAATCGGTGAGCGACTGGGAGAGCCGGAGAGATCTGAGAAGTCGGAGACTATGCTGGAGCTCGCGAGAGAGAAAGAAGACGGAGAAAGCGAGAGAGAGAGAGAGGGATCAGAGAAGGCTGCATCCTGCTAGCTGTTCGGAGTTCTCTTCTCTTCTGGCATCCAACAGCAGCCGCAGTTGCCACCGGCGGAGAAATCGTCGATTTTTTTCCGATATTTCGTTGGTTTGTCGATTTTTCGGCGAGTTTTCGCCGACTTTTAGTTGCTGTCGGTTTGACTACTGGTTTCGTGTCGCCTGTGAACGACATGGCGATTTTTCGCCGAAATGTCATTTCGGTGACATAATGTACATTGGGTTGAATCCTACTAGGAGTCCAACTCTATTAGAGTTTTCGTTCATGTAATTTTCTATTTTCTTGTTACCCAAGTAAGGGTATTTATGTAATAGTATTCTTTCCACTTTATTATAAATAGAGGGCTTGAGTTCCACTTTATTATAAATAAAGGGCTTGAGATCACATTGATTAATTCAAGCCATTCTACCACCGCTGCAACTGCTCCATCGCAAACCCGTCTGCTCCATCATAGAAACCCAACTCCACCGCCGCTTCAACTGCTATGTCGCAAACCCAACCACAAATTTCTTCTTCTGATTTTTTTATTGCTCCATCGCAAAGCCATTTGCTCCATCGTAGAAACCCATCGCAAACCCATTTGCTCCATCGTAGAAACCCATCGCAAACCCATTTGCTCCATCGTAGAAACCCATCGCAAACCCATTTGCTCCATCGTAGAAACCCATCGCAAACCCATTTGCTCCATCGTAGAAACCCATCGCAAACCCATTTGCTCCATTGCAGAAACCCATCGCAAACCCATTTACTCCATTGCAGAAACCCATCGCAAACCCATCAACCAAAATCTTCTTCTTATGATTTTTTTCTTTTTTTCTTCTTCTTCTGAAACATCGCAGAAACCCAGCTCTCGATCCATCTTTGCTCTTCTCTTCCTTCCGCCTTTTACTTTTGGTTTTTTTCTCTTTTCTTCTTCTGAAACGAGAGCTTAAAACTTTATAACCCTTGAACCATGCATTGAACCATTGAACCATTGAAAGGGTGAAGACTGAAGAACTGCATACATTTTTTAGGCATGGCAACCACCCATGATACTGTTGCCTCCACCTGCTCTGAACATTACCCCACTCTTCATCCTCTTTCGGTAAAGTTTGATGGAACAAATTATTTGATCTGGTCTCGATCTACCTACTTAACTATTGCCAGAAGAGGACTTGTTGGACACATTATGGGCGCCACTATCAAACCTACCACCACAAGTGTTTTATAGGATAAATGGATCTCAAATGGATCTCTTATTATGTCATTCCTTTTGAATTCCATGAATCCAAATATTGCTCATGGATATCTATTACTTGACATTGCAACCCAAATTTGGAAGGCTACTAATGAAACATATGGACAATTGGGGAATGATGCACATGTTTATGAGCTACGGAAGAAGCTTCATGAGACTATGCAAAAGGAATTGGATCATTATGGGGACTATCACCCCACTAATCTGGATGATGTGGCTACTTATGGGAAGCATGTTGATAAGGTTCGGGTATTGCCTCTTGTTACCTCCGAAGGTCACGACGAAAATTATTCCTATTGCAAATGGTCCGCTGCCGCCTCTTGAAGACCACATGCTGCTGAGAAATTTTGACTTCTCCAGTTTCCCTCATTGATAGCTTGAACCTTGTGACGGAATCCATCACCGTTGCCGTTGCAACTTCTCCACCGGCCAAGTCTACCGCTGCAAAAACTTACTAGAGGAAAAGGAAAAAGAAAACAAAAAATCCTGCTCCTCATGCAAGTTTCCTGACTCTGCTCCTATCTCCTCTGCACCTGACTCTTTGGTTCCCACTAACACTGCTGAAGATGCTGCCATCTCCAAAAGCTTCACCACCAGTGCCCTTATTGGTAAAGGTCTTGCTGCCTCTTGGTCGTAGAATGCTTTTGCAGGTCAGTTTAAGCTTGTTTCTCAGGTACTTTCCTCATCCACTGTTAGCCCTTTTGAGATCTCGATCTTTGACCCCCTGGAACCTTCCTTTTCTAGCTTTTCTCCCAACTTTCCCTTTGTTTCTAACCTCTATCTTCCCATTTGCTCGAAATAGCTACCCTCATCCCCTTTACACCATCTCTCTCCCCCAACTTTGAATTCTGTGAACATCCCCTTATTTGGGCCGAAACCATTGGCCGCTAACACTAAGCGCATCATTAAACCCTTTCTTAGTCTCCCTGGGCCTCTACTATCATTGGGCCCAAACTGGCTAACCCATCCTCCTTTCATAAGCCTAAAGTCCCTAAACCACCTAAACCCAAGCTATTTAAACCTTCTCACCCCCTCTAACCTCCTCGGTCCAACTACCTTGTGAACCTATCCCCCTAAACCCAGCCCACATAACCCAACCCCCGCTCCTACTTGTCACATCCCGCCCAAATACACCCAGCCTATACCCTATCTGGGTTACCCGGGGAAGTGATCCACAGCCCAAAAGATCAAGTTTAGGAACTATCATATCCATTTAGCACAATAACATAATCAAAAGCAAGAACAAATCATTGTATTCAAGTATTTTACTAATAAAAGTCAAGAAAGGATCACAGAAGGATCACTAAAGAATATCAGAGTGCGGAATAACAAGAGACCAAATCAAAAGACAACTGTAGAGTATAGCGGAAATATACCCCACAACATATGCGGAAGGTAGATCGAAATCTAAAGCAAGCTCTAAGCTAATACAAGTAAAATAAAAGTCTAGAAGAAACAAGAGAATCTAATCCACTTCTTCAGTCGACTCTTTTTCTTCTTCAGTCTTCATCCTCTTCACTTTAGGGTCATGCTCTTAAAGCTTCAGATCAGCATCTAGCGCACGATTCCATCGGCGAATAAGATGATGCCGGTTGCCATCAATAGGAGCCATCAATGCAGCCCAAATCCGAGTGTTGGCTGCCTCGCTGTTCATTACCTTGTCCAAGACTCCAAGGACATCCAGAGCTGTACCATATAAGGAAAGGTTCTCCGTGCTGGTGCACGGGTTCTCTTTCGTACCTGCAATGTCATCTAAAAACAAGTCCCTCAAAGGGTAAGCTCAAAAGAACTTAGCAAGTAATCCAAACACAATAAGCATCTTCACATGCATTCACAAGCAAACATATATGCAATGATATGAAACAATATATGCAAATATGCTTCTAACTCTATGTATGTATGCTGGTCTCTATTGGCAGACATGCTTTAAGTCATAGCACCATACTTCTTTGGGTAGGTCTCAATCACACATCATCGGTTGGCAAAGGGTCCTTCATCCATCTTGGACAATCCATGGCTGGGGGTTAAGTCACCGCTCTCTCACATAACCGTTTGGTCTAAGTATTGGCGCATGTCAGGGTAAAGCCTAGCCCAATGCAAGTCTTCTACTTAGTCATATCAACTCAGATCCAGATACGTCCATTCCTCGCCCCTGGCGATCCTTTCCGGTATCCTTCACACTAGAGTCAACATAGTCCCAGACTACGGACTCATCAACCCTATAGGTCATCCACATATAGTAAACGGGAAGCTCTCATGTCCTCTCACGGGTTGGTTACCGGTCTTCAACGCCCATGAGCCCAAGTCTATCCATATGCAACCCTACCCATAAATGGCCCCCACAATGTGATTCATGTCCCCTCACGGGTTGGTTACCGGTCTTGAGCGCCCATGAATCCCCATTGCTACCACGGGTCGTTCGGTCTCAATACCCTTCCGAATCGGGTCTGATATAACAGTGGTATAACCTAGCCAAACACTGCTAGACAAGTCCTAGGTATGACAACAAATAATCCGGGAAAGCGTTAAAGAGCAACATTGGAAATATCCCATACTATCCCCAATGATGTCCAAGGACAGAAATGTCAAAAGGACATTCCCCAATCCCCAAATCATACCTATTCAATCACAATCATAATTCAGTCATATCATCCACGACAGATATCTCATCAAATAGAAGAGTATAATAAGACAAGATTAAATGAATAAGGAACATACATGAATAAGTATTCATTCATGATCAAGTACATAAAGTAATAAGGAAATAAGATCCTAATGTACTTACAGCATTCATATCATAATGGAAACTAACATAACAGTAGCTAAATCATGCATTCATGTCATAATACATAAAGACATGTAAATAGGCATATTGTGAGTTGGAATACTCACCTCGTAATCCGAACTTATAGTCTTCAAATAAGAAATCAGAGAACAAATCCAAAATCACCTAAACAAGCTTGACAAAACATGTATAGGTCATAAGAAGTGATTCCTAAAGGTTGGAGTCGAAACGGATGAAAAACAGAGTTGCTGTTCTTGTGGGTTGATTGGCTGGGTTGAGTGCTCCAGTCGACCCAGGCAATCTGCCCAAGAGCAAATCCGGAAATAAAAAGAGAATCTTGATCCAAAACCTATGCTACACAAACCGGAATGCGACGAAACTTGGAGGGAATGTCTAACATAGTAGTCTAAGACTAAAAAGCATAATTTAGACATCAAACCACCATTAAAACCATTACTTACTAATTTAGAATCATAGTTTCTATTTTGGAAAACAAGACTTTCTAATTTGGAAAACAACATGGTTTTCATTGAAAACAAGCTTTGAATGAAAGAGATGAACTAGAGATGATGAGATCTCATTCTAGTACATGAACATAATAAATCAAGAGTAAGAATGATCATAGAGATGCATCTAATATGCTAGAAGAAATCGAAATAAGAACATGATCATAGTTTAAGAAGAAATCATGTAAAGAATGAATATGAAATCATAGCTTATAGAAAGAGATGAGATTGTAGAAGATATGATTGCAGAGATGCAATATCTTCCTTATAATCTCAGATCAGAGAAGAGAATGATCATAGTAAGAATGAATCAATAGCATAATAGATTGAATACTAACCTTTGATTGAAGAACAAGAGAGAGAAAGCTTGAGAGTTGAATGTAGATCTTCTTCCACACCAATGGAGGCTTGGAGATGAGTTTCCTTCGTTCTCTAGGTGTTTTGGAGGCTAGGGATACTAAAAACACGAAGTTATGAGGTATATATAGCAATAAGGACCTAAACAGAAGATTTTGCTCGGATTCTGTTTGCTTGGGTCGAGTGGGTGGGTAGCATGGCCCAGTCGACCCAGGCACTCGACCCAAGCTGACAGCATAGCCTAAAACAGGGATTTTAGGGCCTTTCTCTTATCGGAATCAAACGAAATTTTCTACACAACAACTATAACTTACCTAGCATAGGAAAATGGCTTTAAATCATATCTAACCATGCTCTAAGGTCATCAACCAATCTTCTCTTCATCAAGGTGCATTCTCTTTTCTAAATCAACCAAGCTCTTCAAGTAGGGAATTCCATCATTAATTTTCTATGGGTTTTCGAATCTACACTAAGGGAGAGGTCCGACTTGACTTCCTAGGACCTTCTAAACATATCAACACCATACTCAAGGTCCAACTTCAAGGTTAAACATCAAACAAGTTCTTCTTCATCCAAAACAAATAGGGTGTCTAATTTAGGTTTTGGGCTGGATTTCACACCTACCCTTGAATCCTTGAATCAGACAGGTCCTGGTCCCTTGTTGCAATCAAACCACGTTCTCTCTACTGCCCATCATACCCCCAACCTCTTGAACCCCCTTATCCCTCCCTCTCCCAACTCCCCTGACTCCCCAGTTTTAACATTCACCACCCCTCCCGCTGAACCATATCTCAATTCTGATCCCACCTCCCCATGCATTAGATCCACCATTGATCCCAATATTTTTGAAACCCCCTCCCCATTAGATTCGTATTTGTGTGAGACCCCATCCCCCTCTTCTGTCTCTTGTTTGATAATTTGCTGCATTTAAATTCCCCTCCCCATTAGCTCTTTCACTGCCCGCCCCCTCAGCAGCTCATTATTGCCCCCCCCAACCATTTTAAATGTCGAACATCCTCATCTGGAATGTCAGGGCACTCAATTCCCTTGCTAAACAAGCTGAAATTAAGCACATTCTTCGTGACTCGAAAGCTTCCTATGCTCTTTTGGAAACCCACATTCATTATGACAATGCCCGTCGGATTGCCCTCTCCATAGCCCCCTCTTGGTCTTTCCTCTCTAATTCATCTCTCTCCCCCAATGGCCGCATTTGGATTCTGTGGGACCCGGCTAAATTTCAGCCCTCCCTTCTATTATCCTCCCCTCAACTCATGCCTCTCCACTTATCCTCTCCCTTGGCCCCCTCCTTCCTCTCTATTGTTTATGGCTTTAATCGTCCCTCTGATCATTCCCCGCTTTGGGATGATCTCCGCTCTCTCTCCCCTCCTTGGTTGGGCACCCTTAAGGTATAGGAGTTGATTTTAATATTGTCCGTTTCTCGCATGAGCAAGTTGATGGTTGCCCGCCGGACCCAGTGGTGGTGGAATCCTTCAACTCCTGCATTGAGGATATGGGGCTCTTTGACCTTCTTTGGTTTGGCCACCGCCTCACTTGGCAAAACCGAAGAAGTGGAGCTGACCGTATTGCCTCCAAGCTTGATCGCTTCTTAGATAATGATTCTTGGACTTCCCAATTCCCTGCCTCCCATGCCCTCTTCTTCCCCCCTCTCCTCTTGTACCACTCCCCTTGCCATCTTCACCTTCAAGATCTTCCTTCTTTTGGTCCAAAGCCTTTTAAGTTCTTCGATATGTGGACTTCCAATCCCTTGTTTCTCCCAATTGTCCAAAATGCTTGGACCCAACCTGCCCACTGCCACTCCCTTCCTCTCGTGGCTTTTTCCTGTAAGCTTAGGAATACCAAGATAGCCCTCTGCTCCTGGAATTCCTCCACTTTTGGCAACATTCCTCTAGAGTCTCTTCTTGCCTGGTCGATCTTTCTAGAATCCAATCTCTTCTCCTCAATGACCCTTTCAACCCGTCATTGGCTGAGGAAGAAAATTTTCTTTCCCTGAACCTCTCCTCTCTTGTAAACTAGGAAGAGAGTTTTCTTCGCCAGAAATCGAGAATCAAGTGGCTTGAGCTCGGGGATGCCAATATTGCCTATTTTCACCGTAGTCTCAAAGCTTGCCTCAATTTCAATTCTTTTCCTCGTCTTCTTACTAGTAGCGGTTGGATTGATGACCCTCCTGGTATCAAGATTGAAGTTTACCCTTCTTACCTGGCCCCTCTCTTCTCTATTCCTTCCCAGGAGGAAATCCTCTTTGTTATCCCCTCTTATAAAGCTAATCGTGCCCCCGGCCTTGATGGTTTCAGCATAGGTTTCTTCCTTGCTACTTGGGACTTCCTTGAGAGCGAGCTTGTTCATACTATTCGTAGATTCTTCCTCAATCCTTCCCAACTTTCCTTCATCAACCAAACCTTTCTCTATCTCATCCCCAAAAAGCCAGGCGCCTCCTCTCTCTCTGAATTCCCCCCGACCTCTCTTTGCAATCTCCTCTACAAATTCATCTCCAAAATTCTTGCCAATCGTCTTAAGTTGGTTTTGCCCTCCCTTGTGAGTCTGATAGGACCCTCCCTAAACCCCCATTGATCCTTTACTTCTAACAAACTAATAGGAATTATCACTAGCAAGCTATTGAACTTAGAAGCATATAATAGCAAGCTACTGAACTCAGAAACATATATCAGTAGGACAATATTGAATTGACAATCAACTTCATTAAGCAACACCGATCGGTTATAACTCCTAAACTGTAATTCTACTAACTGATAAGGACTGCTGAGATTAATAAAAACCAAATAAAAACCAAATAAAAACTCAGATAAACAAGAACAACTTCACTTCCCTAATAAGAAGAACAGCTTCACACCCAGAGCTTCCCGAGAGGTCTTCCCTCTCCCACAACCACAGCTTGCTATTGTTTTTCTCCTCTCCCTTAACTTCTACCCCCTCTCCCCTTTTCATACTTCCTTTATCTCATAACAAACTCTAACCAATTCTTACTCTTCTATCCAATCTTCTTCTGCCACCTGGAATGTCTGCTCTATAGCTTTGGTTACAACAGACTCATGGGTGCTGTCTCATAGAGAATTGCCACTTGTCCCCTCCCCTGCTTCAGATGCTAGGGGTGCTATGTTCTCTTTTGTCCCTGCTGTAAGTAATGCTGCTTTCCCTTGTTTACCCCTGTGTTTGTATACCTGAATAACCAGGGGGCTTATCAGAGTCCAAACAAGTCTACCTTCATCTTTGGCGGTAGCATCTCTGATAATATCCTTCTCTCTTCGGAAATTGTTAGAGGTTTTGATAGATCCTCAAACTCTTCAGCTGGCCTCCTAAAGGTTGATCTCCATAAAGCCTTTGATTCCATCTGGTGGGATTTTATTAGCGAGGTCTTCTTTGTTATGGGCTTCCCCCCTTCCTTCATCTATTGGATCGAAATCTGTATCTCTTCCCCTCACTTCTTCATTATCACCAATGGCTCCCCGGCTGGTTACTTCTCTTCCAGAGTTGGTATCTCCCAAGGTTGCCCTCTCTCCCGATATGTCTTTACCCTGTCCCTGAAAGTCCTTTCTTATATCCTCCAATCCAAAATTGACCAACTCCTCATTTCCCCCTTACCTAAATGTAAATCTCTCAAGCTTTCCCATCTTGCTTTTACGGATGACCTCATGATTTTCTCCAAAGCTTATCACGGTTATATCTCCTCCATCCTCTCAGCTATCTCCTACTTTGAATCTCTCTCTGGCCTTCAAGTGAACCTAGAGAAATCCACCATCTTCCTCTCAGGCATCTCAGACTCGACTTGCACCTCTCTTTTGCATCTTACTGGGTTTAAGCTGGGGTCCTTCCCTGTGACTTATTTTGGTCTCCCTATTATCCCTAGTAGACTCACCCGCCACCATTGTGCCCCCATGCTAGACCACATTTGGAAAAAGCTCCAACTTTGGAAAGGTAGACTCCTTTGCTTTGCTAGTAAAGTGGTGCTCATCCGTTCAATTCTCCAATCTTCATATCTTTATTGGTGTGGTATCTTCTCCTTTCCTAAAAGCTACAATTCATGCTATGGAACCTCTCTTCTGTGCATTCCTTTGGAAAGGCCAAGAATCTTCCCGATTCCTTCACCCCATCAGTTGGGCTGCTATCTGTCGCCCTAAATCTTAAAATGGTCTTGGTATCCGTCGCATTCTTGATGTTAACTTAGCTTGTTTTCTCAAGCTTATCTGGAAAATTGCTTCCAAGCATGATTCCATCTGGGTCTCTTAGGTCTACTCCTATCTTTTAGTTATAATTTCGTTTGAGAGAGAATTCTTCCACACTCAAATTAGTGAGTGGGAGATGTATATTAATATTATATGAATTATAATTCAAATATTTGAATTTGAATTACAACTTGTTTACAATCAAACTCTACAACTTGTTGATACTTTAACTATAACTCAAAACTCTTCTTGATCGGTTGGAGATAAGATCAATCGAGGATAGAGTTAGTTACAGTGGATTTGAATTTGAATTTGAATTCAGAGACTTATCCTTTACACTTCCCCGCAAGGTCATTGGTTGAGAACAGACAGTGAGCTTGGACTTTAAAATTTTGAATCTTGGAGCAGATAAGCCTTTGGTGAGAATGTTTGCGATTTGGTCTCCTATGGGAACGAATTGGATTGAAAGATTTTTGGTGGCGACTTGTTCATGAACAAAATGATAGTCAATCTCGATGTGTTTGGTTTGTGCATGAAAGACCGGATTAGCAACAAGGTAAGTAGCTCCAATATTATCGCAGTATAGAGTTGGTGTAGAAGTGACAACCCCAAGTTCAAGCAGTAGCTGACGTAACCATATCAGCTCAGCGGTAGCATTAGCAACCCCTTTGTACTCAGAGCCTATAAAGGAGCGGCCACAGTGGGTTGTTTCTTGGAACTCCAAGAGATCAAGTAGGGCCCAAGTAGACACAGTAGACACTTGTAGATAGTCGATCATAGTTGAACCGGCCCAGTCCGCATCACTAAAGGCATTGAAAGAAAGATTAGTTGTTGGCCGAAATAGAATTCCATGGGGTGGGGTCTCTTTTAGATAATGAAGAATTCTCTTAACTGCAACCCAATCATCAATTGTAGGGCGATGCATATATTGACAAACCCTATTGACAACAAATGCTATATCAGGGCGTGTGAGAGTCAAATACTGAAGGGCACCCACTGTACTTCTATATTGGGATGGATCATCATAGAGGGGAGGTTCCTCAGTGGTTGCTTTGCTGATGGAGGTCGGGGTTGCTACTGATTTTGCTTCATGCATATTGGTCCTTCGTAAAAGATCTGAAGAATATTTTGACTGGCAAAGATGTAAACCGTGAGATGAGCGAGTGACCTCAACCCCCAAAAAGTAGTTGAAGTCACCAAGATCTTTGATGGCAAATTCCTTGCCAATGGCCATAATGACAGAATTGACCTCAGAAGAACTAGATCCAGTGAGGACAATGTCATCCACATATACAAGAAGATAGATTGTTTGATGTGCTGAAGTACGAAAATATAGTGTCGTATCAGATGAGGACTGTGAGAATCCCAGAGTGAGTAAATAACTGCCAAGCCGATGAGACCATGCTCTAGGGGCCTGTTTTAAACCATATAAAGCTTTCTGAAGGTGACATACATAAGGTCTCTCTGGATCAATGAAACCCTATGGTTGAACTACGTAAACCTCTTCAGATAATTCGCCATTTAAAAATGCATTTTGAACATCCAATTGGTGAAGAGTCCTTCCTTGGGCAACTGTTAGTGATAGAATCAAGCGTATGGTAGTAGGTTTGACAACGGCACTAAAAGTGTCAAAAGCGTATGGTAGTATGTTAGCCATCACTGTTTCGTTTGATTCTGTAAACCCATTTATTTCCAATCAAATTCATGTGGGGCTGATGAGGAATTAGACTCCAAGTACCATTACGTAAGAGAGCATCAAATTCGTCACTCATAGCAAGCCTCCACTTGGGGTCTTTACTGGCAGTGGTATATAAGGTGGGTTCCGTTTCAGGATTATCAACAAAAGAGGTGACTAGGAGGTTCAGTTTAGAGATGGGTTTAGGATGACCCGTTTTGGATCGGGTTTGCACATGGTAAGGTTGAGGTTGAGTTGGTTGGGATGGTGCAGAGTTATGGGCTAGGGTTTCGGGTGGGTTATGGGATAAGGTTTCGGGTGTAGGGAGAGGTTGAGATAGAGTTCCTGAAATTTCAAAATTTGAATTTGAATTTCAACCGGGAAAGGAGAGTTCAAGATTTGATTTGAATTCGAAGTTTGGGTGGGGTGGGAAAATTCAAAATTTGAATTTGAATTTGAATTGGAATTTCGGGTGGGATGGGAGACTTCAAAATTTGAATTTGAATTTGAAAAGAGATTATCAGCTGTAACCAAGTTCGCAGTCGCTCGGTCGCCGGGACGCCGGCGCCCGTCGCCGCTTTGTAGGTTCGAGCCCCTGGTGGGGTCTTTGCTGTTGCGGCCTTTGGGCCATAAACACTGGGGTGTTTTGACCACTCCCTACCTGTTTATATTGGCCTGTCCCTTTGCGGCACGGTTTGGTTCATATCTTGTTATGCGAGCACATCCGTGTGGTGTCTGTTTCTTCTTTCCTTGTGGTTGGCTCTGCTTCCTTTGTTGCCGCGGCGGGGTCCCGCCCCGGTGGCGCGGGGTCCGGGCCGCCCCGGCGGGGTGTGGGGCGCGCCCCGGCTTTGGGCCCCTCCTTTGGCGCGCGTCGGCGCCGTTTGGCGTGCCTCGCCGTTTTCGGCGTTCGCTTTTGCGCTTCGCCGCACGCGTTGTCGCCGCTTTGTGTCGTGTCGCGGGGGGTCGTGTCGCCCCCCCCTGGCGCGCCCGGCGGGTTGTCGCCGCCGCTGGTCTTATGGTGGGAGTGGAGTGAGAGCGGGAAGGGTGGTTAAGAGGTTGAGTTGCAAAGGGAAACTTGGTTTCCTCAAAAACTACATGTCTAGAGATGTAGGATTGGCCAACAGTTGGATCATAACATACATACCCCTTGTGTGAGGTGCTGTATCCAATAAAGATACATTGTCTGGAGCGATATTGCAGCTTGTTTTTGTTATAAGGCCGTAACCAAGGAAAACATGCACATCCGAAGATTCTGAGAAATTAAAGATTTGGATCTTTGTGATATAACACCTGAAATGGAGATTTATTCCCAAGTACCGGTTTAGGCATTTTGTTAATTAAGAAGACGGCCGTTTCAAAGGTGGCTGGCCAGAAAATAAGGGGGACTGAAGCACGAGCCATAAGAGCGAGGCCTGTTTCTACTATATGTTTATGCTTCCGTTCTGCTCTCCCATTCTGTTTAGAAGTGTGTGGGCATGAATACTGATGAGATATACCATTCTCTTTAAAAAAATGATCAAAATATTCATATTCCTTGGCACCATCAGATTGAAAACTGAAAGAAGTAATAAACCCAAAAACTGTCTACTTGTCAAAGGAAGAGCTTCAATCAACCATTAACAAGAACCACACAACATTATGAATACTCTCAAAATAATGTTAGCAAAAGACCTTGAAACACAAGAAAGAAGAATCCACAAAACTTGTCTTCATCAGGGTGGATCCCCATTTATAGTGGAAGCCTTTGTCACTTGACAAAACTAAGAGTCATCGTCAATTACTACCAAACTTAATGAATTAAGTTTAGGGAAATGAAGAGCTTTCTTGGGAAATAAAAAGTCTCATTATGACTTCACTTATGAACTATGTTAGGGAAATGAGAAGACCCTTTAATCATAACCCTCCATTCATTATCTCTCCTTGAGAAATGAACCACCAAATAGTCCATAGGTATTCCCATAACCCTTCATTTATGATCTCTCCTTGTGCAATGAATCATCAAATAATCCATAGGTATTCCATGCACTTATTTCCACAAATTCTCCATAATGAATGATTTTCATTCACATTCACTCATGCTCAAAGAGCATATTCCAACAATCCCCCACATGAATGAAAATGACAATTAATTAGAAAATAAACAAAGACCCGACTTGGTGATAGAAATCTACGGGTAAAGTTTGCTTAGGATAGGTAGGTTTTGCCTTTGAACCTTCCCTTGTGAAAGTATATTTACTTTATTGGCTAAACAGTAGACGCGATGTCCTTGAACTTTTCTGCCATTTGTGTAAATGATGCTATACTCCACACAGGCATTCCCCTGACACAATTACATTTCTCATGGTTATGTCTGTTTTGGCCGTGGACATCATCCTGGTTCTGCGAGAGTTTCTAGAGAATTAAGCCCTCACAATTCTCCTTTGAAGCGGCCCCTCTTCTCTCTCACATAGGTGGTTTCTTTCTTAAGAGTAACCCGCATTACTCCTCTTGCATCCAACATTTGTCCAATGCATAAGAATCATTAAAAGCATAAGCTTAACCTATTCCTTACGGGTATCACTGTTTTCATCTTAGGAATGGGTAGAGGATTAACCCCCACAATGATCTCACTCAGTCGTTACTGTAACAACCCCCGTATTCTGATCCTTCACAAAGCACGAACTTGGATGAAATTCCATATAAACATCATTATCACGTGTAAATTTACTCAGAGAGAGCAAATTTTTAGTAATAGAAGGAACATGTAGCACTTTAGATAAAGTAAGAATTTTGGAAGGCGTTGATAGAGAAGCACTTCCAATATTTTTTATATGCAAACCTGAACCATTACCAATGTGAAGTTGATCAATACCATGGTAAGGCATTGTTGTATCCATGTGGGTTACATTGGATGTAACATGATGAGTGGCACTTGAGTCAGGGTACCAAGAAGGATCAAATAAAGCCGTGGGTTCTGCCAAGAAAGCTTATGGAGAAGAATTCAGCTTGGAGGCATTGTCACATGGTGCATTGCAAAAATAACATTGCACAGCTGTATGATTAGTTTTGTTGCAAATCTGACAAGCAACCATAGGGGTAGAGAGGAGAGGTGGAAGATGTTTTGCATGTCGACCACGATTGGAGTAACCTCGAGCTCGTCCTGTTCCATAGCTGTGAAAGGGGCCACGATTTCGGTTAGTGGGTGGGGGGGGGTTGATCTGGTGGATAGATTAACTTCTGATGAAGGCAAGTCAAGTTGTTGTCTTGTTTGATCTTTGAAGATTTCTTGATTCAGTAAAAGGCCTATGAAACCATTAAGGGAAAGAGGGTCAAGACGGGAGGTACTTGAGGTGGCAAAAGATTCATATTCATGGCCTAGGCCACAAAGCATTGTGAGGATAATATCTGCATCAGAAATTAAGTGAGCAGCGGCGGCAAGATGATCAACAATAGATTTAATCTTCTAAAATATTCGGGCCATAGAAGAGTGGCCTTTGCGAATTTGCAAAAGTTGGTATTCCAATTGCATTATGCGGGCTTGAGATTGGGAGGCATAAGTCTGTTCAAGGGAATTCCAAGCGGCGTGGGAAGTGGTGAGACCAACGATTTGAGAAATAGCACTTTCAGAAAGGGAGGAGATGATCCAAGATAAGATCATCTGGTCTTGCTTGCGCCATTGAGAATATGCATGGTTAGGAATGGAGGTTGATGTGGTGAAGGGATTGGGTATGGTTTGAGGAGGAGCTGGATTGGTTCCCTCGACATAGCCAGAAATGTCATATGCATGAAGTAGAGGAAGAAATTGCGATTTCTAGAGATAGTTGCTTCAATCAAGCTTTACAGGTAGGAGAGAAACGATGTTGGTAGGTGAAATCAAAGAAGAAGCCATGGCAGTGGTGGAGCTGGTCCTGAGGATCATGTAGATGGCGGTTTGAGGCTGAAAAATTGATACCAAGTTATAATTTCGTTTGAGAGAGAATTCTTCCACACTCAGATTAGTGAGTGGGAGATGTATATTAATATTGTATGAATTACAATTCAAATATTTGAATTCAGAGACTTATCCTTTACACTTCTTAATCAAATTCCATTTGGACTGTCCTGATCCTCTCCACCTCTTCCTGAATTTGGAGGAAACTCTTTATTCTCTGTCCTCGTGCCCTTTCCGCCTTCTCTACCCAAATCTCCTTTGGATCCTTTACTTCCTTTTGGCTTGATCCCTGGCATCCGATGGTATTTTGTTCACTCTCCTTGGTTCCCGCGCTGTCTATGACACAAGAATCCCTAAAGCTATATCCATCTCATCCTTCGTCTCTAATGGTTCTTGGTCCCCCTCCCCCACCCCAATCTCACACAAATTTGGAACTCCCTCCCTCCCTTGTTGCCCTGTCCTTCTGACTTATCCATTTGGCTTCCCTCCCACACTAAATCCTTCACTACCACCTCCGCTTGGAACCTCCTCAGAGACCCTTTCCCCCTGTTCCTTGGGCCCCTCTTGTCTAGTTCAAAAGCCACATTCCCCACCATTCCCTTACCCTCTAGAGAGCTTTTAACCTTGCCCTTCCCACTCAAGCATTCCTTATTAGCCGCTATATCCCTGTTAACCTTAACTGTATCCTATACTGGAATGGCCTTGAGGACCTTGACCACCTATTTTTCACCTGCCCCTTTTCCCACTCCTTATGGACCCTTGCAAGTGATTCTATTTGGCCGAGATCGAGATGCTCCCTTGGGTTTAGTCATGATTGGATTTGGATCCTGAGAAGCTTTTTTGGCTCCTCGTTTTGTGACCATGTAGGTAAGCTTGTCTTTGCCGCTACCATTCATCACTTGTGATGGGAGAGTAACATGAGGAGATGGAGCTCCAAATACCGTTCCTAAGATGGGATTTGGAAAGCCATCAATTTTGATGTTTCCTCTAGATTGTTCTCCTTTCCCCATCCCCCTGTGCCTAACTCTCCAATGAATAGGTTAATTGTTAGTTCCTGGAGTCTCACTTCCCCCATTCAGCCCCACTCTTGAAGGGCTATCGCTCCCCTTATTCTCTTTGTACTTGCTTTTGCTGCTTTAATATAATTCTTTATTCACCCAAAAAAAGATTCGGGTATATGACTTCTTGGTAGGTTTGAATGTAGAATATGATTAGATCAGAGTTTTGTTTAGTGTGAGGAAAGCCGTCGATTAGCCATGCTTCATGCTTCTATTGTGGAAAAGTCAACCTTATAGTCTATTAGCACTAAATCTGATTTGGTTAAGGAAATTGTCAAGTATGTGCACTGTCACAAACCATATCATACCAAGGCCAATTGTTGGAAGTTGCATTAGAAACCTGCTGATTTTGAGAAAAAAAAGAGGAAAAACCGAAGGCTAATCTTTTTAAGACAGTTTCACACACCCTTTGCAGAACATTGGTTTTTCACGAAGGAGTTAGCTAGTCTACAACATATTCTGCAGTCGTTCTACTGCCGGTATAACTTTACCACTGCTTCCTCTATTACCCATGCTAACTCCTACCTTGCTACTTCAGGTATAACTTTTACAGTCTTCTATGTTTCTTCATTTTTTGCTCCTTGGATCATTGATACAAGAGCCACATATCATATGACAGATTTATCCTCCTTTTTCTTACATTATTCTCCAACTTCTAAAAAGGATAAAGTTCGAATTGCTGATGACGTCTTTTATTCCATTGCTGGAAAAGGGATCGTTCAGCATTCTCTATCACTTTCTTTGTCTAAAGTTTTACATGTTCCATCTTTCTTTACTAACTTGCTCTTTATCAATAGTCTTACGCATGACTTGAATTGTAAAGTGACATTTTTCCCATCTTACTGTGTCTTTCAGGAATTGGTCACGGGGAAGGAGATTGGACATGGTAAATTAGACAATGGACTTTATTTGCTAGAGCCGATTAAAGGATCTACTTCTACTCTGACTGCATCTTCTAATTAGGTCCATTTGGTAATATCATACCTTCATCAGTGGCATCGTAGGCTAGGTCACCCCCCCTCTAAGAACTTTGAAGAAAGTATTTCCTGATTTAGTTTCTTCTTATAACACGGATGAATTTTTTTGTGAAGCTTGCATTTTTGCGAAGTAGACTCGTTCTACTTATTTACCTTCTCTTTATAATAGAAAATCTATTCCTTTTGTGCTAATTCATACTGATGTGTGGGGCTTCTGCCGATGTGTGTCTATTACTAGCCATATGTACTTTGTTACTTTTACTGATTGTCACTCTTGTTCTATATGGATTTATATTTAAAAATAAAAATAAAAATGAGGTTTTCCAATATTTTTGTGATTTTCATAATATGAATGAAACTCAGTTCAATGGCACTGTGATGATCCTTCACAGTGACAATGGCACATAGTATATTAATGGTGAATTTTAGAGATATCTCTTTGACTCTGGCATAATACACCAGACCAGTTGTGTTGATACGATTGCCCGAAATGGGGTTGCCGAAAGGAAGAATCGGCATCTTTTAAAGATAGCCCATTCAATTATGATTGCTATGAATGTCCCTGACCAATACTGGAGTGATGCTATACTCACTGCCTTTTATCTTATGAATATGATGCCTTGTAGGATATTTGGTTTTAAATGTCCTAATGAAATTCTCTAGGGAGCCTCCTTTTTTGTTATTCCCCCAAAGATTTTTGGATGTGTGTGTTATGCTAGAATCACAGCCCCCCAGAGTAAGCTGGTTCCCCGCGGCCTACGTTGCATATTTCTGGGGTATTCTGCTACTCAGAAAGGGTACAACTGTTATCATCCTCCTTCCAGGAATAGCATTGTATCCATTGATGTAATTTTTAATGAGTTTTGCCCTTACTATACACCTCTCCAGGGGGAGAGTCCTAGAGGAGAGGTGTTATTTCCAACTCTAGACCTTCCTATCACACACCAACACAACTTAAGAGTTCAAGAAGAGTTTTCTAACCAGGGGGAGACTTTGGCTAGTATACCTGAGGACTCTAATTCTCCCCCTTCATTTTCTGAACCATGTGAAGAATCTGGCAGGGGGAGACCTCTCTTGTGAGGCACACTATTGAGGTATTTCAAAACCAAATTGACCAGAATAAGGAGGTGCAGACTTATCAGAGGAAGAATTACAACCGGCCAAAGTAGGTCGAAAAAGGTGACACGTTACCACTTCAGTCTCCTGTGCTAAAATCAGATTCTACTGTTCCCCCTGAGGTATCTTCTTCTGATCTTCCTATTGCTGTTAGAAAATGAGTCAGATCTTGTATTCAACATCCCATAACTAAATATGTTTCTTATGACTTTTTGTCGACTCTTGCTTGTGCTTTATATCCTCTCTATCATCTATATTTGTTCCCAAAAGTTGGCGGAAGCCTATGCTTGATAAGAGATGGAAGGCAACTATGGTAGAGGAAATGCAGGCAATGAAGAAAAATGATACTTGGGAGCTGATTACACTTCCTTCAGGAAAAAAAATCATGGGCTTCAAATGGGTGTTTGTGATTAAACAAAATATGGATGTATCAGTCAACAGGTTGAAGGCTAGACTCGTTGCAAAGGTTTACCTAGACATATAAGATTGATTATCAGGAGACTTGTCGAGTTCTGTTGTCTATAGCTGTAAACAAAGACTGGAACTTGCACCAACTAGACGTGAAGAATGCTTTCTTATATGGGGAGTTAGAGGAAGAAGTCTATATGGAAATCCCATATGGTTTCTCTAATGATAATATTGCAAGGAAAGTTTGTCGGTTGAAGGGATTAATTTATGGGTTAAAACAATCTCCTAGATGTTGGTTTGGACACCTCCTGAAGGCAATGACTTCTATTGGGTACAAACAAAGCAATGTTGATCATACACTGTTTGTCAAAAAGTCATGTACTAATATCACACTTCTTATTGTTTATGTGGACGATATTGTCATCACAGGGAATGATGGTGAGGAAATTCAAAGGTTGAAGGACTTTCTTAGCAGAGAGTTTGAGATTAAAGATCTAGGGAAGTTATAGTTCTTCTTAGGGATTGATGTGGCTCAATCAAAGAAGGGTATATACCTATCCCAAAGAAAGTATGTCTTAGATTTATTCTCAGAAGTGGTAATGTTGAGGTGTAAAGCAGTTGATACTCCTATTAAAGTTGGAGCTAAACTTAAAGAGAAAGAGGGAGAACCAATGGACAAAGGAAGATACAAAGGCTGGTAGGGAAGCTTATTCACTTGTCCCACACCAGGCCAGACATCACTTATGCCGTGGGGATAGTAAGCCAGTTCATGCATAATCCATATTTAGCTCATATGAAGGCTGTTACCACTTACCAGGATACTGCAATATTTGAAGGGAACTCCTGGAAAAGGAATACTTTTGTCACTCACTAATAATCTAAGAGTAGAAGCACACAGTGATGTAAACTGGGCTGGATCTCCTGACAGAAAGTCAATTACAAGTTACTGTACCTTTGTTGGAGGTAATCTAGTTACTTATTGAAGTAAAAAACAAAATGTGGTAGCTTTATCCAGTACTGAAGCTGAATATAGAGCTATGGTTCGTGGAATTTGTGAGCTACTATGGTTGAAAGGCTTGCTAGAAGATATTGGAGTCCAAGTTCCAAATCCTATGATGCTATATTGTGACAACAAGGCGGGCATTAATATTGCCAATAATCCTGTCATGGTGGGAGATCTCACGAGATATCTCGCTTTTTTCCAATAGCGAGACGAGATCTCTGGCAAGATCCCAATATCTCGGCAAGATCTTGCTAACCGGTCTTTTTTCCACACTTTATGGGCTTTTTAAAGCCCTTGTCTCGCTCGAGAGAGGCATATTTCACCTCTCTCGAGCCTCTCTCTCTCTCTCTCCTATCTCGCTGGAAACCCAAATTTGGCCGGAAAACTCGATTTTTGGCCGGAATTTGTTGGGGATCCAACATAGCAACATCATCAACTCATCTACAACAACAAATTCAACCATATTTCAAGTGATTCAAGCCTATTTCAAGTGATCTTCAAGAAATGTAAGATTTTCCCCCAAATTTGATTTTTTTCAAATACAAGGTTCTACAATGATTGTATGAGTGTGGTATAAATATATGTTGATGATCAAACTTTGATCTACACTTTCATGGAAAAAATTTTAATTTTCTGTTATTATTTAATTTTTTGAATTTTCGTACTTAAAAAATATATTATCTAAAAAATTAAAATTAAAGATTATAAATAAATACTTATGATATGAATGTGATTATTATTTATGTTAAACTACCTTTAGAGGGCTACAATCTCATGTATTAATATTTTGATTATCATGCTTGCTGTATTTATTTTTAATTTTTTTATTTAAATAATTAAATAAAATAATAATGAAAAATAATATTTTATTAAAAAATTATTATTATTATTATTTTTTAAAATTGTTTGAGCACTATATATATGTTATCTTAGAACAAAGTGTGTGTTTTGCTGTTTTATAAATTGTTTTTACATGTTTTTATGTATCTAAAAATTATTCTAATGATTATTTGGTAACATTCATGTATGTATTTCAGACTTTCAGTGCTGTACATTTGAATATTAAATGGCAACTAGTGGGAGTGGCGGCACTAATAGTGGGACTCAGGACATTGCTTGGCAACATGAGGATCCACCTGATTGCTGACAAGAAGAAATCCCGATGCAAGTATTGCCTCAAGACTTTGAATTCTGGTGGTTCAACTAGATTAAAGCAACATTTGTCTGGTGGTTACAAAGATGTTTCCAAGTGTCCCAAGGTTCCTTATGAAGTGCAAAAAGCAATTGCAGCAACTTTAAGGGGAGGGAAACAAAAAAGGGTCGAGATGGCACAAAAGCAAAGGGAATTTGAGGATACAGTGCTATCTAGACCTATTCTTGATGTTGATGAGGAGTCAACGACGATGAAGAGAGGAGGAGGGTTATGGGTGTTGAGTCACGAGCCGAATGGAGACAGATGAAGGCTGCAATGGAAGCTAACAGACAGTCCTTACATGCTGAGAGTGTGAGGCAATATGAACAGACAAGGGGAGCAGGTGGTTCGGGGTCAGGGGCGTCCATGCCACCTAGACATAGTTTTCAGGGAACTGAGACTGAGAGGACCGAAAGGAGGAGGAGGAAGACTAGACATTATGATTCCACATTTGACCAAGACCCCTCCCTCTTCAACCAACAAGACATCTTTCAAAGAAGCATTCCATATATGTTTGTTGGAGGTAGAGAAGGCAGTAGGGAGGAGGAAGCTAGGTTGGCGATCGGCAAATTCATGCTCTACAACAATATTGCACCCAATGTAGCCAAAACACCATACTATCAGGGGATGATCAATGCAGTTGCTAGGGCAGGTGTAGGGGTTAAAGGCCTAAGTGCTTGGGAAGTAATGAATAAATATTTACCCAAAGTAAAGCAGGAGGTGGATGAATACATTGGTTCATTAAAGGAAAAGTGGAGTACATTTGGTGTTACTGTGATGGCTGATGGATGGACTGGTCCTACTAGACAGTCCATCATTAATTTCATGGCAAGCTGCAATGGAAAGACAGCCTTCCTTAAGTCAGTGGATGCCTCAGATAAGATCAAAGATGTTGACTACCTTTGCAAGCTTCTTAGGGAGGTGGTCTTCGAGGTAGGGCCAAAGAATGTTGTCCAAATTGTCACAGATAATGGTGCTAACTTCAAAAAAGCTGTAGAAATGTTGATGAGGAAGAAGAACAACAGGATCCACCTCTTTTGGACACCATGTGCAGCTCATTCGATTGATCTTATGTTGAAGGACTTGGGGATAAGAAAGTCAATCAATATTGTGGTTGAGAGGGCTAGAAGGGTTAGTAATTTTATTTATAACCATGGTTATGTGTTGAAGACGATGAGGAACCACTGTAAGGGTGATCTAGTTAGACTTGGATTGACTAGATTCGCCACCAACTATGTAGCTCTGAAAAGCTTCCAGAAGAAAGTGGTGGGTCTTCGGCACATGTTTGCAAGTGAGGAGTGATTTGGTTGGCGTGGATCTAGCCATCCTGATGCAGTACTAGCCCAACAAACCATTGCTGATGATTCCTTTTGGAGGCAGCTGAATAGGACACTGGGCATTATAGAGCCTATTGTGTTTGTTTTAAGGATGGTGGATACGGAGAAGAAGCCCACAATGCCCCACATATATGCTGCCCTCCAGCAAATGAAAGAGTTGGTTAGAGCTGCTGCCCCTAGCACCTTCAAATCCTACGAGAGGATCATCGATAATAGATGGGAGATGCAATTGATGCATCCTTTGCACTTGGCTGGTGAGTCACTTTTAAGTCTTTTTTTTGTTGTATACTTTAATTTACATTCTTTATTTGTTATAACTTATAATTTATAAACAAGTAAACAACCAAATCACTAAGTCACTAACCAAATTTTTTATTTCCACAATGCAAGCTTACTACCTCAACCCAAAGTACCATTACAAGAATGATCTGGGGCTTGATGTACAGTTGATGACTGCGGTGCAAGAGGTGGTGGAGAAGCTTGTGTCAAATCCCGTCATGCAAGGGACAATTAATGGAGAGGTGAGAACTTATTCAATTGTTTCTTCAACGTCTTGCATTAGTGCATTAGCCATTAAGCATATACATAATACAATAATTGAAGAATTGGTGTACAGATCAGGGAGTTCAGGGATGCCTCTGGGAGTTTTGGAAAGCCTTCTGCAGTTGTAACTAGGCAAAAAACTGATCCTGGTAAATAGTCCACTACTCTATAAGTTATTAAGTCTATAAGTCTATAGACTAACTCTATAAATGATAACTGATAAGTTATATAAATATAAAGATTTACTTGCCTAATGCATTCTTATTTTTGGTTATGCAGCTGACTGGTGGGTGCTATATGGAACTAGTGCGCCAAATCTCACGGACATAGCAATTAAAGTACTCTCACAAACTTGCTCATCCTCTGGTTGCGAGAGGAACTGGAGCACCTTCTCGCTCATCCATAATAAGGTACGAAACAGATTGGGGAGTAAGAGGCTCGAGGACTTAGTGTATGTGCATTACAACATGAGATTGAGAGTAGGGCACATACAAGATGATATAGATGACGACAATCGTGAACCGATTGAGTTGATTGATGTATTCCACGAGCCCCTCGCAGAAGATGAGGAAGATGATGTCATATATCAGTGGGTTAGGGATCGAGGTGGCCCAGTGTTGGATGGGCTAGGAGGGCAGCCGGATCCTACCATTGCTGTTGCTATGGGCCCAGATGTTGTGGCTGAGCATGTATCTTCTGATAAGGGTCAGGCTGCTACAGCTGGCATCAGAAGGACGACCAATTGTACCATTTGAGGAGCCACCTGGTCGACTTAAAACAACTGAGGTGACAACTAGTAGTGGGGATTCAGATGATGCCGATGTTACCAAAGGGCCAAGTGGCCCAAGTCAGCCATCGAGTTCGAGTCATGGAGGCAGTCAGGCTGGTCGTGTTTCTGGTGGAAGTCAGCATCAACAAAGGGAGTCACCTCCACCAGGTCCGAGTCATCCGACACATGCGACCCACAGTTCCCCTATCTCTGGGACTTATGCTAGGAGTAGGAAGAGCAGATCAAACCAGGGGCAGGGGCAAGGGCAACCAAATGATGATGCAAGCATGCATGATCTTGAATTCAACATGGGAAGCATGAGCCTAGATCATGGTCAGAGTGATTCACAACAGCAGAGTTTGAACAGTTGGCAGTCATCGGGGTACCAATACGGGGATCACTCCACTGAGTCAAATTATATTGGGTATTCTTCTTATGGAGGCATACTATTCCTCAAGACCCTGCACCTGGAGAGTACACATATGGGAGTGAAGGTGGGTTATTAACTGAGTGGTTTAGAAACCCCTACCTTAGATACTCAACAACAATATGAACAACAACAACAACAATGGATCTTTCACCCACCCATGATTGATGGTTATCCCAGAGTGCTATTCCTCCAGGTATTCGACATGGAGACATATCAGTTCCATATAAACCGATATGTGACACACTTTAGTGATGGATTGACTTGGGAGTCATATGTGGCCACCGTTCAAAATCAATTGATGCAGAATGCTGAGTGATACTCATACAGTCATACTCTTAGTCTTAGTCTAGTAAGTTGTAATTTTGAGTTTTGACATTCTTAGTCTTAGACTCTTAGTCTTGTAAGTTGTAAGTTGTAATCTTCTTAATTCTTATGGTTGTAAAATTTTGAAGACATTTAAGTATTTAACAATTTATTACTTTAAATCTTTGATAGTTTGAACTTTGATCACTTGTTGACTTGAATACTTGATGTGTAATCATATTGTATTTGATACTTGATAGTTGATAGTTGATAAATGATAACTCATTAACTTGAATTACTTGATATCTTTACATTACAATATTACATGTTGTCTCTGTCTCTCTGACTCTCTAAGACTCTAAGAGACTAAGACTCTAAGTCTCTAACCTTACATTTCACAGAATTTCGGTTTTACACATAGGGTCGACTTAGGAGACATAGTTAGGGTTATTTTCTCACAAATCTAAGGCCACCAATGTGTTCAAAAGGCCTTAAATAGGCTAAATACCAAGTTTCAGCCCAACCAGAGCCCTAAAACCCACGGAGATGGGCCACCGAGACTACCGCCATTTTTTTGGTAGATCTTGACCGAGATCTCTTCATCTCGGTCGAGATCTCGCTTTTCTTGAGTGGCAAGATCTCGCCCGAGAGCGAGATCTCCCACCATGAATCCTGTACAACATAATCGAACTAAACACATTGAAATTGATAGGTTTTTTGTGGAAAGCTGGAAGAAGGGCTCATTTGTATGCCTTTTGTGAAGTCTAGAGACCAAGTGGCAGATATTTTCACTAAGGGTTTGAAGAAACGAGGTTTCCTTCCTATTATAGGCAAGTTGGACATGACTACCATTAATGCCTCAACTTGAGGGGGAGTATTGGTTGAGTCCTACTAGGAGTCCAAATCTATTAGAGTTTTTGTTCATGTAATTTTCTATTTTCTTGTTACCCAAGTAAGGGTATTTATTTAATAATGTTCTTTCTACTTTATTTTAAATAGAGGGCTTGTGATCACATTGATTAATTCAAGCCATTCTACCAACATTGTGTTTCTCAACAATCTAAGACCCTAAACCCTAGCCGTAAGCTTCCAAAATGCTGGCAAGCTCTACTATTCATCACTTATAGTAAAACTAGCCATTTCCCTCCTTGGTTTACATATTGGTACTTCTGTTGTCGTACATCATGGGGTCTTCGCTCTCCCAAAGTCCACTAGTTAATCCATTGAAGTCTTCTTTGCAGCTTATTATGGAAAGGTAAAGAAATCTCCAAGTTCCTCCATCCAATCAGCTGGACTATAGGTTGAAGGAGGTCTGGGCATCTGTAGAATAGACTATAATATTGCGGCCTCCTCAAACTCATCTAGAAAGTAGCCTCAAAACAAGATTCAGTTTGGGTCGATTGGGCCTACCCATCTTCTCATATTTGATTCTATCTAGACTGCACTAGTCCCCCACAACCCAACGTGGTTCCAGTGTAAAATACTTGGTGGTCTACATACTTTTTCCCTCCTTGCGTTCTCTTCAATGTTCTCCACTGACAATAACATCTCCTTCTGGCTTGATCCGTGGCATCCCTGGGATCCTCTATCATCTCATTAGGCCTCAAGGGTTCTATTCGTTAGGTATTCCCAAGGCAACTACCCTCTCTTCCCATCCTCCCCATGATCAACTCCTCTGGCTCTTCCTGGCTCCCCCTCTCTTGGGCAACTTCACCTCCTCATCTACTTGGCACTACATAAGGCCTCCCTCCCCTTAAACCCCTTGATCTAAACTTGTTGGTTTTAAACGTGAAAGAGGTTAGGGGTAAAAAGGGAAAATATGGTTTAAAAAAATATAGATCTCGAGTCAACACTTGGTCTTACTCGTGAACATTGGTTCCCTGTTTTACTTGGTTTCCTATTTCATTTTGAAGTTTCCTAATATGAGTTGTATTGTGATTTCAATCTATAAACAAAGGACTTGATAGTTGAGGGACTTTCAAGGGCTTAGGAACACTAAGGAAGCTCTCCGTCTCTGGAACTCTTCCACTTCTGGGAACATTTCCTCTAGGGTCTCCGATAGCCGCTCTAATCTCTTAAGAACCCAAGCCCTCCTTCAAGATGACCCCCTCAACCCTTTGTTCGCGGAAAATGAAAAGGACCTTTCATCAAGTTGTCTTCTCTTATCTCTCTCGAAGAAAGTTTCCTCCACCAAAAAGCCAGAATCAAATGGCTCCTGCTTGGGGACTCCAACACCGCTTTCTTTCCCTCAATCTCTTAAAGCTCGCCATAATCATAACTCCATTCCTGTTCTCCTCTCTAATAATTGTTCTTGGATCTTAGACCCCTCTGGCATCAAAGCTGAAGTTGTCTCTTTCTTCTCTAACCTTCTCTCACCCTCTTCCCTCTAGGTCTGGCCCCCCTTCCCTCATAATCTCATCAATAAATTCATTGACCCCCAATCTATCTCCCCTCTCTATTTTATTCCTTCCCTTAATGAGATCCTTTAGGCCATTCGTTCCCACAAATCCAACCGTGCCCCCGGCCCGGATGGATTTAGTATGGGCTTCTTCTCGAGTGCTTGGGATATTATTGAGGAGGATTTTTCTCGTGCTGTTCGCAGCTTCTTCCTCAATCCTTCCCAGCTCTCCTATATCAACCAAACTTTTCTTTGCCTCATTCCCAAAAAGGCTGGTGCCTCCTCCCTTTCCGATTTCCGTCCCATCTCCCTTTGTAACCTGCTCTAAAAGTTCATCTCCAAAATCCTTGCGAACCGGCTAAAAAAGGTCATGCCAAATTTGGTTAGTGCCAACCAAACTTCTTTCATCTCGGGTCGGAGTATTGCGGATAATATTCTTCTTTGTGTAGAGATTGTCAGGGGGTTTGAGAGATCTTCTCACTCCCCTGCTGCTCTCCTCAAAGTTGATCTCCACAAAGCTTTCGACTCTACCCACTGAGATTTTATTAGTGATGTTCTTTCTGCCATGATGTTCCCTCCTTCCTTCATCCATTGAATTTAAGTGTGTATCTCCACTCCTTTCTTCTCCATTATCACCAATGGCTCGTTGGCTGACTTCTTCCCCTCCAGTGTTGGAATTCGTCAAGGATGCCCCTATCCCCTTATCTCCTCTCTCGGCTTTGGAGGTTCTCTCCCACCTCCTCCAATCCAAGACGGATCAGCTCCTTATTTCTCCCATTCCAAATGTAAATCCTTCAATCTCCACTTATCTTGCCTTCGTTGATGACCTCATGATTTTCTCCAAAGCTGATTACAGCTCCATCTCCTCCATTATCTCTGCCCGGTCCATCTTTGAATCCATCTCTGGTCATAATGTCAATCTTGACAAATCTACTCTTTTCCTTTCGGGGGTGTCTGATCCTTTGCGCTCTAATCTCCTGAATCTCTTTGGATTCAAGCCGGATCCTTTCCTGTTTTCTCCCTTGGCTTTCCTCTTATCCTTGGCAGGCTTTCTCGCCATCACTGTTCCCTCATGTTGGATCACATCCATAAGAAAGCCGGCTCCTCTCCTTCTCTGGTAGGGAACAACCACTTGAGAGTTAAAGGGTTCATAGATGCTAATTGGGCTGTATCCATCTCTCATAGAAAATCTACATTTGGCTAGTGCACATTTATGGGTGTTAACTTAGTCTCATGGTGAAGTACGAAATACTTTGTGGGTGCCAGATCTAGTACAAAGGTAGAATTCAGGGCTATGGCCCATTGGATATGTATACTCTCATGGTTGAAGCTGATTCAAGAGTTGGGCTTTGATACTGAAGCATCCATGATGCTTTATTGTGACAACAAAGCTGCCATAGTATAGCTCATAATCTTGTGCAACATGATAGAACAAAGCATTTGAGGTAGATAAACACTTCATCAAAGAGAAGATTGATTCGGTTCAAACTCCTTATGCAAGGACTAGTGATTAGTTAGCTGACATCTTCACAAGGTTTGTATACCTCGTCTGTTCAACACTCTTTCTAGAAAGCTGAGAATGTATGGCATCTCCAGCTTAGGGGAGAGTGCTAGAGTAGTTGGAACTCTTACGGGTATTTTAGACACGTGCCTATTATATTATAACGTGGGGTGATATGTTACTTTCTTTTTTAGTTTTATCTTGTTTAGCTATATTATACTAGCATAAGGGGGCAAGGATGTAATTTTCCTTTTCTTGTTTAATGATCAGTGTGTGAATATGCTGTGTAGAGACACAAAACACAACATTCCACCATTCTCTCTTCTTCTCCTGCATCTCCTAAACCTTCAACCAACATTAATTTTCCTTGTTCATTGTATTTGATAACCGGCAACTCAAAAATTATGGTGCATCTATAAATGGTATTGCTATTCAAATGGCATCCTCATGTAAGATATCAAATCTGGTAATAGATTGATGGGTTGGTAATCTTTATTTTTCCCATTTCCATATTTTCCTTTTTCTTTCTGTGTCTTTTGCCATGTTTTATGAGTTGATTTAGTCATTATGGATTGACTGAAATTACTATTTGGTCTTTTTCTTAGGAAATGGAAGTCATCATTCCAGATCCTTCCAAATTTTATTCTCCTTCTGGTGTGGTTGAGTCAAAGTCAGTAGGAACATTTTCACCCATGCAAAAGCAGGAGGGTCACAGGGGCCTCTTTGTGGATAGGGGCGTGGGATCTCCAAGGCTAGTTAAATCAGCTAGTCAAATGACTTTCACTATGGATCTGAACTTGGGTTCCGAAACCAAGGTATGTATGATACTGCAAATTTCCTTCCTTTTCCTGCTGATTACTGTTCATGACAGTTTAATTTGGTGATGTTCCAATGTTATTTCCTGTTTCTAATTGTCAGAATGCAATGCCAGCAGCTGCTGGAGCCGTTGCAGCTGGAGCTGTTGCTGATCAGATGCTTGGATCTAAGGAGCATAGACATCTGGCGATTGTTCTGGTATGTTACAATTTGTGGATGATTATTCTTGCTGAATTTTCACCTATTTTTGGTTATTAATTAGGTGGAACTAGATTGTATGGTGTCAAGTCCCTGTTGGGGTTACTTCAATGGGTTTGAGAAACAGCTACTTTGGGTTTTATTTTTCTCATCCTTCATGGTGTATTTTCTATATTCACCGAGCTAAACATTGTGGGAACTTGGCCATGGTGACTCTTCTCTAAAAGGTGTTCCTGAGAAATTGCTAATGTTTTAGGTTGGATTACCAGCCCGAGGCAAGACATTTACTGCTGCAAAACTTACGAGGTATCTCCGCTGGTTGGGTCACGATACTAAACACTTTAATGTTGGGAAGGTGATTTTCCCTCTTCGTACCAGGCTTTTGTTTTCTCCATAGTAGTCATGTTAACCATAATGATATCTAATGAGATACAAATCTTGGTTGTGACAGTATCGTCGCCTCAAGCATGGAACAAATCAGGTATACCAAAGTATCTGAAACTGTTGGAAATATCTGTATAACTTCCATAGTTACATTTCATATGTAATTTTTAGTAGTTTGCATTCTTCTTACATTTCTTTGGGGACATCTCATAAGAAATTGACTTTTCCTATTCCTGCTAGAGAAGTTTGGGACTTTGTGGTTTTTGTTTCATAAAGCCAAGTGAAATTTCAAATACCCCTCATGGGGTTTCTTTGTCAAGCTACCGTTGCATGGGCTTTGAGTATATTAGTAAATCTGAAAAGTGTAACTTCCCCAAGTGCATAAATTTAGAGCAGGCATTGAGAAACCTGTCTTGACTGGAGGAGAGGTACTGCTGTGTGTAAGAAAATTCTTACTATGCATAAAAGAAAATGCGGTTTCTTTTTAAAAATAATATTGCCTTCTGGCTTTGGTTCATTTTTCATTTGACTAGTGTTTTTCTTTTCTTGATCAATTAAAAGAGTATTCTCATTGTATTGCCATGCTCTCTGTAGATGAGAAACTTAAAAAAACTGAACTTTTTTGGTGCAGTCTGCTGATTTTTTTCGAGCTGACAATACAGAAGGCATAGAGGCCCGCAATGAGGTGAATTTACTCCAAATTATCCTAAAGTGTATTTGTATCTGTCTATCAGTGGGCGCAAGTATTTAAAAACTCTGTTTATGTTGCTGAAAAATGAGAATAAATCTGGGCACAGGTTGCAAAATGAGGTGACATTTCTTAGCGTTTGCCAACTGAATAGAGGTTTTAGTGAAGGTCTTCTGTCTTTGGCCAAACCAAGTAAAAGTCCATTTTTATTTTTTACTTTTTTGGAATAACATATTCTAACAGTGTTATGGACCTCTCCAGACCCTGCGGTGGCTCTGATGTAGCCTTAATTTGATTGAGGGTGAAGATCTTAAAATCAGAACCACCTCTAGAAAATTATAGGTTTTGGGTTTGTGAAATCCAAAATCTAGGGCTCTAGGGTCTGCAGATGGAATTCAAGGCTGGGTTTGTAACTTTGTATTGAAATCTAATTGGCTTCTCTCTCTCTCTCTCTCTTCCCTGGGGGACGGGCTGCTCGCCAAAAATTGTCAAAACTGATGGTTGGAATGTGAGATCTGAAAATTGGATCTTCTTGGGAATAACTAGCGAAAGCCAAATTTTATGGTTTTAGCCGTTCAGAACACAATCAAATTCAAATGGTAGGAGGGTATGGGAATGATATGGTCCAAATATTGAAGGATTCTAATGGTTGCAGGCGAAGTAATTGTAGAATTGCCAAAGTTCATGGTGGTTAGATGGAGCAGCAAGGTAGACTGAGTAGAGGTTGTGATATGGAGGTGTTGTGGGTTGATTTTTAATGAATTGTAATACTGAATTTGGGCTGTAGCTGGATATCTATGAATGGAGGGCTTCCATAAATGAAAATGGAAACTAAAGGGGGAAAGAAAGGAGATGGAGGGAGGAAGCCTGTTTACACGGCCAAGAAGGGGCTTTAGATATTACTTGCTAAGTTCCCACTTTCAGCAACTTGGATATGACTTACCAAGAATCCACTTGTATGTTACTCACCAAATCAGTTTGGATGTGACACACCAAACCAGTCTCATGATGGAGAAGAAGGTAGCTATTCAACAGCTTTTGCAATCAACAAAATTTACCAATACAAATCTATTATGTTTTTCCACTGTTGGGGTGTCTAAATAGGGCTTAAAAAATAGGCTTCTATTTTATGTAGGACAGAATGGCTATTCAGTGGATGGAGGAGTCCTCTGGCGCAGGCCAATCAAAAGGAGACTATAGAAAAGGATCAGTCACCTACGTATGGAGTACAGAGGGATGACCAGTAGCCATTGATCAACTCCAGACTCCGGGAGGCAATTCATGAGATGCAGGCAACTATTATTGATCAGAGAAGTGGCAATTCAATCAGATGTCATTCCATAATGATAGGTGGGGATTTGACAAGATATTATCCTGTAATGAATTTTCTCTCTGGTTTGAACCGGGGTAAACATTCAAGGTTCTGAAGGGTCCTTGGACACTCACGCTCCTAATAAGGAGTGGAAAGGGCAGTGTTCATTGATAAACAGACCGCCTCTTCAAGAAAACCCTTTTCTTGGGAGGGACCAAGGATGGGTGCATGAGCGAGCAGCACGAAAGCTAGAAAAAGGCATTGGGACTAAGAGCAGGAGAGAGGCCAAAGCACAAGCGGTGGCTGAGATAAATGGAGAGCCAACCCAAATAGCTTCTTCAGCTGCAGCAAGGCTGAAGTATAGGCACAGTTTGGGGGTAGCAGAAACTCTTGTTCTGTTGGTTTTCTCATTTTATGTCATCACTAGTATAATTATATCACTTGTGTTGCTATGCATTTTATGTTGTATTTAGTGTAATTATGTACCCCATTTAGTTGGGATAAGGCTGAGCTACTGCTGCTGCTGTTGTTATTGTCTTATTACTAAAATATTATAGATGTTGTACACCTAGAGTGCCGCTTCAATGTCTTCGGTTGCGTAGTTGCCTTAACAACTATGGTTTTTGTTATTGGTTCCCCAGTTTTTTTTTTTTTTTCCTTCTTCTGGTGAACAAAGTTCATTACTAAAACCTCAAATATATATATATATTTTTTTTGGGGGGGGGGGGGTTGGAACCTATACTAAGGAACCATCTAAACCTGCTGTAAAAAGTTAGGCTAAGAGCCTAAAAGCACCCCCTAGGAATCAACAACATGCCTGTGCCTATGAGAGTCTAGAAGAATGCCATGGCGAAAAAAAATGAAGCTTGGAGCTGACATTGAAGAAGGTGGTTTTCCAAATCGAGTCAAAAGAGTCGGAAGTGGAAGTTTATCTACAAAGCTTATGTGAGATGGTGACCTTAAATGCCCTTGCTGGCTGCTTCATAGTTGGAGCTGCAAAAAAAAATACTAGCCAACTAAAGCCACTCTTGAGCAAAGGGTAAAGCACTCCTAACGCAGGCACAATTAAATGCAAATTTTTTCTACCAATAGGAGAGGTGAACAAGCAACTGAAGATCATGTGGATCAATTGGAGAAGGTATGTCTGATTGAGTTGGGGAGAGAGTGGTAGGCTTTGCTTGCTTCTTATTCTTCTTTCAAGTACAAGCAAAAACCTTTAGAGGGGACTGTAATGGAGCTTGATATTGCTCCCCTTGGATAATAGGCTCCTAAACTTGAGCCAATGGCTACTGCTCCAGTCAAGTCAGACTCTCTTCAAATACTGCATCATCAACTGGAATGTCTAAAGGAATCTCCATAGGAGGAATTAAAAACAGAACTTCGTTACTAGACTTGTGCTCTCCTTGAAGAGGTATGGCAGAGGAGTAAAAAGGAACATTATCCTGAAGGACCACATCCATAGTAATAAACATCTTATGAGAAGGTGGTTGATGACACTAATAGCCTTTTTGAGTAGTAGAGCACCTAAAAAATATACAGTGAAGCCTATGAGGATCAGACTTGCCAGTAACATGATTCCGAGTAGAACTAATGCACCCAAATCACCTTGGGTGGAAACTATAAAGGAAGCAGAACCCAATGAAAGATCAAGGGGGTAGCTTTGGTCTAACACATGGAAAAGTATCTGATTAATGAGATTGCTGGTAGAGGTACTGCATCACCCCAGAAGTGAGTAGGAACATTCATGGGAAACATAAGGAAGCTGGCTACCTCCAGATGTCGATTCTCGCATTCAGCTACGCCATTCTGAGCAGGTTTATCCACACAACTAGTCTGATGAATAATTCCATAAGCAGTAAGACAAGACTGTAATGTTCCCAACTTTGTGCTCCCATTGCTAGACCTAAGATTCTTAAATGTTTGCATCAAACGAAATCTTCACCATATTATCCAAAGTTTGAAAAGTGAAAACAAGTGGAAGTGTTACTCTTTTGCTGAAGTAATACACCCATGTGGTTCTAGTAAAGCATCAATAAAATTGACGAACTATCTAAACCAAGATGAGGAAACATATTGACAAGGGCTCCATATATTTGAATGGATGATAGCTTAGTTGGGGCTCTACTGAGATAAAGAGGTGGCTATGGTTGTTCGCAGTGCATTTCTCAGCAGAAAGGAGAGAGAAATGGCAGTGGCTGGTGGTGGTGTTGTTTGAACCTTATACATTCTCGACATCAGATCCTGAAATCGTTCGTTTTGGTACACCATGAAGAACTTTTCCGGAGCATGGTCAAAGATCTCACGAGACCTCCTTTTTTTGGTCAAACGAGTTAAGATATGAGTCAATGCTAGATTTTCCTCTAACTTGACCGAGATCTCGGGTGAGTTTAGATCTTGGTTTGACCTGAGATCTCAGTCCAATCCAGGCCCTTTTAACCTATTTTTCTTGAATTGAGGCTAGATCTTATCTTACCTTGACTCTCTCTCGCTCCTTCCACCCCTAAATCTCGACAATAAGCTGCAAAGGGTGATTTTGGCAAGAGTTTTCGCCTAATTCTTGCCAGATATTCACCTGCAACACTCCTAAGCAATATTTAGGACATCTGCATCAACAAAACAAGATCAATCAAGGCCATTTGAAGGAGTTCTTCAAGCAACACGGAGTCCTTATGGATCCACGGAGACTGTAACCAAGGTTTGAAATTTTGCCCATTTTGGTACTTACCAAGATGACCGAAATTCTAAAATTTCAGCGATATTTGCTGAAATTTTGGAATTTTTTTTTGTTTAAGATTTCGACTTTTAAGTTTTGGTGGGTTTTTGGGGTCCTTCTGCCCTAGTTTTCGATGTCCAACCTAATTTAAGGCCAATAAACACATTGGGGGTGTTATTTTTGTAACACTTTGTCATGCACTTTGTAAAATCTAGTTTGGAGAAGATTTCAAAATTAAAACCATACCATCCAACAACATTCTATCATGCATTGAAAAAAATATAGTTTGGAGAAGAATGGTTACCTATGAGATGAAAAACTCTTTAAGATTTGAGTGAAATGCCGCTTGATCCATGTGATGCATGCGTTTGCTGGTAGGAACCATGGAAGAACAAGTGGTAGATGTCGAAGATCGACCTAAATAGGGGCAATAATCAATCAAGAAATGCGAGAGAAGCTATGGATTAGAAGGTCAAAATTGTGCACATATGAGCAAAATTTAGACTGAAAGATGGCTTTTATAGGCGAGATTTTAGGCGAAATTAGCTATGAAATCTTGCAAGATTTCGGTTTTGTTGGTTATCGAAATGCCGGAATTTTGCTGAGTTTAACTTTGGTTGTAACTATTGTAGTAAAGTCCTAATTGGAGGCACAATGAGGTTTGAGCAACACTTGGTTGGAAATTGTAAGGATACACCTGAGTGCCCTGTTGTCCCTAATTTTGTGAGGGATGATATTCTTGATCACCTCATCAAGTTCGCTGAACGACATAGAGCCGCTGGTAGAGGATTTGCAGGGCGTGCTTCTGGTACTAGTTGAGTTGGGCCTTGATTGATTTGATCTCACCTTCTATTATGAACTTATCATGAATCCATGATTGTATTATTGTGTTCTCAAGAGTTGAGAATGATGATGTTGTATTGTACTCGTATGGATGGAATTCTAAACAAATTAAATTATTTGATGTTTCTTATCACTTGATTTTCATTCATATGTCCTAATGGTTCAATATTTCATGTTTTTTAACCTTGTATGCTCATTCCTACAGCATTTCAGTTTCAAACTTAGGTTCAAGTTAAAACGAAGACATATGATTGTTTTCTCACAAATCTAAGGCCACCAAGGTGTTTAGAAGGCCTAAAATAGGCAAAATGCTAACCTTGAGCCCTACTTGACCCTTAAAACTCCCTGAGATGGGCCCTTGAGACTTACAATATTTCTCGCGGAATCTCGGTTTTTCACTTTTTCTCAAGGCCAAGATTTCCCTCAAGAGCGAGATCTTGAACCTTGTTTCGGAGCTTGTATCAATATGACACGACCCAAATTTATTTATAATAAGAGATGAGTACAAGGAAAACATAATATCTGATGTGGATATTATAGAGTAGTATCTTATGGACAAGACTACCCTCATGATGACCCTCACACATAGATTTGTGGATTCAAGTATGAAAGAGTTCAATCCTTCATGCTTGGTGCATGCTCAAGAATGCATTCCTAAGGTGTAAATCCCTTCTAATGCACTTCTTTGATATGTTTCTGGACTTCTTTTAATGCCTCATTTTGAGGCACACTTCTAAATGTAACCCTTTGACTTGCATACACTTTCACAACGTTCTTAACATGATAGATTTTCCCCAAAGTCTTTAGTGCTTACATTGACTATGCGTTCATCTTTTCCTGAACAATTCAGGTAAACACTCTGATCATGCAAGCTGTTTAGGAAAGGGCTTGACAATGGTAGTGGTAAACTAAGAGATGGGTTAAGCTCTCTAGTATATAATTGGGGTTCTTCACTTGTAGTAGTATAGAAGCTTTAGGAAGACATTGGTTTTGTATTATGTCTCAGATGATTTATATTTCCCTAAGGTCTCCTTTCATCCTTATTTAGGTTTTAGTTTGCTAAATAGTCTTAGGTAATTGCTGTAGTTTCAATACTTTTGTGCCTAATTAATGTTTTCTGCTTTGCGCATAGTCTTAATATATCAAATGCCACTAGGTAGCAGCTTTGGCAATGGAAGATATGATATCCTGGATGCAAGAAGGTGGCCAGGTAAAGCGCTATTATGTTTAACTTTGTGATGATTATTGTAATCTTTTGTTCTTACTTACTCTGATTGGGTTGTAGGTTGGAATATTTGATGCCACAAACAGTACCAAGTCACGGAGGAATATGCTGATGAAGATGGCTGAAGGGAATTGCAAGGTAGCATATCATCTCAGAAATTTCCAAGGATGTTATGGGGCGTTGCCTTTTCTCCAGACAGATGGTTCTGTCTAAAATTCAGCAGGGTTCAAAAACATTTAACTTCTCTTTCCCTTGCTTTATAAGTTGGTTAAACTTTCAAAATAGCCAGTAATCAGATACAGAATATTTTTCAGTCTATAGACTTCAGAATCCTGAACAGCTGCACATTAAAAGTTTTTGAATTAACATGAAAAGGGGAAACAGGCTTTTATTTTTCTAACTTCAAACTAATTACATTTTTTTATTCTCTTCAAACAGATTATATTTTTGGAGACAATATGCAATGACGAGCGCATTATTGAAAGAAATATACGCCTTAAAATTCAACAAAGTCCTGACTATGCTGAAGAGTGAGTATGGTGCCATTGCCTTTGCTCTTCTGGGATATATCCATTGTTATCTTGGTTAATATCTTCATACATAGACAAAGTGTTTATTGTTTTTTGCAGGCCTGATTTTGAAGCTGGACTGCGAGACTTCAAAGCACGACTGGAAAATTATGAGAAGGTGACTATCTCACAAATTATTAGTGATACTATTGAGAAACACAATGTTGGTAGAATGGCTTGAATTGATCAGTGTGATCTCAAGCCTAATATTTATAATAAAGTGGAAAGAACCCTATTACATAAATACTAAAATACCCTTGCTTTGGTAAGAGGAAATAGAAATTTACATGAACAAAAACTCTAATAGAGTTGAACTCCTAGTAGAACTCAACCAACACTCCCCCCTCAAGTTGAGGCATAGATATTAGTCATGCTCAACTTGCCTACAATTGGAAGGAGATCTCCTTCCTTTAAACCCTTAGTGAAAATATCTGCCACTTGGTCTCCAGACCTCACAAAAGACATGCAGATGAGCCCTTGTTCCATCTTTCCTTTGACAAAAAACCTGTCCAATGTGCTTAGTTCGATCATGTTGCCCAGGATTATTGGCAATACTAATAGCAGCCTTGTTGTCACAATATAGCATTATAGGGTTTGGAACTTGGAATTTAATATCTTCTAGCAAGCCTTTCAACCATAGGAGCTCACAAACTCCACAAACCATAACTCTATATTCAACTTCGATACTGGATAAAGCTACCACATTTTGTTTCTTACTTCTCCAAGTAACTAGATTACCTCCAACAAAGGTACAATAATTTTCCCTGAATTGACCTCTTGTTAGGAGATCCAGCCTAGTCTACATCAGTGTATGCTTCTACTCTTAGATTATTAGTGGGGGACAAAAGTATTCTTTTTCCAGGAGTTCCCTTTAAATACTGCAATATTCTGGTAACAGTCTTCATATGAGCTAAATATGGATCATGCATGAACTGGTTCACTATCCCACGGTATAAGCGATGTTTGGCCTGGTGTGGGACAAGTAAATAAGCTTCCTTACCAACCTTTGGTATCTTCCTTTGTCCACAGGTTCTCCCTCTTTTTCCTTTAGTTTAGCTTCAGCTTCAATAGGGGTATCAACTGCCTTACACCCCAACATTCCCACTTCTGATAATAAATCTAGGACATACTTTCTTTGGGATAGGAATATACCCTTCTTTGATCGAGCCACCTCAATCCCTAAGAAGTATTGTAACTTCCCTATATCTTTAATCTCAAACACTCTGCCAAGAAAGTCCTTCAACCTTTGAATTTCTTCACCATCATTCCTTGTGATGACAATATCGTCCACATAAACAATGAGAAATGTGATATTAGTTCCTGACTTCTTGACAAATAGTGTATGATCAGCATTGCTTTGCTTGTACCCAATAGAAGTCATTGCCTTCAAGAAGCGTCCAAACCAACATCTAGGAGACTGTTTTAACCCATAAATTGACCTCTTCAACCGATAAACATTCCGTACAGTATTGTCTTCGGAGAAATCATGTGGGATTTCCATATAGACTTCTTCCTCTAACTCCCTATGTAAGAAGGCATTCTTTACGTCTAGTTGATGCAAGTTCCAATCTTTGTTCACAGCTATAGACAACAAAACTTTGACAGTGTTCAGTTTCGCAAAAGGGGCAAAAGTCTCCTGATAATCAATCCCATAAGGCTGAGTAAACCCCCTTGCAACTAGTCTAGCCTTCATCATGTTGACTGATCCATCCATATTTTGCTTAACCACAAACACCCATTTGCAGCCCACGGGTTTTTTTCCTGGAGGAATTGAAGAATTGTAATCAGCTCCCAAGTATCACTTTTCTTAATTGTCTGCATTTCCTCTACCATAGTTGCCTTCCCTCTTATCAGCATGGGCTTCCTGCCAACTTTTAGGAACAGATATAAATGATAGAGAGGATACAAAAGCACGGTAAGAGTCAGACAAAGAGTCATAAGAAACATATTTAGCTATGGGATGCTGAGTACAAGATCTGACTCCTTTTTTAACAGCAACACGAAGATCAGAAGAAGATACTTTAGGGGGAACAGTAGAATTTGATCCTGTAGCAAGAGACTGAAGTGGTAATGTGTCACCTTTCTCCACCTTCTTTAGTCAGTTCTAATTCTTCCTCTGATAAGTCTGCACCTCCTTATTCTGGTCAATCTGGTTTTGAAAGACCTTAATAGTGTGCCTCACAGGAGTGGTCTCCCCCTGACCGGGTTTTTCACATGGTTCAAGAAACGGAGGGGGAGAATTAGAGTCCTCAGGTATACTGGTCGAAGTCTCCCCCTGGTCGGGAAACACTTCTTGAACTCCTAAGTTGTGTTATGGTGTTGTGATAGAAAGGTCTAGAGTTGGAAAGAACACCTCTTCTCTTGAACTCTCCCCTTGGAGAGGTGTATAGTAAGGCAAGACTTATTAAAAATTACATTTGTGGAGACAATGGTTTTCCTGGAAGGAGGATGATCACATTTGTACTCTTTTTGAGTAGCAGATTACCCCAGAAAAATGCAACATAGGCCACGAGGAGCTAGCTTACTTTGGTGGGCTGTAATTTTGGCATAACACTCACGTCCAAAAACCTTTGGGAGAATAACAAAAGAAGGGGCTTCTTGGAGAAGCTTGTTAGGACATTTAAAACCAAGTATCCTATTGGGCATCCTATTCATAAGGTAAGAGGTAGTGAATATAACATCACTCCAGTATTGGTTAGGGACATTCATAGCAATCATAAGTGAATGGGCTATCTCTAAAAGATGCCGATTCTTCCTTTCGGCAACCCCATTTTAGGCAGTTGTATTAACACAACTGGTTTGACGTATTATGCCAGAGTCAAAGAGATATCTCTGAAATTCACCGTCAATATACTCTGTGCCATTGTCACTGCGAAGGATCTTCACAGTGACATTACATTGAGTTTTAATCATATTATGAAAATCACGAAAACATAAAAAAACCTCATTTTTGTATGTTAAAAGATAAATCCATGTAGAACAAGAGTGACAATCAATAAAAGTAACAAAGTACCTATGGTCAGTAATAGACACACGTTGGCAAGGGCCCCATACATCAGTATGAATTAGTCTAAAAGGAATAGATTTTCTATTATGAAGAGAAGGTAAATAAGTAGAACGAGTTTGCTTCGCAAAAATGTAGGCTTCACAAAAAAATTCATCATTTTTACAAGAAGAAACTAAATCATAATTTCTTAAGAGTTCCTAGAGGGGGGGTGATCTAGCCTACGGTGCCATTGATGAAGATCTAACATTACCGAATGGATCGATTAGAAGATGTAGTCAGAGCAGAAGTAGATCCTCCAATTGGCTCCAACAGATAAAATCCATTCTCTAGTTTACCACGTCCAATCTCCTTCCCCGTTACTAGATCCTGGAAGACATAGTAAGATGGGAAAAAAATCACTTTACAATAAAGTCATGTGTAATACTATTGATAGAGAGCAAGTTAGTAGAGAATGAGGAAACGTGTAAAACTTTAGATAAAGAAAGTGATGGAGAATGCTGAATGGTCCCTTCTCTAGCAATGAAAGAATAGGAGCCATCATCAATTTTGAACTTTATCTTTTCCGGAAGTTGGAGCATAATGTAAAAAAAATAGAGGATGAACCTGTTATATGATCTGTGGATTCTGTATCAATGATCCAGGGAGCAAAAACTGAAGAAACATGGAAGCTTGTAAAAGTTTTACTTGAAGTAGCAAGGTAGGAGTTGGTATGGATAGTGGAGGAAGCAGTAGTTAAGGTTGTATTGGTAGTAAAAGACTACAGAATACGTCGTAGAATAGCTAACTCCTGTGAAAAACCAATGTCCGTAGAGGGTGTTGTGGAAATCGTCTAAAAAAGATTAGCCTTTGGTTTTCCCCTTCTTTGTGCCCTTTTTTGCTCAAAATCAGCAGGTTTCCCATGGAGCTTCCAACAATTGGCTTTGGTATGATATGGTTTGTGATAGTGCTCACATTTGACATTGTCCTTAGCCGAATCTGATTTAGTGCTAATAGACTGTAAGGCTGATTTCTCCACAATAGGAGCATGAAGCATAGCTAATCGACAACTTTCCTCATATTGAACAATGTCATAAGATTGTTCTAGTGTAGGAAAGGGAGAACGACTTAATACTTGCACTCTGATTTGATCGTACTCCACATTCAAACCTGCCAAGAAGTCATATACCTGGATCTTATCAACGTGCTTCCTATAATTAGCCACATCATTTGGATTAGTGGGGTGATAATCTTTATAATGATCCAACTCCTGCCAAAGAGATTGCAACTCAGCATAGTATTAGGCCACAGTCAATTCCTTTTGGGTAGTCTCATGAAGCTTCTTCCGTAGCTCATAAACTTGTGCATCGTTCTCCAATTGTCCATATGTTTCAGTAGTAGTCTTCTAGATTTGGGCTACCGTATCAAGTAATAGGTATCCACAAACAATATTTGGATTCATGGAATTCAAAAGGAATGGCATAATAAGAGAGTCATTCGAGATCCATTTATCCTGTGAAACACCTGTGGTGGTAGGTTTGATAGTGGCGTCTGTAATGTGTCCAACAAGTCCTCTTCCAGCAATAGTTAGGCAAGCAGATCGAGACCAGATTAAATAATTTGTTCCATCAAATCTTACTGAAAGAGGATGAAGAGTGGGGTAATGTTCTTTAGTCTTCACTCTTTCAAAATAACTGAAACATCGCAGAATTCAATAGCCGAACCACTCAATCAAATCTAGGGAATGATAGGATTCAAAAAGTGCATATAAGGAACACCATGTATTTTTTTTTAAATGGAATTATGGAAAATTACAAATAAGCCCTTAAAATGTGAATTTGCAAATAGGTCCCTAAAAATATGCAAATTCACAAATGGGTTCCTTAAAATATGCAAATTTACAATTAGGTCCTTGTAAATATGCAAATTTACAATTAGATCCATGAAAATATGCAAATTTGCAGGCCCTAAAACATCAATATTTTTTCTTTCTTTTTTTGGGCTAATAGAACCGTAGGTTAGGAGGGAAAAAACCAAAATTTGGTTCGGTTAAAGTTGGGTTGGTCTGGTCCATATTAATTCAAGGGTTGAATAGGTTTTTTTTCTTCTAATTCAAAGAAAAAAAATCAGAAGAAGACGACGGAAGAAAGAGAAGGGCGGAGATGGGTTCAATTGTGGGCGATAGGCTTCTGTGATGACTGCGTTGGCTTTTAGGACTGGGTTCGAGTGTGGGAGATAGGAAGAGAAAGGCAGAGCAGTTGATGAAGAAGATGAGGTTGCAGCGGATGGTTTTGGCGACGGAGCAGTTGCAGTGGCGGGGAGGTAGGTCTTCGTCAGCGAGAGAGATTTTTGCTTTTTTTTTCTTTCTTTCTCTTCCCTAATCAAACTTAGGCTCTGATACCATGTTAAGAAACACAATGTTGGTAGAATGGCTTGAATTGATTAGTGTGATCTCAAGCCCTCTATTTATAATAAAATGGAAAGAACACTATTACATAAATACCCTTACTTGGGTAATAAGAAATTGAAATTTACATGAACAAAAACTCTAATAGAATTGAACTCCTAGTAGAATTCAACCAACAGATACATTGGGGTTTTTTTTTGGGGGGGGGGGGGGGTCTGCCTCCGGGCGGAGATCTCGCCACTCAGAAATACCGAGATCTCGACCGAGATGGCGAGATCTCGGTCGAGATATGCCAGAAAATTGGCGGTAGTCTCGGTAGCCCATTTCGGTGAGTTTTAGGGCTCTGGTTGGGCTGAAACTTGGTATTTAGCCTATTTAAGGCCTTTTGAACACATTGGTGGCCTTAGATTTGTGAGAAAATAACCCTAACTATGTCTCCTACGTCGACCCTATGTGTAAAACCGAAATTCTGTGTAATGCAAAGTTAGAGTCTTAGAGAATAGAGATTATAGATATAGAGTTAGAGTCTTAGAGAGTTAGAGACAACATGTAATGTAATTATGTAAAGATATCAAGTAATTCAAGACTTCAAGTTAATGAGTTATCATTTATCAACCATCAAGTATCAAATACAAATATATAATAACATTACACATCAAGTATTCAAGAATCAAGTCAACAAGTGATCAAAGTTCAAACTTCAAACTATCAAAGATTCAAAGTAATAAATTGTTAAACACTTAAATGTCTTCAAAATTTTACAACCATAACTCCATAAGAATTAAGAAGATTACAACTTACAACTTACAAGTTACAAGACTAAGAGTATCACTCAACATTCCGCATCAATTGATTCTGAACGGTGGCCACATATGACTCCCAAGTCAATTGATCACTGAAGTATGTCACATATCGGTTTATATGATCATTATATGTTTGCATGTCAGAATACTGGAGGAATAGCAGTCTGGGATAACCGTCAATCGTGGGTGGGTGAAAGAGCCATTGTTGTTGTTGTTGTTCATATAGTTGTTGAGTATTTGGGTACGGGTTTCTAAACCACTCATTTAACAACCCACCTTCACTCCCATATGCATACTCTCCAGGTGAAGGGTCTTGAGGAATAGTATGACCTCCATAAGAAGAATACCCACTGTAATCTGACCCGGTCTTTGTGATCCCCGTATTGGTACCCCGATGACAGGCTCTGCTGTTGTGAATCACTCTGATCTAGGCTCATGCTTCCCATGTTCAATTCAAGATCATGCATGCTCGCATCATCATTCGGTTGCCCCTGCCCTTGCTTTGATCTGCTCTTCCGACTCCTACTATAAGTCCGAGAGATAGGGGAACTGTGGCTCACATGTGTCGGATGACTCGGACCTGGTGGAGGTGAGTCAGGTGACTCCCTTTGTTGACGCCGACTTCCACCGAAACACGACCAGCCTCGATCGCCTCCATGACTCGAACTCGATGTCTGATTTGGGCCACTTGGCCGTCTGGTATCATCGGCATCATCATCTGAATCCCCACTACTAGTTGTCACCTCAGTTGTTTGAAGTCGACCAGGTGGCTCCACAAATGGTACAGCTGATCCTTCTGATGCCGCTACAGCAGCCTGACCCTCATCAGAAGATAGGTGCTCAGCCACAGCATTTGGGCCCACAGCAGCAGCAATGGTAGGATCAGGCTGCCCTTCTGGCCCATCCAGCATTGGGCCACCTCGATCCCTAACCCACTGATATATGACATCATCTTCCTCATCTTCTGCGGGGGGCTCGTGGAATATATCAGTCAACTCAATCGGTTCACGATTGTCGTCATCTATATTATCTTGTATGTGCCCTACTCTCAATCTCATGTTGTAATGCACATACACCAAGTTCTCGAGCCTCTTACTCCCCAATCTGTTCCGTACCTTACTATGGATGAGCGAGAAGGTGCTCCAGTTCCTCTCGCAACCAGAGGATGAGCAAGTCTGTGAGAGTACTTTAATTGCTATGTCCCTGAGATTTGGCGCACTAATTCCATATAGAAACCACCAGTCAACTGCATAACCAAAAATAAGAATGCATTAGGCAAGCAAATCTTTATATTTATATAACTTATCAGTTATCATTTATAAAGTTATAGACTTATAGTCTATAGACTTATAGACTTAATGACTTATAGAGTAGTGAACTATTTACCAGGATCAGTTTTTTTCCTAGTTGCAACTGCAGAAGGCTTTCCAAAACTCCCAGAGGCATCCCTGAACTCCCTGATCTGTACACCAATTCTTCAATTATTGTATTATACTATTATCATGTATATGCTTAATGGCTAATGCACTAATGCAAGAAGTTGAAGAAACAATTGAATAAGTTCTCACCTCTCCATTAATTGTCCCTTGCATGATGGGATTTGACACAAGCTTCTCCACCACCTCTTGCACCGCAGTCATCAATTTTACATCTAGCCCCAGATCATTCTTGTAATGGTACTTTGGGTTGAGGTAGTAAGCTTGCATTGTGGAAATAAAAAATTTGGTTAATGACTTAGTGATTTGGTTGTTTACTAACTTACTTGTTTATAAATTATAAGTTATAAGTTATAACAAATAAAGAATTTAAATTAAAGTATACAACAAAAACTTAAAGACTTAAAAGTGACTCACCAGCCAAGTGCAAAGGATGCATCAAGTGCATCTCCCATCTATTATCGATGATCCTCTCGTAGGATTTGAAGGTGCTAGGGGCAGCAGCTCTAACCAACTCTTTCATTTGCTGGAGGGCAGCATATATGTGGGGCATTGTGGGCTTCTTCTCCGAATCCACCATCCTTAAAACAAACACAATAGGCTCTATAATGCCCAGTGTCCTATTCAGCTGCCTCCAAAAGGAATCATCGGCAATGGTTTGTTGGGCTAGTCTTGCATCGGGATGGCTAGATCCACGCCAACCAAACTACTCCTCACTTGCAAACATGTGCCGAAGACCCACCACTTTCTTCTGGAAGCTTTTCAGAGCTACATAGTTGGTGGCGAATCTAGTCAATCTAGGTCTGACTAGATCACCCTTACAGTGGTTCCTCATCATCTTCAGCACATAACCATGGTTATAAATAAAATTACTTACCCTTCTAGCCCTCTCAACCACAGTACTGATTGACTTTCTTTTCCCCAAGTCCTTCAACATAAGATCAATTGAATGAGCAGCACATGGTGTCCAAAAGAGGTGGATCCTGCTGCTCTTCTTCCTCATCAACATTTCACCAGCTTTTTTGAAGTTTGCACCATTATCTGTGACAATTTGGACAACATTCTTTGGCCCTACCTCGAGTACCACCTCCCTAAGAAGCTTGTAAAGGTAGTCAGCATCTTTGATCTTATCTGAGGCATCCACTGACTTGAGGAAGGATGTCTTTCCATTGCAGCTCACCATGAAATTAATGATGGACTGTCTAGTAGGACCAGTCCATCCATCAGCCATCACAGTAACACCATATGTACTCCATTGTTCTTTTAATGATTCAATGTATTCATCCACCTCTTGCTTTACCTTGGGTAAATATTTATTCATTACTTCCCAAGCTGTTGGGCCTTTAACCCCTACACCTGCCCTAGCAACTGCATTGATCATCCCCTGATAGTATGGTGTTTTGGCTACATTGGGTGCAATGTTGTTATAGAGCATGAATTTGCTGATTGATAACCTAGCTTCCTCCTCCTCCCTACTGCCTTCTCTACCTCCAGCAAACATATAGGGAATGCTTCTTTGATAGATGTCTTGTTGGTTGAAGAGGGAGGGGTCTTGGTCAAATGTGGAATCATAATGTGTAGTCTTCCTCCTCCTCCTTTCGGTCCTCTCAGTCTTAGTTCCCTGAAAACTATGTCTAGGTGGCATGGATGCCCCTGACCCCGAACCACCTGCTCCCCTTGTTTGTTCATATTGCCTCACACTATCAGCATGTAAGGACTGTCTGCTAGCTTCCATTGCAGCCTTCATCTGTCTCCATTCGGCTCGTGACTCAACACCCATAACCCTCCTCCTCTCTTCATCATCGCTTGATTCCTCATCAACATCAAGAGTAGGTCTAGATAGCACTATATCCTCAAATTCCCTTTGCTTTTGTGCCATCTCTTCCTTTTTTTGTTTCCCTCCCCTTAAAGTTGCTGCAATTGTTTTTTGGACTTCATAAGGAACCCTGGGACACTTGGCAACATCTTTATAACCACCAGCCAAATGTTGCTTTAATCTGGTTGAACCACCAGAATTCAAAGTCTTGAGGCAATACTTGCATCGGGATTTCTTCTTGTCAGCAGTCAGTGGATCCCCATGTTGCCAAGCAATGTCCTGAGTCCCACTACCAGTGCCGCCACTCCCACTAGTTGCCATTTAAGATTCAAATGTACAGCACTGAAAGTCTGAAATACATACATGAATATTCCCAAATAATCATTAGAATAATTTTTAGATACATAAAAACATGTAAAAACAATTTATAAAACAACAAAACACACACTTTGTTCTAAGATAACATATATACACTGCTCAAACAAACATGTTAGTATTTTTAAAATAAACTACATAATATGAGCATCATTTAAAAAAAAAAACAGATAAATTTTTAATAACATATTATTTTTTATAATTTTATGTAAAAATAATTTATAAAACAACAAAACACACACTTTGTTCTAAGATAACATATATACAATGCTCAATAAGACATGTTTGTATTTTTAAAATAAACTACATAATATAAGCATCATTTTAAAAAAAAAACAAGATAATTTTTTAATAAAATATTATTTTTCATAATTATTTTATTTAATTATTTAAATAAAAAAAATACAGCAAGCATGATAATCAAAATATTAATACATGAGATTGTAGCCCTCTAAATGCAGTTTAACATAAATAATAATCACATTCATATCATAAGTATTTATTTATAATCTTTAATTTTAATTTTTTAGATAATATATTTTTTAAATACGAAAATTCAAAAAAAAAATTAATAACAGAATTAAATTTTTTTTCCATGAAAGTGTAGATCTAAGCTTGAACATCAACATATATTTATATCACACTCATACAATCATTGTAGAACCTTGTATTTGAAAAAAATCAAATTTGGGGGAAAATCTTACATTTCTTGAAGATCCCTTGAAATATGCTTGAATCACTACAAATATGCTTCAATTTGTTGTTGTAGATGAGTTGATGATGTTGCTATGTTGAATCCCCAACAAATTCCGGCCAAATTCCGGCCAAAAATGAAGTTTTCCGGCCAAATATGGGCTTCCAGCGAGATAGAGGAGAGAGAGAGGCTCGAGAGAGGCGAGAGATGCCTCTCTCGAGCGAGATAGGGGCTTTAAAAAGCCCCTAAAGTGTGGAAAATCCTCCCGTTGGCGAGATCTCGCCGAGATATTGGCAAGATCTTGCGAGATGGGCGAGATCTCGAGCAAGATCTCGCAGATCTCGCCAGAGATCTCGTCTCGCCTTTCTAAAAAGGCGAGATATCGCGCCCCGCGAAACCCCCCAACATTTTTATCTTCTTTTTTTTTTTTTTTTTTTTGAAATTTTTTATTTTTTTTTTTATTAAAGAAGTTTTTCAAAAAAAATTTTTTTTTTTTTTTTTTGTTTTTTTTTTTTTTTCTTACTAATTAGTAACAGGAAGTGGGGTTTTGGTTTTTTTTAATAAAAATTTTGGTTTCAAAAAGGTAAATGGGCTATATTGAATACAATTCATATCTTTTCTCATCTTCCAAGTTCCAATTACGACAATCATAGAATTTAGTTACCCAATCGTTCTTTGGATTAGATATTGGTGCTGCTTAGATAGTGTGGCACTTGGTTTTATGAATGCAATTGAAGCCCAATGCCCGACATTCCCACTTGTGGATGGAAGAGTAAAGGACTGACTGATATGGAGAATGATAAGCATCAGGATATCCTTCCTCATAAACGGACAATTGTAAGAGACATAATTGGGTATGACAATAAAATGAGGCACCTCCTGGCTTTATTTGGTGCCTTATCAGATGTTCTATGTGCCATTGCTGTTGCTTATCTCAGAATGAGATTCGTAGGACGGCCATGTTTTCTGATTATCATGCAGAGTCTACGGAATTCTGAGTATCCCCTGGTAATTCTGTTTCATGTGATATTGCTGCATTTCTGTGTTTTGGTTTCATATGTACTAGTTGTCTAGCTCTAATATGTATGTTTTTGCCAGGTTTATGAACCAGTGGAAGAAGGGTCATACATCAAGATGATTGATATGGCTAGTGGACAAGGGGGGCAGATACAAGTAAGTTTGGCATATCCCTACACTGAAGGAAATTCTCTCTTGTTATCTTTAAGCAGGCATGGTCAGTCTTCATGTGCTATGGCTTTAACCAGTGATGTATTTCCTAAGTATTAATTGCATTTAGTTTTTGGATTGTCGTAAGGCTTGGGATTTAATGTTTTTGTCTGTGCTATGGCCTTTACCAGTAATGTATTTTCTAAATATTTCTTGCATTTAGTTTTTGGACTGTTGTATAGGCTTAGATTTTAATGTTTTCGTCTTGTGCATTGAAGCGGGTAGAAAAAACATCATATCTGTTTTGGGTGCCCTATAAGATTCCATGTACATAACTAGTCAGGATGCTGCTGATGGGATCTTTTCCTGCTCACCCTCTATGGCTGTGAACACCTTTCATAGAAGCTACCAATTTTGAATCAGATGACATGGCACCATCTAGTCTGCCCAACTAAGGGTCTATGCACTTAATCCTACCATATTTACATCCTCCATTAAACCAAAGGCTTAAAAATGGAATCTAAGCCGTATCTCAATATGATGAATTTTTAAGTGCTGTTTTTGCTACCATGTTGTGACAGGGAGGAGCTTAACTCTGCATATTTGTTGTTAGAGAAAAACTCACGAAATGCTCCTCAAAAGTCTGAATACTTTTCCGTTTTGTTTCTTTTTCTACGTGAGAATATGAGAATGCATTTTATGTTGCAATTCTATTGACAATACTACAGTTCCTCAGCTAAGCCATAGTTGGTTCCCCTTCTCTCCACGAATCACACCACCAGAAGTTGCCTTTGTATTTGCTAGCCTGACATCACTATGTAGAGTAACCATGTTTGCATTTGGTCTGAACCAGGAGCAAGTTCTTGGAATTCTGGTAATCCCACTAGATTGCTACTATCCAATTTTCTACAACGCAGCAATTTTCTGTGTTTTGTCCATATTTGACTTTCACATCCACAACAAGTGTTGCAATCAGTTGATCATTACTCGTGGTCTTATTTCTGAAGATTCTAAGATTTCTCTCCGTCCAAAGTTGATAAATAGAAGAACACATAGCAAGCTTCCCAATTGTTCCAATATTCTCGCCCTTCTCATTTGGTGATAAACCCAACGGGAAGCCCCTCATGTATTAGCTAGATACCTCCCATCCTTTGACCAATTTATAACGAGGTGCAGCTCCAGACAGTGCCCCGAAATTGCACTTAACAAATAGGTGATCATGGCTCTCCATCCCTGCCCAGCAAAAGCTGCAATGAGGTTGCACACTCATTGTTCTTTTGATCAGTTGGTGTCTTGTCAGCAATGCTTCTGTTAGGCATCTCCAAGCAGTGAAAAGGTGTTTTGGGATACATCCTGTGAACCATATAGCTTTCCATCAGTTTTTTTTTTTTTTTTATTTTTTTTTTTTGGAGTGCTGGGGGGGGGGGGGGTTGAGACTTTCCACCAGTTTACCTTTGCTGCTTTACTTTTAATGTTCTCCGAGGCTGATTTGGTGGTGGACTGGCTGTTAGCATATCCTTTTCATACTATCATTTCTTCTTGAGGGTGGTGCAGCCTCTTAGTATGTGTAAGTTCCCTCCAAACAAAAGGGCTCTGTGACGAACCATCCCCATAACTCATAAATCTATCAATCATAGCCATCCATTGAGTGCCAACTCTATGCTTAATTTTATCCCCAAACCTTTTAATTAGAAACCCTTCATTATGTGAATTATCAATTCACATTCTGGTGTTCTTTTCCGTTGCCAATCAAATGCTGCACTAGAGGCTCCAATTAATCTCTTTATCTATTTCAACACTTCCTCCAACCCTCCTGAAGGTGGACCTCCATAAAGCTTTTGATTTTTTCCACCGGAATTTCACCAGTGAGGTTCTCTTTGCATGGGCTTCCCTCTTGCCTTTATTCATTGGATTGAGATTTGTATCTCCACCCCTTACTTCTCCATCATCACTAATGGCTCCCCAGCCGGCTACTTTCCTTCTCGGGTTGGTATCCGCCAAGGTTGTCCTCCTTCCCCTTATCTTTTCTCTTTAGCCGTGGAAGTCATCTCTCGTCTTCTCCGGTCCAAAACCGATCAGCTGCTAATCTCCCCTATTCCTAAGTGTAAATCTCTCAAGCTTACCCATATAGCTTTTGCAGACGACCTCATGATGTTTTACAAAGCTGACCACACTTTTATCTCCTCCATCCTCTCCTCTCTCTCCACTTTTTAAGTCCCTCTCCAGTCATCGTGTCAATCTTGATAAATCCACCCTCTTCCTTTTCGGCGTCTTTAATCCTGTTCGCACCTCTCTCTTGCATCTCTCTGGGGTTATGCTAGGTTCCTTCCCCGCTATCTTGGCCTCCCTCTCATCCCTGGTAGACTCACCTGCCACCACTGTTCCCTGATGCTTGACTCCATTAGGAAAAAGCTCCAGCTTTGGAAAGAGAAATTTCTCTCTTTTGTCAGTAGAGTGGTGCTCATCCGTTTTGTTCTCCAATCATCCTATCTTTATTGAAGTGGCATCTTCTCTATCCCCAAATCTACCATCCATGCTTTGGAATCTCTCTTTTGTGCCTTCCTTTGAAAAGGCCAAGAAGCCTTTCAATTCCTTCATCCCATCTCTTGAGTTGTTGTCTGCCACCCTAAGTCTAAAGGAGGTCTGGGGATCTGTCGCATCATTGACGTTAGTATGGCTTCTCCTAAAGCTCATCTAGAAGATAGCTTCAAAGCACGATTCCATCTGGGTCTCCTAGGTTCAATCATTCGTCCTCAAATCAGACTCCTTTTGGACCGCACCTATTCCCTCCAATCCCTCTTGGATTTGGAGGAAACTCTTGCTCCTACAACCGTGAGCCCTTTCTGCCATCGCTGTCCAAATCTCTTTTGGTTTCTCTACGTTATTCTGGCTTGATCCGTGGCATTTGATGGGTATTCATTTCACTCTCCTTGGCCCCCGCATTGCCTATGAGACTCGTATCCTTAAAACTACCATCCTCTCCTCTTTCATTACAAATTATTCTTGGTCCCCCCCCCCCCTTACCCTAGTATCACACATGTTTGGAATGCCCTCCCTCCTATTTTGAACTCCGCTTGAGATACCACTACTTGGCTCCCCTCTCCCTCTAAATCCTTTGTCACCTCCTCAGCTTGGAACTTTCATTGGTCCCCCCCCCCCCGATCCCTTGGGCCCTTTTGGTCTGGTTCAAAAGCCACATCCTCTGCCATACCCTCACCCATGGTTGTCAAGGCGGCAAGGACACCACAGAAATTGGGGCTCCGCCTAGGTGATTAGGTGACAAAGCGGCGCCTAGACGGCAATAAGGCAAACAAAGCAGTTGGGTAAAATTTTTTCAATACAATTACTTTTAAACTACTTTTCAATACAACTACTTTTTATAATAAGCTAAACAAATATTCAATAATCATATTCATCCAAAAAAAACAAGCATTCAAAAATCATAATTGTTAGAAAACAAGCTTTGAACAATCAAAATAGCAGTTGAACTTGAATAAAGAAAAGAGAGAAGAAGAAGAAGAGAAGAGAGATGAAGAACTAGTAGAAAAGACCTGTGATTCTTAGCTAAAGAGTCTAGAATCACAGAGCACTTTTATTTATAGCTTCTAATGAATCTAATACAACTTGAGAGACAAGCAATTGTCCTCTAGAAGAAGGAAACAAAATATTACAGCTTTAGTAACTTCCTAACTCCTAAAATAGAAAGTTCTGAAAATAGAAACTACCACCAAAATAGAAACTATGCTTTCTAAAAAAACTCCCAAAACTTATGTAGCAAGATTCCCACATTAGAAATAGAAAATATAATCAAAACAACAGCAAAATACTGTTCACGTGAACAGTAAAAGCTGTTTTTACTGTTCACGCGAACAGTAAAAACATTGTTCACGTGAACAATAACGTGAACAGTAAAACTCCAAATTTACATTTACTTCAACACTCCCCCTCAAGCTGGAGCATACAAATCTCCCATGCCCAGCTTGCAATAGATAGACTGAAAACTTGGTCTGAACAGAGCTTTGGTGAACAAATCAACTAGTTGGTCAAGAGAGCTCACAAAAGGAGTTGTTATAAGCTTCTTCTTCACTGCATCACGCACAAAGTGACAATCTACCTCTATATGCTTCGTTCTCTCATGGAACACTGGATTACTAGCAATGTAAGTGGCTGCCTGATTATCACAAAACATTTTCATAGGGGCAGAAACTGGAAATCCTATTTCTTCTAACAATGAACGCAAGCCACATCAATTCAGCAGTGGTGTGGGCCATAGCCCTATACTCAACTTCAGCACTAGATCGAGCAATGGTGGACTGTTTCTTACTCTTCCAAGTCACAAGATTTCCACCAAGAAAAGTACAATAACCTGTGGTTGACCGGCGATCAATGACGGTTCCAGCCCAATCTGCATCAGAAAAGGCAACCAAGTCCATACTCTGATTTGGTCGATAGATGAGCCCTTTTCCGAGCGCACTCTTGAGGTACCGAAGCACTCTCATCGCTGCATCCCAATGAGCCTTCCTAGGAGACTGCATAAACTGACTCAACACACCAACAGAATAAGAAATATCAAGACGAGTAACAGTAAGATAAATAAGTTTCCCAATAAGACTCCTGTAACGATGGACATCATCTAACAAGTCACCATCATCACGTCCTAACTTCAACTGAGGATTCATGGGAATGTTGCTAGGTTTAGAAGCAAGCATGCCAATCTCGGTCAAAAGATCTAACACATACTTTCTTTGTGACAAACTTACCCCTTTTTTACTGCGGATCACTTCAATCCCCAAGAAATATTGTAGATCACCTGAATCTTTGGTTTGGAAAGATTTTTGTAAGTGTGTCTTAACTGTATGGATTGCATCAACATCATTGCTTGAAAGGATAATATCATCAACATAAACTGCCATAATGGCAACACATTCACCCTGCCGTCTAACAAATATAGAGTGATCAGAATAACACTATACAAAACCAAAAGACTCCACAGTCTTGCTAAATTTCTCAAACCAAGCCCGTGGAGACTGTTTGAGTCCATAAATCGCTTTATGAAGCCTGCAAACACGAACACTGTCCTCCCCCTGAGCAACATACCCTGGAGGTTGCTCTATGTAAACTTCTTCATGAAGATCACCATATAAGAATGCATTTTTTATGTCAAGCTGAAAAAGAGTCCAATCATAATTCACAGCCAAAGATATCAAGACACGGACAGAATTAAGTCTTGCCACAGGAGAAAAAGTCTCAAAATAATCTACACCATATGTTTGTGTATAGCCCTTAGCCACCAAGCGGGCCTTAAGCCTTTCAACCGTACCATCAGAATGGTACTTAATTGTATACACCCACCGACAGCGAACCACATCTTTCCCAGGAGGTAAGTTGACTAAAGACCATGTATGACGAGAATGTAAAGCATCCATTTCCACATCCATAGCGGCTTTCCAGCCAGGAATTTTAAGAGCTTCGGTATGATGGGTTGGAATATGAACGGCAGACATAGCAAGGCAACGAAAGCTAGGAGGGAGATGAGAGGTAGAAACAAAATTGGAAACAGGATAAACAATGTTAGAGTGTAAAGTGCAAGTACTAGTACCTTTCCTTAAAGCAATTAGTAAGTCATCTGAAGGCAGAGTGGGATCTCCACTAGAAGAATCCGCCGGTGGAGAGGATGAAGAAGGAACATCCATAGGGCCAGCTTCAGGCTCCACTAAAGGAGAGCCGCTAATATTGTTAGGAGGAACTCTACTATCCTTTAAAAGATACAACCATGTAAGATGGGAGAAATCGTCCACAAAAGTAACAAAAACATCGAAAACCATGCCTATTACTAATTCTACAAGGGCCCCAAATATCGGAATGAACAAGAGAAAATAAGGACTCACTACGAGAGATAGAGCGTGGAGGATAGGTGGCACGATGATGCTTCCCTAACTCACACGCTTCACAATTTAATCTAGACACTGATTTAAAAGAAGGAAATAAAATTTTTAATCTAGGTAAAGACAGATGGCCTAAACGACAGTGCCACTGAAGAGCATCTACACAATCATCAAAAAGAGCCGCAATAGGGGTAGCATAGTCCAGATAGTAGAGTCTGTTCCTTTCACACCCTCCACCAGTCGTCTTCCTCGTGTGAAGGTCCTGGAAAACACAATAAGTGGGAGTAAAAGTCATAGAGCAATTTAGTGCTTTAGTTAATTGACTAACAGATAATAAGTTAAAAGGAAAGTTAGCAACATGAAGTACGGATGATAAAGTAAGAGAAGGTGTAGTAGAAACACTTCCAAAGCCTAGAATAGGTGTGGAAGTCCCATTAGCTATGACAACAGAATTTTTAGTGGTAGATTTAGAAAAAGAGCTAAAAAGTGATGACTTACCAGTCATATGGGAAGAGGCCCCTGAATCGATGATCCAAGGGGTGGGAGTAGAAGTGAGAAGTGCTGTATTACCTGCATGAGAAAGTGTGGCAGTAGAAGTACTAGTGGATGTGGAAGCGCCAGTTTCAATATTTTGCAATCGGCAAAGGATTTGGCTTACATCATCTCTTAGAGTCTTAGACAAGTCCCCTGAAGAAGATCTAGAACCACTATAGTTGTTTGCTACAGTATCAGTACCACCATCAGAAATGACATGATTGGCAAGGTGCTTGGCCCACTCTGGTTTTCCATGTTTGGCCCAACAAGCTTCCACTAAGTGCCCTGTTTTACCGCAATGAGTACAAAGTCGAGATGTCTTATTAAACAGTTGAACACCACGACCTCCAAAATACCTACTAACTCCCCCTGAACCACGACCACGTCCCCTTCCATAAGAGGTGGTGAAGGCTGAATTTTCTCCTTTAGAACTTTTGTTTGGAGAACTCCCTTCAGGCAAGGCAATACGTTGAAGTCTAGAATATGCTTCACTAAGATTAGGGACATGCTCACCAGCAAGTAGATGTCCTTTTAACAGATTTCAGTTTAGGGTTCAATCCTGCAAGAAACTTAGACACAAAAAATTCATTCCGTTGGGCCTTTAGCTTCTCTATATCAGTGGTGAGAGGTTGAAAGGCATTCAACTCCTCCATCATGCCTTTAAAGGAGTTGTAATAATCCTGCAGAGACTTGTCAGCTTGCTGAAATTGAAATAGCTTTTCATAAATACTAAAAATTCGAGTCATATTTCTAGTTTGGGAATAAGTCTTTTGCAAATCATCCCATATTCCCTTTGCAGTCTTATGGAACATAACATTCGTTGCAATATCAGGTGCCATACTATTCCACATCCAAATTTTGATGATTGCATCATCTTGGATCCAACTAAAATAGGATTTGTCAGTCTCAGCAGGAGGTTCATCCTCAATGAACTTAAGCTTACCTTTTGCAAGTATGTACACCCGAACCGCTTGTGACCACAACAAGTAATTAGAACTACCTTTGGGCTTGATAGATGTAATTTGAACATTTACATGATCTCCTTGAGATCCTTTTGATTCAGCCGTACTCATGATTGAGTCACGTGTAAGTGAAGACATTAAACTGAGGTAGATAGCACTCAAATCAGTTTTCCAAAACTTGAAGTAGAATGAGCAGAAAAAAAAATTCTGCAACCTTAGGATAGAATAGGAGAAAAAAAAAAGAGAGGTAACAAAGGTATCCAAGTTCTGGAACGTGTAAGAGTAAGGTAATAGGTAAAGAAGATCAGTTCACATGAATATCTGATCTAACAGTCCATAATATACAGCATTAGGTGGCTGCACACCAAGGAAACAAAAGGAAAAAAAGAATTTCAGAAGAGAATATTGAGAACAACACTATTTTGATTCAAAAAAGCTCTGATGCCATGTTAGAAAACAAGCGTTAAACAATCAAAATAGCAGTTGAACTTGAACAAAGAAAAGAGAGAAGAAGAAGAAGAGAAGAGAGATGAAGAACTAGTAGAAAAGACCTGTGATTCTTAGCTAAAGAGTCTAGAATCACAGAGCACTTTTATTTATAGCTTCTAATGAATCTAATACAACTTGAGAGACAAGTAATTGTCCTCTAGAAGAAGGAAACAAAATATTACAGCTTTAGTAACTTCCTAACTCCTAAAATAGAAAGTTCTGAAAATAGAAACTACCACCAAAATAGAAACTATGCTTTCTAAAAAAACTCCCAAAACTTATGTAGCAAGATTCCCACATTAGAAATAGAAAATATAATCAAAACAACAGCAAAATACTGTTCACGTGAACAGTAAAAGCTGTTTTTACTGTTCACGCGAACAGTAAAAACACTGTTCACGTGAACAATAACGTGAACAGTAAAACTCCAAATTTACATATACTTCAACAATAATTATAAAAAATTATTCAAAAAAAGAACGCAAACATAAGTTCATCTCATCAAACCATGGTTGTCAAAGTGTCCGCCTAGGCATTTACTGATTCATTGATTTTTAATGTTGAGTACGGCTTATGCTTCACATTCATAGGTTCTATGTCACTTTGGGCCTTGGAGTTCCTTTCCAGATTGGGCGTCAATTAAGCGGTTCAAAAAACTACTTTGCTGCCTCGGCGGATTCTTTGACAACCATACCCTCACCCTTTGGAAAGCTCTCAACCTTACCCTCCCCACCTAATCCTTCCTTATTAGACGCCACATCCCCGTTAACCCAAATTGCATCCTTTGTTGGAATGGTTTAGAGGATCTCGATCACCTTTTCTTCTATTGCCCCTTCTCCTGTTCCCTCTGGGAGAAAGCCCTTGCATCCATTTGGCCTCAGTCGAGGCATTCCTATGGTTTCACTCGAGATTGGATTTGGATTTTGAGGAATTTTCAGGCCCCTCCATTTGCAATCAAGTTGGTAAGCTAGTCCTTGGAGCCACTATCCACCACTTATGGTGGGAGAGCAATCTTAGGACATCAACCTCCAAATCTTGGCCTGTAGACTTGATTTGGAATGCCATATGTTGCGATGTTTCTTCTAGATTTCTCTTTCCTCCCCCCCCCCAACCCCCGTTACTGACAACCCTAGGAATAGGTTAATTGTTAGTTCCTAGGGTCTCAATTCCTCTTTCCGAGCTTCCTCTTGAAGTCTTGTGCTTCCCCCCCCCCTCTTTCGTCCCCCCTTCTCTCTGTGCTTTTATTGCTTCGCTGTTTATTTAATTATTTGTTCATCCAAAAAAAACACTTCCTCCAACCCAGGAGCAGCTGGTAGGGCTGGCGGGGTGAGACTTTCCTCCAGTTTACCTTTTTTGCTTTTGTTCTAATGTTCTCCGAGGCTGATTTGGTGGTGGACTGGCTGTTAGCATTTCCTTCCCACGCTGTCATTTCTTCCTGAGGGTGTGCAGCCTCTTAGTATGTGTAAGGCCCCTCCAAACAATAGGGCCCTGTAACGAACCATTCCCCAAAACTCATAAATCTATCAATCATAGCCATCATTTGAGTGCCAACTCTACGCCTAATTTTATCCCCAAACCTTTTAATTTGAAACCCTTCATTATGCGAATTATCAACTCAGATTCTGGTGTTCTTTTCTGTTGCCAATCCAATGCTGCATTAGAGGCTCAGCTTTATCTCTTTATCTATTTCAGCACTTCCTCCAACCCAGGAGCAGTTGGTAGGGCTGGCTGCTGACCAGATGAAGTCCTGTTATACACCCATTTCACCCATATACCATCTTTCTTCCAAGTAGAAGCAATCTACCAAATCTGTTTCATGATGCTAGCTGCTTTCATGTCCTTAATCCTCTTACCTATTCCTCCACTTTTTGTCGTGCATACATCATCCCAAGAGACCAATTGCATTTTTCTCTCAAGTGATGGACTATTCCATAAGAAATTAGCTAATATGGGCTCAAGTTGGTGATAACATTACCTGGCAGTCTAAAGATACCACACTAGTAAAAGTAGCTTCCAAACAAAAGAAAAAAGATTGAAGGGAAAGGTTGAAGCCACCTTGCAAAAGAAAGAAATGCATTTACCAGCCTTCCTATCTCATTTTAGTCTTCTCTAGAATGGGTGTAGAGTCCACCAAAGACGAAGTTCCTGAAATAAGAGGTAACCCAAGATACCTTATGGGTAACTTGGTTTCGTTGAAACCTGTTGATTCCAAAAGTTGCAGTCTGCTAGGTTGAGTAAGGCCCTTTAAAATAAAAGAAGACTTGCACCTGGTGCAACGACCTGTGGTGCAACAAGCAGCACCAGCTTACTTGCAGGGTGGTGATTTAGTAGCAGTAGGTGGCAAAGTCGCTGCATAAGTTTTGGTACATCTGTTCATGCATTTATGATTGAGATGCAACACAGAGTTGGTAGCAAACTCAACCAGAGCCCTCAAACTTGTCTTGATTGAGCCCCCAGTTTTTCTGGAGTGAGATCATTATATGGATGTTTGCATGGCTCATTGAATTTCCGAGTACAGATTTCGTCTAATTATATTTTTTCCGTATTATCTATGATTCAAGGTATATTGAGAATCTCATTTGTTGTTTCAGGTGAACAATATTAGCGGCTATCTTCCAGGAAGAATCGTCTTTTTCTTGGTATATTGAAGCATACAAAGCCCTAATGTCAGTCATGTCTTCTCAATTTATTTCTTTGTTGGTTAATTAGTCAAAGATGGTACAAATCATATAACTACAAAAATGCATTGGCTATTGTCATAGGATGGTCTAGGAGCATCCTTGCTTCACCTAGTTACATAATTCGCCATTATGACCCAGATATTCATTAACCAAAAAAGGATCAGCATAAGGGGTAGATTCAAAGAAGGAAATAACAAAAGATGAGGCATACCACCACATGGAATTTAAAAAGGCTTGGGGTTAATGGAGGTAACATGCTGTCAAAAAACTCAAAAACAGGACCAGCCTGAAAAGGTTTCCTCATGGACCTCACCTTCTTCTCAAATGTAGGAGACCGTGACCTCCATTAAGTGATGATTCTTCCTTTTGTCACTCCATTTTGTTGTCGAGTACCAGCACAGCAAGATCAATGAATAATTCCATGCTGAACCAAAAAAAAGTAAAGGGATCAGAAAAATATTCCTTAGCATTATTTCCATGAAGAATATGCAAAGCGGTTTTAAATTGAGTCTTATTTTCATCCACAAAAGCAACCCCAAAATAAAGAATAGCTGTGAACAATTTTTCATTGTATTAAGCCGTGTAACTCCTGGATGGTCATCACCAAAAGTGACAAAATAACAAAAAGCTAATCTAGAAACAACTAGACAAGGACTGCATACATCTGAATGAACTACAGGAAATGGTTGGTCAGTCAGTAGATTGACTCCCACTTACATGGTGAAGAGTCTCAAATTGATGGGACTCACAATCCAAACTAGAATTAGACTAAAGAAGAATCTAGGTCTTAAAATTTTGCAATGACAGATGACCCAAACAACGTTAGATTTGATGAGGTGATTCCCACTCAGAAATGCCGCAAAGGAAGAATCCTCAAGTAGGTATAGCCTCCTCCCACCCCTGATTCATGACCTCTACCAATTGTTTTCTTCATCATAAGGGCTTAAAAAAATTGAAGAATCAAAGAAAAAAGTTAGGAAAAAAATGATGAGTTTCGGCAAAATTCTTTACAGGGAGAACATTAAAAGCAAATAAAAATTAAAAGATAAAGACAAAGGAGTGGCATGAACGGTGCCTGTACCAATTACTTTAGCTACAGAACCATCAGCTAAGGTAAACTAGAGGATGCTGCATGAAAGGAAGCAGATGTACTTGAGACTCTTGTCATTATGGATTCAATGTTCTCAGGATGCTAATCTAGTCATATGCTTTTGGATTAGCTTCTTTACCTGAATTAATTCACTGTGTGAAAACCTATGCTTGCTTGTCATTAGTCACTGCATCCAGGTTCTGATGTGGCACTTCACTTACAAATTACACCATGGCATATTGTCAATAGGACAGAACTCATAAGTTAGAGAATAAGAACACTCATAATATAGGGTCCATTTAAGAGGTGATTGGTTGAAAAAAGAAAAGAAAAATAAAACTATAACTATTCAGAGAAAGAGCTAACTAAACAGATCTAGAAAAGTAGAACATCTTGCAGTTTTCAGATGAGAAAACTGACATTTGGTGAGATATAATCTTCGCTATAGGGTTTCTGCTTGAAATTGAGTATAGATAGCTGTTTTTTCATATAATGAACTACTTGGTTGGTCATAGGAACTCTTTTTTGCTTTTGCTGGTGATGTAACTGCAAAGTTGAGCTGCTATGACTACTAAGTACTCGGTTACATCTCATTACGGATACAAACTTGACAGCATAAGTTGACCATATACTTTGATATATTGATTGTTTTTCCAATTTCTGTTTTCTATGGGTAATAATTTCGGAATGTTTTCTTTTTTCAAGGTCAAACTAAATTGTTATTGATATGTTTGCAGGTAAACACCCATCTGACACCCCGCCCGATATTGCTCACTCGACATGGAGAGAGTCTGGATAATGTCAGGGGCAGAATTGGGGGCGATAATGTTTTGAGGTATTACTCTAAATTATTTTAATGATGTTATTCCTATGTGATCTTCTTAAAGCCCTTTGTTATTGATTTTGAGAAGTGTTAAAATTATTTTCAAGATGTCATTCAAGCCAGTGTCTAGTTATTCCCATCCTTTTGTCATGTCTTCTGTCTCTTTACTGTGCCCCTGGTTCTCATGCATAAGTTAGATCATTCACTCCCTTCATTGCTCGTTTCCAATTTCACTTTATTTATCATGCCAAGGCTTGTTTCCTCTACTGTAATATAGCAATTTATAATAAAGCAATGTAACTGAACAGTGAAGCTGGAGAAATTTATGCAAAAAAGCTGGCCAACTTTGTGGAAAAGCGACTCAAATCAGAAAGGGCTGCTTCTGTGAGTTTGTCCACTATTATTTAATAATTTTCTGGTATCTAGTTCTATTTAGAGTTTACAGTGTGAAGATGATACTCATTTTTATACTGTAGGTTTTGCTACTATTCTGTCTTCATATAATCGTTCCATTATTCTTATGGTTTAGATATGGACTAGTACACTGCAAAGAACAATCTTGACTGCAAGTCCAATTGTTGGATTCCCCAAGGTCAATGCTCAATTACAAAAAGAATCATACTTTGGTTCAGTCTCTTTATCAAAGTATTTTGTGAAAGTAATGTTGGTTGGCTACTAATAAATAGCTAATTTGATACTTTGCAATTCTTTGGGCAGATCCAATGGCGTGCACTTGAGGAGATAAATGCTGGAGTATGTGATGGAATGACATATGAAGAGACAAAGAAAAATATGCCAGAGGAGTATGAGTATGTTGTTACTTATCATGAGAAAGTTTCTTGGAGTAATTCTGTCTTTTTATGTAGAATTTCATTGCGCTTTTTTTTTTTGGATGAATAGTTTTTATCAAAAACATTTTTTTTTTGGGATGATAAAGAATTCATTAATCAGAGGGGAGGGGGAGGAAGGGGAGAAGAGAATACAACAGAAAAACAAACGCTTTTTTCTTGGATGAATAAAGAATTCATTAATCAAAGGGGAGGGGGAGGGAGGGGAGAAGAGAATACAACAGAAAAACAAAGGCCAAAGCCGTACCAAAGCCAACAAGGCACTACACAAAGCGAATAAAGTAGAAAAGAAGCTGTGCACAAGAAGGACCAAAGGGCTGAGACAAAACTCAAAAGGACCCAAACTACTTTTTCCCTCTATTCTTCTTCTTCTTCTTTCTTAGGGACTTGAACTCCACAATGAGGTCCCCATCGGCAGGGGAGCGCCCCTTAGAAGTACAGTTACTTCTCCTGCAACCTTCGTGCTCTGAGTCAAGCAAAGAACCAGGGTTGCGGTGTCAAGAATATCCTCATACTCCTGCCGACAATTGATATTGCCCTCCACGGCAATAAGGTTTCCACCATTCAGAATAAGACCAATAACTTCAGAAGACACAAGAGAGGAGTTTAGTGGCCCACCATTTGTAACCTCTAAAGTAGGAGAAATAACCTCCTGATCCTCAGTAGCAGTGCCCATCTCAGGGGACCTAGTGATTGGGTTGAGGATTGGAGAATGGACTAGCTAAAGTCCAAAGGAAGCTAGAGATAGCCAAATTAGAGGGGAGGGGTTTGAAGGCCGAGAAGGAAGGAGAATTAACAGTTGGACCTGGCCCAAAAGAAGGGAGAGAGGGAGTGGAAGTTTGGGCTGGGCTGGCTCAGAAGAGGAGGTGAAAAAGGGACTAGGTTGGGGAGATGAGAGGGAGAGGGAGCAATTGAACAAGATGAGACTTGTTAGTCCAAAAGGGGTTAAATCAGAGAATAATCATGAATCAGAGGGTTCAAGAAGGGAGGGGAATCAAGGTAAGAGGGAGAAGCTGAACGACTGCAAGGAGGGGAGGACTGAGGACCCGTAGGTCGGAGAGGAGAGAAAAAGATGAAGGGGAAAGAAGGGGATTAGGGCTTGGAGAAAAGGCTACCAGAGGGTCAGTGATAAACGCAGGGGGAAGGCGGATGAGCCCACTGCTGGCGCGCCGCGGCGACCAGCCACTACAAATTAGATCGGGTTAGAACCTGTGGGTTTATTGAATATTATTTTTTTTTTATTTGGTTTGGTTTGTTAATTTAACCTCCCTCCTTTGCCCGCTTTTCTTCCTTTTCCCCCGTGGTCCTCTGCGTCCGGCCATCTCTTGTTCCTGCCCGCGCCCCCTTTGGGGTTTTGTCAGCCTTGGGAGATCTGGGGTGGTGGGTCGCTTGTGCTATTGTTCCCTTTGGGCGGAGCACCGTGTTTTTGCCTCTGATGTTACCTGTGTTCTTTATGGTCTGGTTCTCGTATCACAGATCTTGAGATGCGTTGGTATTTTCGCTGTTCTCTTCCGTTCCTGTTTCGAATTAACAAGCAGGCTTTCTTCCCCTTATTTCGGATGTTGTCGGTTATGAGGACAATAGGCCAGAACAGAGGGTAGATGAAGTGGCTTTAGATCTATTTGACTTTCATGCTTTGTCTTCGTTTCTAGAACATCATTGGTTCTTGGGGTCCCCTGATTTTGGTCCTTCCCTCTGTAATTCAAATTCTGGGTGGTTCACTGTGCCCCCAGTTTCTCTTCTTCTTTTTAAGACAATTTATGTTCTGTTCCCAGCGATTTGACTGAATCTCCTGCTTCAATTCCTTATTGTTTGTTTTTTGATCTTCATTCACCGTTATGATCTCGGGTCTCTCCAACATCCCGTTGGTGGTGTGGTGGTGGCCGTGGCCGGGGTTGGAGGTGGGCGGGGGCCGGGTTTGGGTGGGCGATTTAGGATTTGAGTCTGGGGTATGATTTTGTTTTGTAATTTTAAATACTTAATGTAATGAAATAGTATGTGTTCTTGACCGTTAGATTTATTTTGATTACATGGCGTTCCGCCGTCGGCAGCAGCCGCGTGGCTGCTGCTGGGGAAGGCTAGGAAAAAAAAAAAGAAAAGGCAGAATGGTCAGCAGTAACAGTAGGGGAAGGTTTTCCAGAAGGTTTTCTCGCAAAGAAAGAAGAGGAAGAAGATGCATGGATTGGAAAGGGGGTTGATGGAGGGTCCACAGCTATGACAGCATTTGCGCAGAATGGAAGGGGCAACAGGGCAGGAGTCTGGGGCTGTGAGGACCAAATTTGAAAATGTTCAGGAGTCCCTGTCAAGACTCGACCCAGCAAACTGGACAGGATACTGTAGAGAATACTCTAGATTATTGGGATTTGACAGGGTTCCAAGAGCATTGACCACCAGAGGAGCAAATTGGTTCATTGGACCATTCGCCTGAGTCATGGGATGTCACCAGAGTTTGCGGCGATAGCACAAAAGAGACCTGCCTTTGCAAGGGGCTTGAGTTGCTATGCCAGCGATAGGGCATGAAGAACCCAGTGAAGTATGACCTGTAGGTGCTTGGCAGGTGTAGGGGCTAGGGGGATGTTCTCTTTTTGCCCAAGAGTGGTGACCAAATCTTTTTTAGGTGGGGGGTTTCAATCATACTTCACTGCTTGATTGAAGCAAAATTCAGATTCCTCCATAATAGAATTGAAGAGGGAACAAAAGCTTTTGCTGAGACCTTGACGTAGATAAAAGCAAAGGTGAGGCGATCCTTTCTCTTGGTTCTGGCATCGGAGTAAAGAGGAGTGCCCAATGCAGTGCCTACTAGACTCAAACCCTCAGTGCACCAATAATGCAGAGGAAGATTGGGAAGAGAGACCTAGAGTGGAAGAGAAGAATGGTCTTCGTGGGATAGCTTTAAGTTGTGCCATTTCTGAAGGAATAGGGGTCTTTTTCCGACATTCCATGGGCCTCCTTCAAGGGCATGACACTTGTCTTCTTTGTCAAAGAATGTGGCAAAGAAGACCAGTAGGTAAGTATCCAGGTTACCCAAGGGTTTCCATTGTTTGCCTAGTAAAGGGAGGTCGCGAGCCAAGGAAATGGTCTACACGACAGTCGCTCTAGTAAGACACTTAATCATATAGCATGCTAGACGGGCAGAAAGCAATGGTCTGGCCATAAAAAATGGTGTGTGGGATTAGCCTCAGTGAGATACGAGGGAGCAGGATGGGAGGGGGAAGGCGGAGAGGAGGTGGCCAGAGAGGAGGGTGATTGCCGAAGGCAGGGGAGGAGGGGAAAGCGTGGGGGTTCAGTCGTCGAGATCTACATTTCAGTCTTCTTCTTAGTGAAAGAAAAGATGAAGCTCCTTATTTTATTAGTCGTGTTATTGAACATCTTTTTTATTTTATTTTACCAGTAACATTTTTTTTGCTAGAGTTATAGTTAAGACTTTTGTTTTTTCAGTTTTTCCCAATTTGGGATGATGATGATCTTGGTCTACTTGTGTAGGTCACGTAAGAAGGACAAATTGAGGTATCGGTATCCTCGTGGGGAATCTTACCTTGATGTTATCCAACGGTATGTAGCTATGCCAAATGTCACTTGTCTTACACTGTACTTTTCTCTTTCACTTTATAACGTTGTCATACAATACTTGCACAGGTTAGAGCCTGTAATTATTGAGCTTGAACGACAACGTGCACCTGTTGTAGTGATCTCTCACCAGGTTATATTTTTGCAGCAATGAAGTCGTCTTCCCCCCCCCCCCCCCCCCCCAAATCCCCCAACCAACAAATGAGAAAAATAATAATAATCTGAAATGGTGATATGACAATATGAAAGCATTGCATAACCCTTTTTATCTATTTTAGGCTGTTTTGAGAGCATTATACGCATATTTTGCCGACCGGCCGTTGAAGGAAATTCCACACATTGAGGTAATCCAACATGTCTAATGAAGATGCAGAGGGTTTGCTTTTGTTGTTTTATTAGGCAAGCTAATTTTAATGTAAGCAAGAAGAATTCATTGATGTGGTTTTCTTTGCTTTTGCTCTGCTGCAATGGGTACCCTCTGTTGGGGTTCCATTTTTGACCCCTCAGCTTTGTTGGGTCATCACCCAACCACCAAAAACTGGGTGAGGGGAGCCAGGAACATTTCTGCTAACATGCCTGCTATTTGGCCTGGAGGGTATTATCAATGGGCCTTTCAAATGGTGGCTCCGAAACTTGTCTCAGTACCATTTTCTTTTTGTCCCAATCCTCAACACCCCCCCCCCCCCACCCACAAAAAAAGAAAAAAGAAACAAAAGGGAGAGTAAAAAGTTGGGAAGGGGGAGGAGTGATTTAATCTCTGCATATTACTCTAGCTGTGTTGCAATTGGAAAATTGGGCGTAACAATGATTTGCATCTGATGCATCATTTTGAGGAAGGCACCAGTTTCTTTTTCACATATAATAAAATATATTGTTAGAAAGAACAGCTGAAAATCTCAATGACATGAACGGTTTCTGTTTGACATTCTGACTAGAGCATCTTCCGATTTTCAGGTGCCGCTCCACACCATAATCGAGATCAAAATGGGGGTTACTGGAGTCCAAGAGAAAAGATACAAACTTATGGACTGAGTTTATTCATAAATGTCTCCCTCTGTACCGTGACTGCCCAGGGACCCCAACGCCTAATAGAGGCGATACCATAGCAATTTTCTATTCATTTTCTATCATTGGTAACTATTCTCTGTTCATTGAATCTTACGTTTATTGACTTGAAGGTGTAAGGTAGAGGGGATGAATTCAAATCACTGGGTTCAAAGCTACTGTTGATTTATAATGGCATTAATTCTTGATGAGAGCATCTGAGCTGCTTTCTGGTTCCTTTCATTGTTTTTTTCAGATGATTGCGTTGGACCACTTTTTTTTTTTTTTTTTAATTAAATCTATTCTAGTGCCTACGACGTATGCCAAACAGAACATAACGGTGTGGTTTGGACCTCCGAATGTTCTTTTTCAATGTTAAATGGTCTCAAAGTGAATGGAAGTTGCCCTCAGACCACATAGAACAGTTGAGCAGGTCTTAGTAGTTGCAATAGAGGAAGCAAAATTGTGGCCGACTCACACGGGATTGATAATCATTATCCCTTATCCCTTTGTGAGTCCTTTGGATCCTATATGGGTCGTATGTGCTACTAATAGGAATGATAAGAGAATTCATGCATCTCTCCCCAAAATAAAACAATTCATATGGAGAGCATGTGTGGATGGTTTACCTACCAGAGAGGCATTGGCAAAAAGGAGAGTCACATTGGACCCAAGCCGTAATGGATGTGGCATGCAAATAGAGGACATTAGTCACATTCTCCTAGATTGTAATTTTGCCAGTATGATTCTCAAAGCCCTTTAAATTTCATTTTCACCACCTCACAAACTCCAAAATTTTATAAATGGCTTTATCACATTTTCACAATGCCATTCAAATAAAAAACGGAATCGAAATGCTTTATAAGTGGGTGTCTGTTCACTTGTTGGCATATATGGTTAGTAAGAAACGCCACCATTTTTAGCAAAAGTGGCCGATCTCCAAAGCTGGTAGCATCACAAGCTTGGAAAGCACATGAAGAACTTTTTGAGATTTCAAGAAAATGAAAAGAAACCTTACCAATAAAAAATAAATAAATAAATAAATAAGATAAGAAAAGGAAAAGGAAAAGAAAAGGGAAAAGCCCAACAAAGCACCCCAAAGAAAGCCCAAAAGCTAAGTGGAGCCCGCCCCCTAATGATTGGTTTAAGCTAAATTCAGATGCTTCATTTAACGCAAAGAACCACAGACTGGGCCTAGGTTTCAAAATTAAAGGAGCCCAAAGTCAAGTAGTAAGTGCAGTTTCTGAGCTCGCGACTTTCTCTTCACCATTGATGGGTGAGGCTCTAGCCACAGAAAAACATATCCGCGAATTTTGCCGAAATTTTGCCGAAATTTGCCAAGTTTTCCAAATGGCGAAATAAATAACTAATCGAAACCGACATTTCACAACTTCGCCAGAAATCGGCGAAATTCCCAAAGTTTCGTTGATTTCGCAGGAAATTTGCCGTTTTGCCGGCGAAATACACAATTTTTCAATGGATCACACCTCAATGGGGGTTCTTAATGGCGGTGGCTCTAAAGATTGATAGAGCCCTGAGTCTTCGTCGTCACAAGAGGAAGATTTGATAGAGGCTTTCAAGGTGTTCGATGAGGACGGCGATGGCTTCATCTCTGCCATGAAATAGCAGATTTGCTTGCAACGAGAGGCGGCGAAGGTTGGAAGATGACGACTTTGTGATTGCCGTGATCGATAGGGATAAAAGTTGTGGCTAGATATTCGTTGCTGTTGGTGACGCCGATTGGGCTAGTGATGGTGAAGAAGATAGCAGGCAAAGAAGCATAGCACAACACAGAGAGAACGACGTCGAAGCTATCAATTTTCTCTTACTCTCTTTTGGAAATTCGTATGGGTTCGTCACCTATGAAGAAGAAAATGGAGAAGAAAATGGCAAAATATGGGTTACTCTCACTCTCTCAGGTGGTGCTGAGTCTGCTGACTGACTGAGAAAACTTGGAATGCCTGAACCTTGAAGGCCGAGATATGGGTTACCTCCGTAATTTTATCGCCGATTCTCCGGCAAGATGAACGATACTTCGTTCCTTGGCTCTAGCAATGCAAAGTAGGTTACTTTAAGTGATTGTGGAGTGTGTCAACAAACTATGAGTGGACAACAAGTGTCTTGATCTTGTAAAGTTTGTGACAAGTACTCATTCCTTTCCCCCTCTGGATATAGCACCCATTATTGTAGATATTATAAGTATAATGGCCCCCCTTTGAGTTCTGCATTGTTGCACATATCCTAGGCAAATCAACGTTGTGGCCGATCACCTAGTTAGGAAAGCCCAGTTGGTTGCGTGCACCACTGTTTGACCATCTTCCAACTTCTTGGTTGGTGGATATTTGTCCCCTCTCCTTGGCTTTGCCGGTTAAATTAAATTAAAAAAAATAATGAACTAGGAATTATACGGTAAACAAGGTTCTCAGGTCTTTAACAAATAGAGGAAAAAATAAAGAAAAACAGGGTTCTCAGTTTTCATTCGCGGGCGAACGTCAATTTCCTTCCTCGATCTGAAAAGAAGAAGAAAGCCAAAACAATTCCCGCTGCCCCTCCAAATCCGACAAAAAAATCCACTAAATATGAACTTCCAATCTAATTGTGAACCTCCGTTTTCAGAACTGGATGTTGGCGGTGATACTTTACTACCCGTGCAGGTTCTTTGTAAAGGTAAACCACATAAGCCTTCGTTACCTTCATAGGAGCTGGTGTAAATGTCAAAACTGATTTGCCACTGGTATCATCCTGTAAGGTTGTTCCACGAGAGGTTCAGGACCGAAAGGATGTTAGCTTTGTGAGCTCTGAGGGATATTGCTCCTAACTTGTTTCTTGACAGGTCTAGTGACTCCATTGTTTCGGTTCCCCAGGGATGTAATTCAACTGTTAGAGCATTTGTGACAAATTAGAAAATGAGAGACTGAGGTTTCCTATCACATCTGGATCTTCCTGGGAAGCTATAGTTTGACAGGTCAATCAGGGCTGCATGGGGGCATGGACCCCGGTTTTAAAAATTTGTTATAATCGTATTTTTGGCTATATGTTAATCCTTTATTTTCTTGGTTTCTTTCATGTGATACTTTACTACCCGTGCAGGTTCTTTGTAAAGGTAAACCACATAAGCCTTCGTTACCTTCATAGGAAGCTGGTGTAAATGTCAAAAACTGATTTGCCACTGGTATCATCCCTGTAAGGTTGTTCCACGAGAGGTTCAGGACCGAAAGGAATGTTAGCTTTGTGAGCTGCTGAGGGATATTCCCTCCTAACTTGTTTCTTGAGAGGTCTAGTGACTCCAGTTGTTTCAGGTTCCCCAGGGATGAAGGTATTCCACCTGTTAGAGCATTTTGTGACAAATTAAGAAAATAGAGAGCACTGAGGTTTCCTATCACATCTGGAATCTTCCCTTGGAAGCTATTGTTTGACAGGTCAATGGAGGTATAGACTGTTAGAATCTTTGTCAACTCCATCTGTTGCCCTTTGACTGTGACTGTGACTGTATCCTGATAATACATTTGAGAACTGTACTTTAGGAACCTGACTCCCAATGTTCCATGCTCAATCTCCGGCTGTGTTCCGTCCGCATCAACCATCATTGCCGTCCATTTTGCGAAGAATTGAGTGGGAAGATTGCCCGTGAATCTGTTGGAAGAGAGGTCAATAATTTGTAGCTTTGAGAAAGTAACATTTGAGACTTGACCTTGAATGGGTCCACTGAATCTATTGTAGTGCAGAACAAGGACGCTTAACTCAGTGGAGCTTCCCAACCATACTGGAAATGAACCATAAATTTGGTTACTCCCAAGATTGAGAACTTGTAGTTCTTTGCATTTGGCCAGCGCTGAAGGCAATGGTCCCTCTAAGCCATTCCAACTGAGATCCAATGTCCTTAGATTACACCCATCCGGAAATTCCTGAGGAATATTGCCAACAAACGGATGGAAATTCCTGAGGAATATTGCCAACAAACTTGTTACGCCGTAGGTTCAGTACTGTCAATGTAGCACTCATGTTAGCCAAACATGAGGGGATTGTGCCATTCAAGCTGTTATTAGACAGATCAAGAACTTGAAGGTAACCAGCATTGCACAGTGATTCAGGGATCTCACCAATGAGATTATTTCTTGAGAGAGAAAAGTAGATGGTGTACACAAGGTAAGGAATGATATTAGACGGGATGATGTGTTGGAAGCTGTTGTTCGAGAAATCCAAATAGTTGAGGTTTGATGACAGAGCTGGCATTGGTCCTTGGAGCCAGTTGGAGTGGAGGTCAAGAACAGACAAAGATGGAGCATAACTCAGATCTGACAGAGGTCGTTCCAGACTATCGAGGAAGTTCAAAGAAAGGTTCAAATAATTAAGAAACCCATTACCAATTTTCCAAACCCAAGTGGGTATTTGCCCATGGATTTGATTGTTGGACAGATCTACAGTACTCAATACTGATTGGTTTTGTAATAAGAAATCAGGGAAGCCTTGCAGCTTGCAGGAAGCCAATTTTAGTGTGCGGAGCTGGGGGAACGCATGGTTAGAATCACGAACAGCATTATCGACTAGCAAGCTATTGTAGGAAAGATCAAGATTGGCGAGGTTCTGCAGTTTCCCTATCATCTCAAGCTTTATAGTGCCATTGAAACTGTTGGAAGATAGCGTAACCACACTTAGATTTCGGAGTTCAAATATTGATAATGGTATTGGCCCCTGCAGATTATTGCTACTCAAGTCAAGAGTGTCCAGTGGTGCTGAAAACGTACCGTTTTTATCCATGAGTTGGCCTGCAAATTGGTTTTGGTTTAGTTGCAACTGTTTCAGTGCTGGCAAGGAGAATAGGGATGAGGGTATTGTTCCATTAAATGAATTGTTTCTTAAATCAAGAGTCTCAAGCTTCGAGAACCTCTCCCAACGAATTTCCATAATTGGACCAGTTAGATAATTGTGGGCAAGGTTTACCTGGGTTAGACTTCCAGGCAATGGAGGCACGAGGCCAGTGAAGCCATTAAACGACAACTCCAAAGAGTCAAGTTGGTTGAGTTCTATAATAGAGGATGGAATTGATCCATTGAAGCTGCAACTCGTAAGCTCTAATCTGGATAGAAGACTAAGATTGCCGATAGATTCTGGTAACGAACCTGAGAAGCTAGTCTCAGAGAGTATCAAGTTCCGAATACTTCCGTTGGGAGGAAATTCCGGCAAAAAACCATGCAGGCGTGGGTTCCGCGACACATCCAGGCTTCGGAGCGTAGTTCGCTGAAGAATTTTCCCCGGGAATTTTCCTTGCAACCCACAAGAAGTGAGATGCAGGGCAGTCAAGTTTCTGAAATCTTCGAAGATTCTTGGCACTTGAGTAGATATATTGTTCTGGCTGAGACGAATCTGTGAGAGAAAATTTAGCTTTGCCAGTGAAGAATCCAGCGGCCCAAATAGATTACAATTGGACAAGCTCAACTCTTGCAGTTTGGGAACTGCAGAGGACAAGGCCTGACACCATTGACTGCCATTCGCTGATATATTTACTCCATCAAGACGGAGAACCCTTAATCCTGATAGATTCCGAACAAGAGTTCTGAGATCTGGCTTTACGAGTCTCAACAAAGTCTGTCTTAAAAAATCAGCTGAGAGATCGAGAGAGACTAACCTCGTCAGGTTTGAGATCTCAGCTGGAACTTGGCCAGTAAAACCCGCATTGGACAGATTGAGGTTGATCAAATTGAAGAGTTTGCCAAGCCCAGATGGAATCGCAGAATCGAAGTAGTTGTCAGCCAAATTCAAACTCTGGAGACATCGAAGTTTGAAGAGACTGCTGTTTGAATCGTCAATTCCTCCGGATATATATTCACTGCTGAGGTCGAGACCTTTAACACGACCTGAATCCTTGTCGCAGGTAACGCCCTCCCAGCCACAGTAATCGGTGCTTGTGTTCCAAGACGCAAGCTTTGAAGCAATCGAACCTGGTGGCCGATGGAAAAAGAGGCTTTGATTTAGCTGAGTCAACAGAGATTTCTGATCCTCAGGACACTGACCACTAACCAGAATTTCATCAATGGAGAATACAACTAAAACAGAGTAGAGGAGGAGCCGTGAAAACACTGGAAATCTCATTGTGGAAGCTGAGTGTGAAGGATGAGAATACTGGAAGAAGTTATTCCACTCTTCAAAGAAAGAGATTGAGCCATTGTCTTTATCAGAATCATCACTGTTTCAGATTTCTCTGAAGTCTTCTCCAAGTCTTCCCAAGAACGTTAAAGCTTGCAAGCCGTTTATCTTCTTAAGTGGGATTATCTCATACTTAATGCATACCAATTTCTAGTTAAAATTCTGATTAGGAACCCATCACTGATATCTCCATAATCTTAACCTCAGTCTTTTCCATTTCTTTGATTTTGATCCTTCGTTGCTTTTCCAAAGATCATCCTTTCTCCACTAAATCCATCACTTCTCTGTCTACTGTTATTGCCTTCGGTACAAAATGAAACCTCTGCCTTTGGGATACTGGAGTTGTTTGTTCTATCTTCAACAGATTCAAAGAAACTGGGTAATAAGACCAAACTATTTTTCATATTTCCCATACTTCTTCGTCTTCTTCCCTCTCCTCCTTTCACATTCCTTCCCCACACGTACAATTACTATTTTTGTCTATTCTTGTGTGCTTTTCTTTTATTTGATTGGGGGAAGAGAATCCTAGCTTGAAGTTTCTGCAAAATCCTTCGAAAACAAGCATCCTTTTCAACCTGCTATTTGATGACAGTTGATGTAACTTTTATCCGTTGAACAACTGCCGAAATCCAAATATGTGAGGATTGATGACGGAGCTCGCATTGGTCCTTGGAGCAAGTTAGGAGTGAAGGTCAAGAACAAACAAAGATGGACCACTACTAAAATCCAACAAGATCGTTCTTAAAAGTCTCTGAAGTTTAAGAGAAAGGTTCAAATAATTTAAGAGACCCATTACCAACTTTCCAAACCCAACTAGGTATTTGCCCATGAATTTGATTGTTGGACGTGTAGAGTACTCGTTATTGATTGGCTGTAGTCAAGCTACCTCACCTATCCTCTTACTTATATATCGAAGTAGGAAATGTCATGACCTCTTAATTATGAGTGGATGCAAGTTATTCCCAATCTTAATTCTTATCCTTGGAAAAAGGAAAAAAAATTCGTGAGTATATAAGAAGCTTTATTCTCAAAGAAGAGTTATGTTCACTCTCCCTATGCAGCATAATGATGTCAATTGCGTATCGAAACAATTTAACTATACTGAACCATGCGTGCCGTCTAAAACCTCACCGTACCGTACTGAAACTGAATTTCTTCAGTACCGACTTGGTTTCAAGTACTCAAACAGTTGGTATGTACCGAATTGATACTATACCAAATTAAGGAATATAAATGTAATTTTACAATTAAAATACTTACCTTTAATTTATCCTTAATTAGATTTACTTGCTTTGTCCTTTATTCATTTTCTTAAATTTACTTGTTTGTCTGTATTAATTAGATTTTACTTGCTTTGTTTCTGTTAATATCAGATTCTATCGATTGTTGAATCGCAATTTCATTAGGATCTTAATGAACTAATAACATTGTATAGAACTAGATATCGTGTTTAAACCGTTTTTTCGCACCGATTTAGTACCGAAACTTTATTGTACTGTTTAAATTCAATACGGTACAATTCTGATTTTCGACATTCAAAGTTAGTATGTACCGAATTGCCGAAACTGTACCAATTGACACCCTTACCTTGTCATCCTTTTTTCATCTCTCTTTCTCAGTTTCCAGTTTGAACGTTAACGAATGATGAAAGGATTAGGAAATTGAAATTTTATATATACAGTTTACAGGCAGCTAAATCTTCTTGATTCTATTACCCCCAGTCAAACTTTACCGGTATACAAGGCCAAGTTTGGCACTAACACCCTCAAATTCTTTACAAGATTGGAATTTAGTGAACATATCAGTCAGCTGATGATGAGATGACATTTAGTGTGTTTTCTTTCAAGTTTACGAATGAAGTTTGAACTTTTGACCCAAAAAAAAAATGACAGCCACTTATTTCAATACGAAGTGATAATCAAGCCGTGTGTGTTTAGTCCGACATAAAACACCAGATCAACTATATATCATCTAAGCATATCTGGAAATGAAATCTTCATTAATTTACTTTCTGTATATGTATAGTTTCCACAGACTACACGTGGCTAAATCTCCTTTATTCTATCAGAGAGAAGCATTAATATCTGTTTAACCAAATCTCAGAAACTTACTGAAACATCGAATGCTCCTCTTACCCCTTTTGGTTTTCTTTCTCCTCTTTTAATACAACACCATTACATTTATAAGGGATTAATGAAACAGAAAAAGACATTAGAAGGAAAAATTCTTCAACCACTTCCTCTAAACTAGATATCATCGTGGAGAAACCATCTTTCATCTAAAATCATTACGGTAGCTTGTCCTATCTTCCTTCTATGAATCTACTAATCCACATTCGATTGAGAAGCCGTTGGGTAAACCTGCCAAATCATAAAGGTAATATGTGAGTTAGGTCATAAATCAGCCTATATTGCCGTGGTGACTTGAACAAGTCGTTTCATATCATTTGCCTAATAGTTTCAAATCAAGATAAGTGGTCCCACATAGAGAAATGATAAGATAAACCTTGAAAGGGTAGGCTTAAGGCTTATATCTAGTATAGCCTCAAATAGAGTTGACTGAAAGGTAAAGATCCATGTCACGAACCCCATTTAGTCGGGACAGGGCTTCTTCATGTTGCCTGTTGGCATTGAAGGTAGGAAGAAAAGTATAACCATATGCCATCGTGCATTCAAGAAAATAAGAGAATTAATGACTTAAGAGGATTATTCTTGCCTGGGAGTGCTTTTCTTCTTTGATGCTCAAAGTTCTAAGCTTAAGTTCTCCTCTATTGGTGGTTAACTGATCCAATATTTCACGGTCACAGATATCAGCAGGATAGCCCTCGTTCTCAGTTTGACTACATTCCTGCTCATGCGTTTCATATTTCACATTTTAGAAAACAACAAGAGAAGTAAAAGAAAGCAACTGGTCCATGGAAACTGATGAATGCATTACCCTGAAAGAACGACTAAGATGTGGAGTACCAACAATCTCCTCATAAGTAGAGGCATCCAATTCATGAAGGTGATGCAGTTGAATGAATTTAGGAAGGATGTGCTGTCTTATGGCTATCAAGAGGAAGAATGGCAATGGGAACAGTATGCCACCGATGGGTATCCATGTGACTCCATAGCACACCAGGAAATATATAAACTCAAAGATGGTAAATATAGCAGTGCACTTGAATGGTACTGATTCCACAAAGGAGGCATGATCACCTTCCAGGACCCTGCATCAAGACAATTCAACACCCAGAGAAGAGAAAAATGGGCCTAACCAGTGTGAGTAAGAAACAAGAAGAAATATTTTGTTTAGTGTAGTAACAAAAGAGATGGAACTATTTGATTCTGAGTAAGTTCTTTCCTTTTTTTTCTTTTGTAATTTAGTTAAAATAAAATTTTGAAGTGGTAACTTACTTAAACCGCCGGCCAGGAGTGATGAAGACCAGCAACATCCTCTCCCAGAACTGGTTTCCAGGGAGGCTGTCAATCGCCATGTAGGCAAAGTATCCCCAAAGAACTGACGTAGGTATCAACTTAATTATTGGCATGGCACAAACAGATGCACCCACAAGAAGAGACTGTAAGAGGTTGCTCATCCTCTGCTCATTAACTCGCACTGGCAAGTGGGCTTCAATATGCTTCTCAGGATCAAATTTTTTTCCAACGTCATCTTCCTCAGCCATAACTGCATCTTTCAATCCCTTCAGCTCTTCTGCTACTGAGGCAGCCTAATTGAACAAGTAAAAAAATTGTAAAAGACCACAAATGGATACCCAAAATAACGTCACTAGAATGTAGGAGAGCATCTCAGGTCGATCTACTACTTGATTTTGTGTAGTTAAAGAGGTAATAAATGAAGACTAACACTGTACTGCCATGTCAATGGCTAGTTAAGGGTGCCTTCTAGGAAAACAAGTACTTACTGATGAGTCGTTGTTCATTTCAATAAATAGCTCCTTCATTTTAACATATACTTCCGAGTTGGTACCTTGTTTATCCATACACTCTTTGGCCCCCTTTAGCATCTTCTTCCTAAGTTGCTACACATCAAAGACAAGATCATCTAAGCATTCAACCTTATTTGCGCCACCAGTAATGTAGATATGATTTCTTTCAGATTCTTCTGCCTACCTGTCTCTTCAGAACTGCCAGGCTCTTTGTATGCATAGGGGATTGTGGGAGAACACCGTTTGAAGGAGGGATTCCAATCAGTCCACAAATCAATACCTGAAAACAAGAATTGCAAGCAGCCAGTAAGCTTGACAACTACTTATGTTATAGTCCACAATTTGGTCATGCTCAGATTTAAGGCAATACAACTGAAGGAACACAACAGGGTCTGGTCATATACCATGAATCCGAGCAACAAGATGTCATGATGGTAAGCAGATGGATTCTTGAGATTAAACTCCTCCTGCTGTGCCAACTGTGAAGCAACACTGTGGTCGAAAAAGTATAGAGCTGCTATCATCAATGCTGGTATAATAGCAGCAAAAATGTAGACTGGTGGAACACTCCCCATGTCCTGAATTTTAAGAATAAGAAGCATATGATTCAGATAAAAATTATATTTCTCCACAATTTGAATAACAAGATATTACATGGCAGAACAGGACCCAACTAAGACTGTCCTTTCTACCAACATATTATACAAATCAGAATTTATGCCTAGTTTTGTATAATTGACTGAAGGTGTATTTAATTCACAAGATACAGAAAATCTTAGTCATTATCCTTCCAGAATTTTAGCTTTCTCTTTGGAATTCAAACAAGAAACATTTGGCCACTCAATGAAGAAAGAAAGAAGGATGCCTTGAATGTCAGACCTTAACTACAGTCCAATGGTACAAGGATTCTGAATCCCATAGAAGAGGACTATTAAGTCTCCTAGGAACACCTGAAGGAACCTTGCTCGGCACACTGAATGACAATGCTGTCCACACCAAGACCATTGAAGGAACTCCATAGTCCGCAATGAAACTTCTCATCCACCCTGTCAGGTGAAAATTTAGATTAATATGTACACATGTTTTTAGCAAAGCAGTCAGCTGAAGTTCTATCTCAAACCTGTGCCATAGCACCATGACCTTGCCTCCCTGCTCCTTAGAGCCGTATATAGCAGCCCAAAGGAGAATATAATTGCTAACAATCCATTTGTATACAGCCATTGAAAGTGATACTTCTCTTCTCTTGGGTTTCCATCTTTGGGAATCTCAAATTCAGCCAGTACACCCTGTGGTTCAATAATGACATTGGGTTGACCACAGGTCCATAATTGAAGTTTGATTCAGGGTTCAAATTATTGGTTTGAGTATATACCTTGATGGCCTCTTGAAAGAATAGTACAGTAATCAACATGCCAAAAATCTCCCCTGCAATTCTTGTAAATCGACTAATAACATCACAACCATTGAATATTGCAAGGAGAATCAGCAGCATAGCTGTCCAAACACAAATCCTGTAAAAAGATCATATAAGTGAGGATCAGTGACCATAGGAACCTCAGAGAACCCAAATATGAGATACGAGGAAGTTAGTTCCACTTCACCATCCGGTCCATGCCAAGAACAGGTCTGCTCCCAAATCTGCCCTATCTTTGGCAAAACTGTAAAGATAAGTGTACATTATGACAGTGGGTTCTGCGACTCCTAGTATCAGCAATGGCTGTCCACCAAGTATTGAGTGTATGATACCACAGATCGCAGTAGAAGCAAGTGTTTCTACTGTACTCAACCTTCCATCTGCACATAAGAAATTGGTAATTGTTGAACAGGAGAATAAAAAGATAAAAAATTTATTAATGGTGATCCTACTAATCTGAACTTGATTTCGCTTGCTAAAACTGATGTTTTATGGCCTATACAGAGAGAGAAAAACAGATGCCAACCTGTTTCCCTACTCAGTTGTTCCCCGAAAGCAATAACAGGAAGAGCAGACGCAAAGAAAATGTAGGCAGTTGGAGCCAATATCCTATAACAAAAGAAGAATATACAGAATTGAAATTGCAGTGACACATCTAAATTACACATAAAAGACTTCCAGGGAAGGGAAGCAGAGAAGACGAAGAGATACCCGAATGAACGAAGACCAACAATCCAATCTTGCTTGTAGCACTTTATCCTTGCTCTGAAATCATCAACGATCCCTCTGAAGGGATGCTTGACACTATTCATTTCTGAAGAAAAGAAATCTAAGTATTTGAACCGCTACCGTTTAACACAGTAAGAAACATAAAATTATACATGGAAAAGCTTCAAAGTTCAAATTCACAGAAGGCTTTACATTGAACAAAAGTATAAAACCAGAGGATTTATAGAATCTCTGTGGAACTTTAAAATGAAAATGAGGCATACAAGACCCTAAGATTACTGTCTTCAAATGGAGAAAAAGGGGATGAAGACGAATCAAAACTCGAAAAAAAAAATTTACCCTTTCCCTGATCAACTACGTACAATAACATTAATGAAGCAATCTAAAAACCAATTAATGTAACTGGAAAACAGCTGCTTTCATCTCTACAGGAAGAGTTGACGGCCTATATCCGATCCAGCTTAATGGAATTCTGTAAATCTGACTTCAAGAGCCAGTCCAGCTTAATGGAATGAGTGTTGTTCACAAAAAAAAAGAATTAGAAAATCGCTATAAATCTCGTTAAACAAGCATAGGAACTACAGTTCTCATTAATCCATCACGGTGTCAATATATTTTCGAAAATTAAAAAATAATAATAATAATAATAATAATAAATTATAGATCTTCGTTCGAGTCTGGATCAATTTATATAAGAATAACACCATTGGACCAGAAAATCCATGAAAGAAAGAGTATCTCTGACTGAAGAAACGAAAACTGATTTACCTATCGGTTTCCTCAATGCCAACCACGCCGGACGTCAATTGACAAGGAAGAGAACGAGGTACCTTGGTTAGTCCTCAGAAGAAATTAATGAGGAAAAACCATGAAAGAGAAACGAAAAAGAAGGAGCTGAGAAGAGAAGATAATAAACAGAGATATGTAATAACCGGAAACTACTTGCCGGGAAAAATGTCGCCGGTGAAGAGAAGCAAAAATGGCGGAGGAAGCGAGAGAAGACGTAGTAGTCAGGTCTTTGAGCAGACCACAGAAGCGGGAGAGAGAGTGAGGAGAGGGCGAAGTCTCCACCGCTTTGAAAAAATCCCGTGATCCCTGGACCCCACTTCAAATCACGTTTTCCAACGAAAGACGTCTGATTCTGCCGCGTGGCAAATTCATATGGGAAATCGGTCCTGACATCACGATGGTTCCGTACCTTTCGTCTCTGAAAAAGGGTTTGTGAGATCTCAAAGCGTCCCACTCCTGGATTTCAAGAAAGACTTCTTTCGTAACGTCCGAGATGACAAGGCGTTCCTTTTTTTTTTTAATTGTATTAAATGAATCATCTTCGATTGCAAAAACGAAAAATCTGATTAATTAATTTTTTTGGAGAACGAGGTGTATTTATTTATGTTTCTTCAGAAATGTAAAGCCTTTATTAGGCGTGATAAAAATAATTTTAAAAAAAATTAAAAAAAATCATCCTTATCACGCCTAATAGCCTTAGGTGATGGTTATACAATTGACATCATCTTGTTTGAGTTTAGCATCATAAATGCACTGAACTGTTTTATGAGATTTACAATCGTTAGATTGGGTATTTCGATCAAGATTTTAATATCAATTGCTTTCAATCACGATCTGACAATCCACTCCTTCTTGCTAGAAAGATCAACAAAGCAATTTTGAATCCTCCAAATCCTCTTTGTTGATGGATAATGTTGATTGATCGGCCGAGACTTTTAGACAATACATCACTGCTTGGTATCCATGCAAGCCAGATATCATCCATTCAAAAGTCTATCTGGTTGGGCAGACACTATATTTTGGTAGAGAAGATATTATTGACAACTTGATATGGCAGCTTGATAGAGATGTAAGTTTGGCTCCAATAGTCCTAAATATTTATAATTAGTTTTGAGTCCATACATGATTTAGAGACTAGAACTCAAAATTTTGACCTTCAAGGATTGATCATGTAGGGCTGAAAAATTCTAGCCCATAATCAATATTAGGTTCTTCATGCAGAAGAACAATTAAGGTTGGGTATTGGCCAGGGTTTAACATTTGTTCAACTCCAATATGGCCCCTACCTACTTGGTTGATTCTTATCTCAATCTTGATGTTAACCCTAATTTTGACAATGATTTTGATACTAATCTTGAAATTAATAATTGAAGATTATCAAGGTTTTCTTAGGTAAATGTATGCAACCCAATGTTCTATTAACTATAATCATGCGATCTACCCAACATAAATATTGTTATTATTATCATTAATATCTTTAAGAGATATTATTTTTTTTTCTTTGCTTATATGTATTTTATAACACTTAAACCTAGGGTTTTCAGCCCATTAAAGAAATTGGTCCAACAAAACTTGATTCCTATCTAAGTGGTAGGAATGTTTTTGTTACCTGCTACGAACAACCAAGTGGGACCCATATCGCTAGTTTTTAAAATGCACAAACTTTGGAAAAGGTGTCATGAGGAAGAGTGAGGTGTCAGAACACTTTACTTACCCCCGATGCAATGAATGCTGTGTATGTTGAAAATTAAGCCAAACTTTCTCGGGCACACATGACCACATGAGTACATGACGAAATCAATTACGTTGAGAACACTCACTCCGGAACACGGGGAACAAGTAATCTCATGTCATCAACGACCTTGGTTTGGAATCCGGATCATCACCTTATCAAGGGAGCACTCTATACCATCACAAATTCCGTGAGACCCAACAGGTAAAAAATAAAAAATAAAAAAAAACCATCATCTAACCCTTGGGTCTTCCTGTATTTATGGTGGTAAAGCCGTCGGAGAGTAGAGAGTGTTCCCCCGATGGATAGCTGATCCGAACTCATTGGTTTTGGTCCCCTCTCTCAAAAAATAGTACGTTTTGATGTCTGTTTCATGCCCAAGTTGGAGAACAAGTGATCTGACATCATCAATGATATTCAACATTAGGTTTAGAAGTTTGGGTCATCGAGTCGGTACCAGCTCCCCATCTATGCTCTCCCACGGCTTCCCAATCCACAAAAACACAGTAAAGCCTAAAAGTGAAAATATGAGAGTTTTTTTTTTCAACATGTATTTTTCACCTTTGGGCCCCACAGTTTTTGGTTGGGAAGCCGACAGGGAGCACTATGTGCTTCTCCAGACGGGGAGTTGATCCCGACTCTAGATCATCTTTCCTACCGAAGTGTTTTCCCATAATTTTACAATCACAAATTATGCATGGTTTACAAATAAAAAGTAATAAGAACAAGTGAACTGATGTCATCAATGACCTTCAACAGTAGGTTTAGGTCCCCTCTCCCAAAAACAGAGTATTGATTCTGTCGTTGGTTTCGTGCACAAGTTGGCTCCTGCTGAGTTAGGAATGTAAAGAGACAATACAGCTATTGACAACCCTTGGTTTCGGCTAAAATTAGATGTAGAGGAAGCTCAACTAAAATATCTGTTTGCATGGAAATGACGTTTCTCCTACGTTGCAATAATTGTGATTGGTTGATATTTCTTTACTAAAAATTTAACGAGAAATTTTTTACTTGAACATTTATAAAATTGGTCATAAATAGTAAATTAGAAGTGAACTTTACTTTCAAATATATTATAAAGAAGTGTTGAAAGAGTAAAATTCTCTACAATCAAAGGGTCCCAAAGGTTCCATGGCTCTAACAGTTCCGTTGCTTCTTCCCTTCCTTTATTCCTTTTATGTCCATGCGTTTTGTGTCCTTTATTTTATGTGCTGTTTTGATAGTTGTGTAGGTTCCTGCTCGTGAAAGAAAGTGGTAGTTCTTTATGAAAGGCTAATTGCTTGAGCTCACATTGAGTTATTGGTGTACCATTTTTCTCGGCTTTTCTCTTCTTGTCTTTCCATTTATGTCTCTTATCTACTGTCGCTTTGGGTCCTATTGGCCCATTTATGATACTTCTATTCCTTCTTTCTTTCTTCCTTTCCACTTGAAGTACTCTTTCTTTACATCTTTTGTGTTTCACTTGAATGGTCCAGTTCCCAAACGTCCCTGTTATGCTATCTACTATCTAAGTTCTTTGTTCTTAGTCGTTTTCTACTTTCGCTTTTTTGGTTCTGTTTCGACCCTATTGGTTGTTTTAGTGTACTGTCTTTTTGTTTTTCTCTGCTCATTTCATTATGCAGGGTCGGTTGGCTGCCTCTTTTTCCTCCCCTCACTCCCCTGCGAAGGGGGTTCCCCCTCCACCTGGCTCTACCCCTGTTGGGTTTGATATGGGAATTTCTGATCAAGCTGGCAAAAGAGGGCAAGCCACAGCCTGGAGGGTTGCCTGATGGCCCGTTGATGGTAGAAGATGTGATTGACTTCCCCAATGCTCTTATGTTGTGTTTGTTTACAAAGATAGGGTGGAAAAAAAAACATGTGGGCCTATGTATAGTGGGGTGAGGTAGAAGTAAAAAAAAAAAGAAAAATTTTGTGAAAAAGTGATAGTGGTGGTTCCTACTTTTTACTTTTTCAAACTTTTTTACAAAATTCCACTAAATTTGTAAGAATTTAAAAAGCCTTGGGGTGGGAAAGTTGGGCTGCCACCAAGGTTTAAAGTATCTCACGTTACCATACGATACTAGCCAATACGTATTCATATTTGACCCAGCTGATACGATACATCTCGATACGTCTTTCCATTGAATTACACTAAAATACATTAGCCAGAGCGATACAATACTCGATACATGATGATACGTCTCTTAAAATCACCTGACCAATACAATACTCGATACCGATACTTTAAACCTTGGCTGCCACCTCACATTCAGACAAGTTTCTTTGATTCAAGGAAGCTTGTCTCTCACTTTTCCACTCCAAGCAATCAAACAATCTATCAGGCAGCGTTTGTTTGTAAATGTGTGATGGGAAAAAAAGGGGTGGAAAAAAAAATGTGAGCCCCATGTATAGTGGGGCGAGGGAGAAGAAAAGGAAAAGTAAAGAAAGGATTTTGTGGAAAAATGATAGTGGTGGGTCCCACTTTTTACTTTTCCACAAAATTTGTAGGATTTTAAAAAGCCTTAGATGGAAAAGTTAGGCTATCACTTCACCACACAAGTTTCTTTTATTCAATGAAACTTGTCTTTCACTTTCCCATCCCAAGCAGCTAAACAATTTACAATTTTAGAATTTAAGGGAAAAATAAGAAATCTACACTTTGTTCAAGAATTTTCCTACTCCTTTTTTCCCACTCCACCTTTATTCTAGCAAACAAACGGAGCCTTATGGATCAATCTCTGTTTGGGTACGCTATCGGGTAGCCCCCCCGCCCCGAATCTCTTTCCACATGTCATACTGCTTATCTGAACTGTGGAGAGATTTTGGAAGCCCCGCAATTGTTATTTGTGGAAGAGAGAATATCTGAGCGACTTTTCTTTCCAGAGAACTCACAGGCAAGGTCTTATCCTTGTCACCTTGGTGGGGGTTGGGAATTATCTTGTCCACCTTTCTATTGAACCCTTCCCTGAAACCCCCAAAAAAAAACAAAAGAAAAAATCCTCCCATTGCCCTTTGGATCGAACTTTGGGATATTAGACCTAACTATTTTGCGGTGGATCAAATCTTTGGAGCTGCCTCCCTTGTTGGTTGTGCCATTGATGCACAACTCAATTATGCTGATCTTGGTTTGCCCCCCAACCCTGCTAGAGTAAAGATTCTCTTTGACATCCATAGCTCTATTAAGCTCTTTGTGATCACTAAAAACCTGTTTGGAGAATGCTTTAACCTTAAAGTTTCTCATGAAGTGTTGCTAATCTGTTCAAACTGTGGTAAAATAACCCACGAATTCCAATATTGTATGCTGCATGAGTTGGATCCTAAACCTCAGTTTGATCTTCGTCCTTCTGAAAAGAAAGTGAGTGACCAATTGGCTGGTGTAAAAGACGTTGACGCAATGGAAAAAAAGAAAGAAAGAAAAGAAAAGAAAAATCTTCCATTAATTCTCTATAACCAAAAAATACCTATGAATTCTTCTTGCAAATACATAATTCTTCAATAAGAGTCAACACGAGTGAGGTGTAAGGATATCTATTTCTCTTTTTTAAGAGAACCATAAGAGAATTGAACGCGGCAAATCTGATGTCGTAAATGATATTTATTATTAAAATTAGGTCAAACTATCTCATACACACGTAACAATGACTCTCTTATGAAGGAATCAGTGATGTTGACAAAATTTTCCGAGGAAGATGAGTTAAAGAAAACACCCAGGAACATGAAAAACAAGCAATTTGATGTCATGAATGACGTTTATGAATTCAGAGAATGTGGTGATTCCACTAAAAGGAAAGCAGTCTTTGCTGTTCGACTCCATCAGCATGTTCTCTCGACAGCTTCAGAATTGCAGTGAAGTTACTCTCTTGTCTTGAGTTAGTTCCTCCTGTAACAGAATATTCGGGAAAAGAAAAATACTAGTTTCTTTTGTCTCTTTGATGATAAGCTTTAGCTGTCTCTTGGTAGTTGGTAATAGAGGAATACAGCTCTTTGCTTCAGCATAGCTAATTGACAGCATTTGGTTTCACAGCTAGCTGGATGTGGAGGAAATCCAACTAATATTTGTCTCAAGGTCCTAGTCAAGCAAATCTATTGTAAAAGAAAACTTAGCTAAATTGAAAATGAGATGCTCAATGAATAATAAAACTTCCAAGAATCCAATTTTATTAATTTGAGGGAAAACTTCAATGTCTCCCTTCTACTTACTCTCTATTCACTCTTCCTCTCCTCTTAAAAGTTTTAATTTTAATTTATCAAAATATGTATACTTTAACTCATGGAAAAAAAATTCGGCAATATATCGCCCTGTCGGAAGGATCCGACACAATACAGAACATTGATACGATATTTACAAAAAATCGTTAAAATATCGCGATATATTTTCAAAAAATCGATATATCACGATAAATTCCGAAAATATCAAAAGTTTAAAATTTTGAAATTTGAAAATATTCAAAATATCGAAGAGAGAGAGAGAGAGTGGGGGAGAAAAACAGAGGTCCGTTATGCCTCTCTCTCACATTTGAACCACACCGCAGAAGGAAAGACTTTGAGAGAGGGAAGAAACTATGGCGGTGATGGAGAAACGACGGTGGTGACTGGTGAGTGGTGAGTGGTGACTGAAACCTTGGCGGTGACAGTGACGGAGTCGGAGATTTGAAGAGGAATTTTGTGCTTTCTTATCTCTACAATCTCTCTTCTTATCTCTCTCATCTCTGCAATCTCTCTCTCTTATCTCTCTCATCTCTGCGATCTCTCTGCCGCAGCTCTGGTCTTATCTTTGCAATCTCCTCTTTGCCGTTCTCTCTCTGTCTCTCAAACTCACACCTGCAACAAGCGATAACCGCCCTTCTAACTGGGGTTTCCTGTGGAATAACCGGTAACAATCGATGGAAATAGCAATGACGGAATGACCTAGGGTTTTATTTCAGTCGACATATCGCAATATGTCGCCGTGTCGGTGGTTTCGCCAGCCATCGACACGATGACATGAAATGTGTGGAATAACCGGTAACAATCGATGGAAATAGCAATGACGGAATGACCTAGGGTTTTATTTCAGTCGACATATCGCAATATGTCGCCGTGTCGGTGGTTTCGCCAGCCATCGACACGATGACATGAAATGATCATTCGGACCGTGCTTTTACTTTACTTTCTCCCTTGATATTTTAAAATGACTAAACTATCTTTTGTTTTTACCTCTTTAATCGGTCACGTTGATTTTTTTAAGTTGTTCTTTAATTTTTTTCCCCTTCAGTTCCTTTTTTTTTTTGTAAGAATCCATATTTTGATGTATTTTCTAATATTTTATATTTTTCTTTTTTCATCTATTATAGAAACTTTTTTTTCTTCTTTTCTGTATCTAACATTTTATATTTTTTCTTTTTCTAGTGAACAAAAGCATGAATTTCAGATTTATTGAAGATAAAGAAACACTCCCTCAAGTTAAAAAGCTATAAAACATTGAATCCAAATTAGCTACATAACAAATACATATATGTGATCAGTTTCTTGTCGGGACAATTATTTATAAGTTACCATCGACCTAACACTCATTTAAGAATAAGATGTAAAGGAAAAAAAAGGTACAAGTGGTTTTGGATGATCTTTAATCCAAAATGTGCCTTTCTTTTTTAAGTATTAAACTCAGACTCATTAAAAGTTTGCAGTTTGACCATATTAATTGTGACAACATCCATTATAATCTTCGATATAATATATACAATTAATAAAAAAAGATACATATAATAATTTAATCTAATATTTTATTCAAATAGATTAACAAGTTTAATTAACTACTATTTTCTTTTCTTTCATTAAAAATAATGAAATAATTTGAAAGAAAAAAAAAAAAAAAAAAACCAAGAAATCATTGTTTCTTATTTTCAAAATTTCTTACATGCGATACACATCAATATTAAACAGGAACATATGATACTAATTAATTATCAAAATTGTAAATCTGTAGCTGCAGAGCTAGCCAGAATCATATTTAGTAAATAATTATTCACTTTACTTAATCATATAAAGTCACAATAAATAAACAAATTTTGTAGTCATGACAATATGACATTAATAAGATAAATAAAACAAAATTATGTCAGCATTTTTTTATTTTTTTTTTTTGAAAAACCTTTGCCACATAGTAGTTTAGGCTCTTTTTGGTATCAATTCTCATTCTATGTTATGTCTATTTAGGATAAATAAGTACAATAATTCATTATTGGTCAACAATGAAAAATGGTTTGGTGACTTTTGTCAAAAATAACTTATGGAATGAAAATAAGTTTGGTGTCAAAATAAAAAAGTTAGTAAATAATAGTGAGCAAGTGACATAAGAGGGGAAAATATGGTTTTTATAAAAAATTGTGTATTGACTATTTTACCTTCATTTTAACCATAAAATTTTAAGTAAACTTGTGCATAAATGAAGAGAATGGAATTTTCACCATAATTTATAATAGACAAAAAGTTCAGTATGGATTTTCAAAGTTTTTCTATTAATTTAAATAAAAATAAAACTGATAATAGATGTCAAACAACTTAAAATAATGAAAAAACTTCATAATTGAGAATGATAATTGATACGAAAAAGAGCCTCAATGCTGAACTTTCCTTCCTAGTATTAATTGAATCTGAAAGTCAGGTTAGGTGTATCATCTCTTTAACGTTTTTGTACATGAAAAGCCTAAAAGGTGTGAATGCATCGTGAGAAAATATCACATGTTTGACAATCCCAAACCTTCTTTCCTACTATTTGTTTTCTACTATTTGTTTTTTTCCTTCCTCTTCTCTTTCCATTTAGTCAATGAAATTCTAGTCTACTTTACATCCTAAAAAAATATATATAATAATAATAATTAAATAATAATAAAAAAAGAGAGGTAGAGAGCCCATGCATTTCAAATGGAATATGTTTCAAAAAAGAATTTAGTTGTGGCCCAAATAGCAAAGATTCTAAAACTAGGTCTTCTTTATAAGATAAAACAACCATTTTTGCTCCAAACAAGCGAAATTCAGAGGAATGACGTAGTCTTTACAAGCAGCAAACATAACTCAATAAAAGTTGAATACTCTTCGATTAAGTTTTTCCTCAAACTTGAAAAAGTAATAACTATTTTAATTAAAGAGAAGAGAGAATGAATAACATACGATCCGGTTAGTTTACACCCAAAAAAGAATTTGAAGATTAGTAGTACCTCACAAACAAACTCATTAGTTATTTCTCGTGTGATCAACTTGAGGAAAACTTGTAATGTTTTAAGATTAACAGGGTTTAGGATTTAAGCATAAGATTGCTTAAAGCATTACACCTTAAGTATCTAGTTTGGAATATTCAGACCGTTGCTTTCAGCTAATATTTATAGAACAACACTAGGTTTTATAGTTAATTAGACTCTCCTACAAAGGCCCATTACACCATTGGATAGTAATTAATCCGATGGCCTATATTAGAACATAAGTTGGATATAACTCAAATATCCAAACCATATTTGAATATGATTTGAATACCTCAACAAGTACAGCCTACTGGGCCTTTATGTAACTCCACTCCTACGGTTGGGACTCCAGAAAAAATAATATGCTTGAACATGGGCCTCTAACTAATGAGTCATTATCTTCTTTGTCTGAACCTGTTGTGCATGGGCCTGTATATGGGTCTATAGAAGAACCTCATGATAATGTTGTTGGGCCTATTAATTCTAATATTCTTGGGCATACTCATTCTGATACTGATGGGTTTGCTATTTCTAATACTAATTTATATAATTTGTGTGTCATAACATTTATATTATTATAAATAGAGCGAATTGTACTGCCACCCCAAAATGGAGGCCTTAAAGCACTGATACCCCACTTTATGTTTAAAAAGCACAAAAACTCTAAAATTGGATTTTTATTTGATATAATTGTCAAATTTCTCACTGAAAATAGTTAAATTACTGTTTATTTTCAAAAGTATCTCCATAATAAATAGTGTCTGGCAAGTTTTTAGTGACAAATTGGACAAATATATCCAATGAAAATCCAATTTTAAGGTACATTATAAACATAAAGTGGGGTGTCAATGCTTTAAAGCCTCCATTTTGGGATGCAAGTGCAATTTGCTCTTATAAATATTATGACTGACCTCAACGTATGGCAGTCAAATTGCATTTCTGTTTTAGCATTTGGCCATGAAGAGGGAGAGAGACACCAAGTTCCAAAGTCCAGATACAAAAGTGATATTTTGAATCTGAGGCGTGGATCACCTCTTCCAATGTTCTCATCTTTCACACTCTTATATCTACGATGAGATTTCCAGTGTTTTCATGGGTCTTTCTCCTCTCAGTTTTAATTTTAATTTTCATCGATGAAATTTTGGTTAGTAGCCAATGAGGATTAAAAAATCTCTGTTGCATCAGCCAAATCAAAGCCTCTGTTTCCATCGGCCACCCAGTTCGTTTGCTTTCAAAGCTTGCGTCTTGGAAACACAAGCACCCATTACTGTAGCTGAGAGGGCATTACCTGCAACGAGGACTCAGGTCATGTTAAAGGTCTCCACCTCAACGGAAGTCTTCAGAACTTGATACTCTCTATGACTTGCTTCTAACTTCGATAGTCACGGTCAAAGTTGACTTGCCTAACAATAGATTCCAAGGGAAGATTCCAAATGTGATAGGAAAATGGTGGTGGCTGTGTTGTCCCCTGTTGATGAACACCAGGTTTTATTAAATTTCAGCAGCTCAAACGTCATGCCATGTACACATATAATTAATAAGTGAAAATAAAAATTAAATTTTTTAAAATGATTCAAACTTTGTTTTTGATTGAAATATCCAAGGTGGGCACTTGTCACAAATATAGTGTAAGTGTAGTTGAAAGAGGGTCGGGGGTTAAATGTTAGTAAGACATGTGTCTAGATTAGGGAATATGAGAGAATATAGAGGTAGAGAGGTCGAACGACTAGAGAGATACCCTAGTCTATAAATGTAACTAAGAAAGGTAATTGGAGTAAAGAAAATAATATTCTTAATTTCCTAACTTCCTCTCTACGTCTCTTCTTCTTCTTTCCTAGTTCCCTCTTCTAAATTGTTGTTCTCCTCCTCTAATATTCTTCTGCTTTAAGCTTCAGATATAGGATTGTGTGACAACACCACATCAGATGTATCTTCCCAAACGGATCTTAGGAAATCTCACTGCTCTGTATTTTCTCAATTTGTCACATTTTTTTTCATAACGAATCAAACTATGTTTTGATTGACTGGAATTGAATATAATATAGGTGATATGGAGTCCGGATCAGCTACCCATCAGGGTAGCACTCTGTGCTATCCGACGGTTTTACCACCATAAATAAAGGGAGACCCATAACGAATCAAACTATGTTTTGATTGACTGGAATTGAATATAATATAGGTGATATGGAGTCCGGATCAGCTACCCATCAGGGTAGCACTTTGTGCTCCCCGACGGTTTTACCACCACAAATACAGGGAGACCCAGGGGTTGGGTGATGAGATTTTTTTTAATTATTATTTTTACCTGTGGGTCCCACTGAATTTGTGGTGGTAAAGCCGTCGGGGAGCACAGAGTGCTCCCATGACCGGGTGATGATCCGAATTCCGTGATACGCACGTAAGGTGGACACCACATCAGATAAAGTGCCCAAGCAAGATCCTAGAAACCTCTTTATTTTCTTAATTTTTTCACAGAATGCTCTAACTGGTTGACTACCGTCGTCCCTCGGGAACCTGAAACCGCTGGAGTCATTAGACCTCTCTAGAAACAAGTTAGGAGGCGAGGCCCCTCAGCAAGCTCACAAAGTTCACATTCCTTTCAGTCCTGACCTCTCGTGGAACAACCTAATGGGGATGATACCTGTAGAACTCAGTTTCAGACATTTACACCAGCTTCCTATGTAGGTAATTAATGAAGGCCTATGTGGATACCCTTTACAAAGAATTTGCAGAGGCAGTGAAGTATATCTGCTAACATCCAATTCTGTAAACGAAGATTCACAATTTGATTGGAAGCTGTTCATATTTAGTCGAGTGGGTTTTGGTGGATGAATTGCAATGGTTGTTGCACCACAGATGTTCTGGAAGAAAGGAAATGGTATGACAAACAACTAGAAAGCTTTGTTTTCTTGATTATCCCCTCCACCTCTGACGGAGGGGAGACAGATGACAATAAAAAGCATCCAGAGATACAAGGAGATTCTGATGATGAGGAAGAGGAAGGAAACAAAGATGAAGAAAGATGGAGGAGATTTTATATCTTATGTTCCAAATTGGACAGTAGTAGGAAGAAGATTAGTACATAATCCCAATTGCTCATGTTGGGGGTGTCAACAGGCCGGTTGGGTTGGGCGAATCTTGAACCTTAAAAACTTACATGCAGACTAAAATTGAAACCAAGGGCCCATCCAATCCAACCTTGTAAGGGTTTGAGAATTCTCAACAAATCCGACCCTATTGGAGTGTCAGTATTTCTCTAAGCCCAACCCACCCTGATTAACCTTGATAGGGGTGGGTAAGGTCGGGTTGGCCTTAAGGTTTCAAGGGCTCTAAGACTATAAAGCTTCTCTATTTTTCTACACAGGATTAGATGGAACTATTTCTATCATTGTTTATGTGGATGACATCATCCCGTCATTGGTAGTTCCACTGGGTTGCACTAGCTCTTAATTTCTGACCTAGCTCAATAACACATTTGTAGTTAAGGATATTGGTTCCTCTCTTTTTTTTCTTCTTCATTTCTTGGCATGATTGTAACTCAAACCCCAATTGGTTTGCATCTTTATCAACAACAATACATTCTTGATCTTCTTCAAAGCCAACATGGTCGATTGCAAGCCTATATCAACCCCTATTCCCACCTTAGCCCATCTAAGCAAATTTGGTGGGGATCGTAGCATTTTTGGTGCCCTATAGCATGCCACTCTCACTCGCCCTAATATACCATATATTGTCAACAATGTGTCTCACTTCATGCACATCCCCTCCAAGGAAGACTAGCTGGTTGTTAAAAGGATTTTAGGTTACCTCAAGGGTACCTTTTCACATGATTTTCATTTTCACGAAGACCCATCTCTACATATTTTGGCCTATTCCAATGTTGATTGGGCTAGCTAACCTAATGATAGAAAGTCAACAAGTGGTTATGCTATCTTTTTGGGCTCCAATTTAATTTCCTGAAGTTCCCACAAAATAGGCCATTGTGGCCTACTTTAGCACTAAGTCCGAATACAAAGCATGGCCAATGCTGCAGCAAAGTTAACTTGGGTCCAATCTAAATTATGGGAACTCAATATTTAACTTCATCATGCCCCCACACTATGGTGTGACAACATTGGTGCTGCTTATTTTACTATTAATCTTGTTTTTCATGCTCGTACAAATCATGTCGAGATCAACTTTTTACTTTATTGGTGATAAGGTTGTACGTAAGTATCTAGATGTCAAATTTTTATCAAGTAATTAAGGATCAGGTGGTTTATAAATTCACAAAGGTTCTTCCTCACCAGCATTTTATAGTCTTACTCAACAACCTCAAGGTGTTAAGGACTAGTCTTCAAAAAAATATTAGCAAGTATTGCTTGTGCAAAGCCCTAAACCTAATGGACTCTCATCGCATTGAGTGTTGGCATAGGATAGGAGTTCAAACTCCGATCAATCGCATGTGATAACAATTTATCAACCAGAAGGATTCCTCTCACATACGATAATAGCTTAAGATGAATCTTACCTGAACTAAAACTTTTGTACATTTCAAAATAATTTGATTTCAAATATTTGTAAACCTTATCAGAGGTCGTGTAATTAACTCAAGTTTCCAAAAATTCTAAAACACATAGGGTTCCTTCTATAAGAAGTGGTGTAGTACATTGTTTTAAAACAAAGTAGAAACCCTAAGCTATAGTGGGCGTAGGTTGTTTACAACTTGAACTGCTCTAAACTCTCTCTCTCTCTCTTGGCAATGTATTTAAACCCACCCCATCTCTACCCTCTTTTTTTGATCTAACAACTTCATTAGGCCTCCATGAAATACTTGCCTACGGTGCTTACCTCACTTGGTTTAATAAGCAAAAACCTCCACACCTCGCCAAAGAAAGGATTGACCATCTTTTCGGGTGCCCGTTGTGGTTAGCTACACGAATGCTACCCTGAAAACTCCCCCTACTTTCGGATCTGATCATAACCCTATTCTTCTTACCACTAATCCCTCAGTGATAACTGGAATAAAGTTATTCCACTTCCAAAATGCATGGTATCAACATTTGGATTTTAGTGATGTTGTTCAAAAAGCATGGGACGAAATGGGACCAATCCCTATGGAAATCATTCTTGCCAACCTTTCCCATATTGTTACAGCATTGGAACAAAATTACTTTTGGTAGTATCGACAACCTTTTTGGCAACCTCTAAACTGAAATTGAATCTGGAATCCTATCCTATCCTAATGGAGACCTAATTGCATCTAAATTCATTTCCTAAAATGGGCTTTGAAGGTTGACAAATTGTTTTGGATCCAGAAATCTAGGCAAAAGTATATTTCGGACAAAGATGGAAACACAAGAACCACCTTGCTTCAAGAATTTATTGTTAGAAGAGCAAAATTGATGCCTTAGAACACAACAGGTCTGTAATCCATAACCCTAGAGAGATTGCCAATGTCTTTGCAATGTTTATGAAGGATCTCTACACCTCTAGGGAACCCTTATATCCACTTTTTGTTGAGGAAATCTTTCCATCCCTTAGCCCAAATTGTTTTCCCATGGGAATGTCTGCTCCCCTGTCTTTGGATGAGATTAGGACATCTCTTTTCTTCATGGGACCACATAAAGCTTCTAGTATAGATGGCTTTAATGTTTTCTTCTATCAGAAATACTAGAATTTGGTCAATGGTGAGTTGTATGATTTTGTGAACAACTTTTTCACCAGCCTTTCACTACCTTTTGGAGTCAACCATACCCTACTTTGCTTTATTCTTAAAAAGAACCAACCCAAAATTGTGTCTGACTTCTAACCAATTAGCCTTTGTAATGTCGGTGACAAGATTCTAGCTAAAATTTTGGCCAATCGTCTCAAACCACTTCTTTCAAGTGTAATGTCCCCTTGTCAAGGAGCCTTTGTGTCTAATAGGCAAATTAGCGACAATGTCATGATGGCTTAAGAAAATTTTCACTTTATGAACAAGACAAAGGAAAAGGTTGGCTATGTAGCCCTAAAGCTCGACATGTTGGCATAAGATATGTGGTTGAATGGGGGCATCATCACCAAGCTGTCTAAGCTATGGGGCTTTTTTGCACATTTGTGCAACATGATCCATAAAATAATATCTTTTGCCTCTTTCTCAATAAAGTTAAATGGAAGTCCTCATTTGTGCTTTATTGGAAGTAAATGGCTAAGGTAGGAGTGTCCCCTAAGTCCCTACCTTTTTCTTATTGTAATGGAGGTTCTCTCTAGACTTCTAACGGAATATAGGAGGTTGGATCTGTTTCATGGTATTAAAATTGCTAGAAAAGCCCAAGAAATCATTCATCTATTATTTGCAGATGATACATTTTTTTTTTGTCATGCTGAAAAAGAAAATGTGCTGACAATAAAAGTTGTTGTTGAGCTTTTCTCGGATATCACAGGACAACAAATCATTTTTGAGAAGAGTGAAGCTTTTTTCTAAAAATGTTGAACAAGGAAATAGAAATGTTGTCTTGTCAATTCTGGGTATGGTAAAAATGAATAAAAGTGCAATCTATCTTGGTATAAATTTATTCCATTAAAGAAACAAACAAACAAACAATTTGTAGTTTCTTCTCACCAAGATGAATAACAGATTGTCTACTTGGAAGACTATAACTTTATCATATGCAGGAAGAACAGTACTGATGAAAGTTGTGTTTCAACCACAATCCCTATACCACATGCAATGTTTTCGATTCCCTAAAATCTTCTGCATAAAACTGGACTCACTTTGCCAACGGTTTTAGCTAAGCAAGCCCTCAAAGTCAAACCCATTAACCCTCATCTCTTGGAATAAATGTTGCAAACTGAAAGAATATGGAGGATTGGATTTCAAAAGAATTGAAAGATATAAATTGTGCTCAACTGCTTAAACAGGGATGGAGGATGATTAATAATTCAGAGTCTGTATGGGTGCAACTCTTGAAAGCTAGATACTTTCCTAACACTTCACCCTTTGATCCTAAACCTAAAAAAAAAAGGAAAAAAGAAAGGGTCATGGACTAGGATAGTATATGAAGCATTTTACCAGTGCTCTAGACTATGATCCTACAAAAAATTGGAAATGACAAAACTACATCTTTCTGGTTTGATCGTTGGGTAAAAACAATTGTTGATCATAGAGTAGGTCAACCAAATATTCAGATTTGGCCTACTAAAGCAACATTGGAAGAAGTAATTAATTCCGAAAGGCAACAAAACATGGAGTATCTTCTCAATTCTAATTTCTCTAATCTTGATAATCAGTCTACCATTTTCAATTCTTTCACAACTACAGTTCAATTATTCCAAGCCTAAGATGAATAGCAATCTTTAATCTCGACAAATGACAAATTCTCTGTAAAAAAAAGCAAGGAAAGCTTTGGCGAAATTAAAGAACCAGAACCCACATTATAATTTACTTAAGATGGTGGAATGTTTTTTAGAAATTGTCACTTCATCCTAAGATTAAAAGTTTTTTTTTGGTGTCTCATGAATGCAAGGCTTCTTGTTAAGACAATCATTTCCAAATGGATGGCAATCAATCCAATCTGCGAGTCATGTGGCACTTCTGATGAATCAGCTTGGCATATCTTCCTTTCTTGTGAATGGACAAGAGGATTTGGGCGGTGGGACCATTAGGACTTTGAACGGAGTTCATTTCCAATTACTCTTTCCTTCAATTATGCAACTCTTTCTTTCTAAACTCAAACTTGGAAACCCAATTCAAGAAATGGGTTTTTTTTTTTTTTTTCTTTTCATAATAACCTATTACTCCATATGGAATGAAAGGAACTCTAAGGTATATAATAATAAAGAACACAACCCCATCAAAGTGATGAACAATGTAGACAAATGGATAATTGATTTATATCTACACCATGAGGTTATCATACAATGTACGAATCTTGATGACAACCACATACAAAGCACACAACCATGCATTTGTGACTATTTAAAAATTTCAATTTTTTTTACTTGCCTACTTTATTTGCAAGGGTACATAATGAATTTCTAAACAAGATAAATTGGAATGTGGGACTCTTTTGGGATGACAAAATCCATTTTGTAAGCACAGGCTAGTCATGCTCAAAGACAATGACAACAACACATGGCCTCTAAATTTGATACCCATTCTGGTAGAAGTTACTAGTATTACTTAGAAATCTTAAGCTGTGTGAACTCCTACCCCACACCCTGAAAAAATGGTTATTAGACTTAAGTCCACCTAGTTCTATCGAAAGTGATAATATAGGACTCTCTACTTTAAATTGTAAATGTATGCACTATTTCAACTGAATGAATTTGTTTTCTTGTGAAACAAGAAATTTTCCACAATGAGAAAAGGGTAGATGGGAAATTGGGAATATCCAAGCATTTTCTTTTTTGGCTTGGTAAACGACAAATGTAAACGTGTTATCTCATTTAACTACAGAAAGGAGGATAAGACCAACCATGTGATTTTTCAACCCTCAATAAATTAGTCCGAATTGAAGCCTGAAGTCAAGACATCAAAATAATTCCTCAACGATAACTTTATTGAGAAATCCGACGGGTACAAGAGGCTTTAAGCACTAAGAAAAATCTTTTCTATGTAGAGAAATTCGATGATACGTGTTGGACTCGGAAGCCGGAACCTTACGAACTGTCAACTGAAGAATAAAATTATTGAACCTCAATTGTCAAACAAGTGGGCATTGCTGCATCTGCATTCCCATCACACTTCCAGTATGTGGGGTGTCTGAAGTTTTACCAATCTGCTACACGAGAAGTAAGAGACCCGTATGGAATTTTCTTCACAAACGATCAATGATGGGTTAGGACCACCATCAATTATTGACTGTGGGTTTTGTTGCTATCTGTTTACTTGGAATTCTTTTTTGGGTTTTCTGGTAAGGATTTACATAGTTAATCTGGTAAGCTTATCAGTAACACCAAGAACACACGCACAGGTATGCGAATTGTTTGATTTGGTGGGAGACAAGGGGTAGAGGCCAAAGGTTCCTAACATAAGAGATACTATAAACTAATAAATAAAAGCTCATCGCCATCGAAAGTCCATGGTCGACCCATCTCTGCAAGCGAAGTAACTCTGGGGAAAACCTTGAGCTCCAAAACCACAAAGTCGCTGTTGGAAAATTCAAAACAGAAGAATAGTTTTTTTTTTTTCTTTTTCTACTTCTTTGTGTTGGATTTAACGATAGCCGACAGAATAACGCGTTCAATTATGACAACCAGAACCATCAAAGGCATTGTGCTCTGCTCTGACCAAACCTCTCTATCCCTATCCTTCCCTCTCTCCTTCAGTCGTTTTAAGTGTCAGCGTTCAACGCCGAGCCAGCCATTTTGGTCCGTCACAGATCGAACCCACGAGGTAATATCAAGTTAACAACCACCCCATCTATTCTCTCTGTCTCATGGGTGTGCTTCTTCTTGATCACATCCAATGAGATTTCCAGTGTTTTCATGGGGCCTTCTCCTCTACCCTGTTTTAGTTGTGTTCTCCATTGATGAAATTTTGGTTGGCGGCCAATGCCCCGAGGATCAGAAATCTCTGTTGATTCAGCTAAATCAAAGCCTCTCTGTCAATTCGTTTGCTTCAAAGCTTGCGTCTTGGAACACAAGCACCCATTACTGTAGCTGGAAGGGCGTCACCTGCGACAAGGATTCAGGTCATGTTAAAGATCTCGACCTCAGCAGCCAACATATATCCGGAGGAATTGACGATTCAAACAGCAGTCTCTTCAATCTTCGATGTCTCCAGAGTTTGAATCTGGCTAACAACTCCTTCAATTCTACGATTCCATCTGGGCTTGGCAAACTCTTCAATTTGAGCAACCTCAATCTGTCCAACGCGGGCTTTACAGGCCAAGTTCCAGCTGAGATCTCCACCCTGACGAGGTTAGTCTCTCTTGATCTCTCAGCTACTTCTTTGGGACAGGCGTCGTTCAGAATCTTGAGACTCATAAAGCCGGATCTCGGAACTCTTGTTCGGAATCTATCAGGATTAAGGGTTCTCCGTCTTGATGGAGTAAATATATCAGCGAATGGCAGTCAATGGTGTCAGGCCTTGTCCTCTGCACTTCCCAAATTGCAAGTGTTGAGCTTGTCCAATTGTAATCTATCTGGGCCGCTGGATTCTTCACTGGCAAAACTAAATTTTCTCTCACAGTTTCGTCTCAGCCAGAACAATATATCTACTCAAGTGCCAAGATTCTTCGAGGATTTCAGAAACTTGACTGCCCTGCATCTCACTTCCTGTGGGTTGCAAGGGAAATTCCCGGAGAGAATTCTTCAGCGAGCTACGCTCCTAAGCCTCGATGTGTCGCAGAACCCACGCCTGCATGGTTTTCTGCCGGAATTTCCTTCCAACGGAAGTCTTCAGAACTTGATACTCTCTAAGACTAGCTTCTCAGGTTCGTTACCAGCATCTATCGGCAATCTTAGTCTTCTATCCAAATTAGAGCTTACGAGTTGCAGCTTCAATAGATCGATTCCATCCTCTATTACAGAACTTAACCAACTTGACTCTTTGGACTTGTCGTTTAACGGCTTCACCGGCCTCGTGCCTCCATTGCCTGGAAGTCTAACCCAGGTAAACCTTGCCCACAATTATCTAACTGGTCCAATTACGGACACTCGTTGGGAGAAGTTCTCGAAGCTTGAGACTCTTGATTTAAGAAACAATTCATTTAATGGAACGATACCGTCGTCCCTGTTCTCCTTGCCAGCACTGAAACAGTTGCAACTAAACCAAAACCAATTTGCAGGCCAACTCAAGGAGAAAAACGGTACGTTTTCAGCACCACTGGACACTCTTGATTTGAGTAGCAATAATCTGCGGGGACCAATACCATTATCAATATTTGAACTCCGAAATCTAAGTGTGGTTACGCTATCTTCCAACAGTTTCAATGGCACTATAAAGCTTGAGATGATTGGGAAACTGCAGAACCTCGCCAATCTTGATCTTTCCTACAATAGCTTGCAAGTCGAAAATGCTGTTCGTGATTCTAACCATGCGTTCCCCCAGCTCCGCACACTGAAATTGGCTTCCTGCAAGCTGCAAGGCTTCCCTGATTTCTTATTACAAAACCAATCATTATTGAGTACTGTAGATCTGTCCAACAATCAAATCCATGGGCAAATACCCACTTGGGTTTGGAAAATTGGTAATGGGTCTCTTAATTATTTGAACCTTTCTTTGAACTTCCTCGATAGTCTGGAACGACCTCTGTCGGATCTGAGTTATGCTCCATCTTTGTCTGTTCTTGACCTCCACTCCAACTTGCTCCAAGGACCAATGCCAGCTCTGTCATCAGACCTCATATATTTGGATTTCTCGAACAACAACTTTCAATCCATCATCCAGTCTAATATCATTGCTCACCTTGTGTACACCATCTACTTTTCTCTCTCAAGCACTAATCTGATTGGCGAGATCCCTGAATCACTGTGCAATGCTGGTTACCTTCAAGTTCTTGATCTGTCTAATAACAGCTTGAGTGGCACAATCCCCTCATGTTTGGCTAACATGAGTACTACTACACTGACGGTACTGAACCTTCGGCGTAATAAGTTTGTTGGCCATATTCCTCAAGAATTTCCGGATGGGTGTAATCTAAGGACATTGGATCTCAGTGGGAATGGCTTAGAGGGACCATTGCCTTCGGCGCTGGCTAAATGCAAAGAACTGCAGGTTCTCAATCTTGGGAATAACCAAATTAATGGTTCATTTCCATTATGGTTGGGAAGCTCCACTGAGTTAAGCGTCCTTGTTCTGCGCCACAATAGATTCAGTGGACACATTCAAGGTGAAGATTCAAATGTTACTTTCTCAAAGCTACAGATTATTGACCTCTCTTCCAACAAATTCACGGGCATTCTTCCCACTCAATTCTTCAAAAAATGGGCAGCAATGATGGTTGTTGAGGACGGAAAACAGTCGAAGATTAAGCATGGAACGTTGAAAGTCAAGTTCCTGAAGTACAGTCCTCAAATGTACTATCAGGATACAGTGACAGTCACGGTCAAAGGACAAGAGATGGAGTTGACAAAGATTCTAACTGTGTATACCTCCATTGACTTGTCAAACAATGCATTTGAAGGGAAGATTCCAGATATGATAGGAAACCTCACTGCTCTGTATTTTCTGAATTTGTCACAAAATGCTCTAACAGGTGGAATACCTTCATCCCTGGGGAGCCTGAAACAACTGGAGTCACTAGACCTCTCAAGAAACAAGTTAGGAGGGAATATCCCTCAGCAGCTCACAAAGCTAACATTCCTTTCGGTCCTGAACCTCTCGTGGAACAACCTTACAGGGATGATACCAGTGGCAAATCAGTTTTCGACATTTACACCAGCTTCCTATGAAGGTAATGAAGGCTTATGTGGTTTACCTTTACAAAGAACCTGCACAGGTATTAAAGTATCACCGCCAACATTCAGTTCTGAAAACGGAGGTTCACAATTAGATTGGAAGTTCATATTTAGTGGAGTGGGTTTTGGTGGAGGAATTGCAATGGTTGTTGCACCACTGATGTTTTGGAAGAAAGGAAGGAAATGGTATTACAAACAACTGGAAACATTTGTTTTCTTGATTATCCCCTGGACCAGGGATGGAGGGGAGACAGATGACAATACAGAAGTACATGATTCAGAGACACGAGGAGATTTCGATGATGATGATGAGGAGGAGGAGGAGGAGGAGGAAGAGGAGGCAGGAAACAAAAATGAAGAAAGATGGAGGAAATTTTGTGTCTTTTGTTCCAAATTTGACGGTACTAGGAAGAAGATTGTACATAATCCCAATTGCTCTTGCCATAGTACGTCTCCAATCATTTATTTTGAAGATTTCGAGTTCGCAAATTTTCCAAGTCTTTGATGTTCTGTATATAAACAAAGAAAAATAACCTATTAAAAGAATCATAGATTTGTCACCATATGTCTAGTTTTCTGTTATTTAATAGTTACATAAATAATATCAAGCTTGTTTTGGTCATTCATGAAACGGATTTTTTTGGTTTGCCATAGAAAATTTTCTTTGAGGAATTCCATCAAAGTCGCCTAACAATAATGTGGGAGGAATGGGAAACCAAATATGAAACTTGCATCAAATTTAAAATCTGCAGCCTTTAAACAACAGAGACTACTACCTCAGGCCAAGCACGCATTCATCAAAGTCTTAGAATCAGAAACACATTCACAAGAATTGATCTGTCGGCCAAGATAAACATATTTTAACGTTATTCAACAACAAAAAAAAAAAAGGAAACCCAGTTTCACCTTTCTCTCAAGTTTCTAAAGTGCCCAGCATTGCGCAACTACCTGGGAGTTTCTTGAATGATGCAGCCTGATTGCAATGCAAAACAGCAGCTCGCCAAGAGCTTGAAGAAAGTCATGATAGAAAAACAGCTCGGACGACATAAGGGTGTTCTAGATGATCAAAGGAAAAGCAATTAAACAAGTAAATATGAATACCAAACCTTACCACAACTCTACAGAACGACGTCAGACGCTTCATCCTCAAACGTGTAGCAATGGCTATACAACGGTTATCATTACTGTCTCCACTAATTCATTGTGCTATACGGCCTCAAACTGAGAGAGAAACGAAAAGACCGAAACAAAAGAACACAGATTTTGCTACAAAGTACCAATTGGAAACGATTTAAGAGGTATAAACAGCTTCGTAGAGGAATTGAACAGGACAAGAAAGAGAGAAAAGATTTGCGATCAATTGGGCAATAGTTTTAAGGACAGAAAGATTTACAATTTGAAAATTATTAGAACGTACAAATACCTGCACAGACGAACAGAAAGGGTTTTGTTAACGTCTCTGGTGGGCAAGGAGCCACTCAAGCGAGACGATATCCTTGATTGTTGGAAAGAGAATTCATGGGATAACTGAGTCAGAGGTGAAGTTGATTCGGAGAGAGAGTCTCGACAGAGTGGACAACTCGACTGGGTAGCGAGCCACTTGTCGACGCAATCGGGATGAAAAGCATGACGACATTGAGGCAAAACTTTAACTTTCTCTTGGTCTTCGAATGTAGTGATACATATAGAGCACTGGGTTTCGTCCGCCGGAGAAGTAGAGGAGAAGCGGTGCAAGAAGATTGGCAAGCTATTGATGGTGGCCAGGTCGAGTCCCACTGATCGACTCAGTGGTGCCGCCGGGTGGAGAGTGGAGGCGGATAAAGCAGCGGCGGTGGCGTTGGAGGTGGCAGAGCGTTCGTGATCGAGGTAGATCCATCTAGCGTAGAAGCAGAGGAGGGTGAAGAGGAGGAAGAAAGAGAAGATGATGACTGCGAAGAGGAGGGGTTGGCCGTGGATTTGGAAGTTCTTGTCTTCGAGCTCGTTGTAGTGCCAGTGAAATGACTGGCTTTGAGCTGCCATAGGATGCAGAGGTCGTAAGATCGGCAATGAGGCGCATGGTCACGGCCACAGGGCGGTGATGGTAGTGGAAAGGGTGGTTGTGGTTGAACTTGAGAGGTGCATCCTTGCCGTTGTCATGCCCCGCCCGGTGCCAATTGAGCTGCTCCCAATGCTGTGTGTCCAAGCAACCCTCTCTGCAATTTTTATCATCTCAATGTTCTCTTTCCCTCTCACCCTCCTTCTCTACAGTTTTGATCATCTCAATGTTCTCATCGAAGGGGACAAGCGTTGTTCGTTCTGTGGCACAAACACATTATATGCTACTTACTGCAAGCAACCAAGCAACCAACCTGGAAACATTGGTTGGTGTTCTTTTCCTGGATATCCGATTATAGCATAATCAACAATTCTTTCTCTCCATGTACCACCCAAAAAACAGAGGGGTCAAGATGGGCCAAGGGGGACCAGGATGGGGTGTGAGCCTGTGACTCTGTTTAACCAAAAAAAAAAGCCTGTGACTCTGTGGGGGCTAGGTACAAGGAAAGGAGAGTCTAGATTCTCTCTACCCTCTCTACCCTCTCTACCCTCTCTACCCCATGGGTTATTCATCTATTCTTTTCACATTTATAATGTGTTTCACATAAGGTTATCGATGGTACCCGGCAGACCCATATATATATAAAGTTTGGTGGAAAGAAGTCTTTTTTTTTTGGGTCAAGTTGAAAGAAGTCAAGAACATGTACAAAGGAAAGCATCTGGTGATGCTAATTGACAACCCCAACCTCACACCAAGAGCCTTCAGCAGTTTTTTTGTTTTGGCCAAAAACAAGAGAGCCTTTCAGCTGAATATTATTTGAATGCGGGGTTTCAAATGCCAACCCAGACCTACATTCGCAGCCATGAATTTAAATTGAATTGTAAATAGATTTTGAATTTAGAAAAATCAAATCGAATCACAAGTGTATTCGTTTTGGATTTGAATTATCTAAATTGAGAACGAGAGTATAAACTAAACACATTTGTACCCTTAAGTGCTATTCCCATCAGAAAGAATTGTTATCCGAAACCTCAAGGAGTTGTCTCAATCGATAAAGATTTATAATTCTTAGTATGAACATTTAATTAAATGAAAAAAATTATATAAATTGGTATTATAAAAAATATAAATTGGAAAAAAAAAATAAAAAAATAAAAGAAAAAGAGGAAGATTCCGCTTTGACCACAGGTGAACTGTTGTGCCGACTGCCGGGAGCCGAAGTAAGGAGATGGCAGAAACTGTTGAACTTCCGGTCATCGACTTGTGCTCACCGGATCGCATATCGACTGCTAACTCAATTCGCAGAGTACGACCTTGGCGCCCTACACTTTTCGTTTTGTTCTTTAACTGTTTAGTAGAGAGTTCTTTATTCCAGCACTGAAGATAGTTTTGATTATCTTGCTCCTCAGTAGATGTAATCTTTGTTTATAATTTGATTACTTTCGTAGATCATAGCACTTCAAAAGACTTTTCTTGGTCCTATTAAGGTCGACGTTACTGAAATGGGTATTTTCAGGCTTGCGTGGACTTTGGTTTCTTTTATCTTGTAAATCATGGGGTTGAAGAGGAGCTTCTTAAGAGAGTGTTTGAAGAGAGTAAAAACTTCTTCTCACTTCCCCTGGAACAGAAGATGAAGCTGGCACGGAAAGAACACAGAGGTTACACCCCCTTTTATGTTGAGAAGCTGGATACTTCGTTGAATTCCAGAGGTTTGTTCCCTTTTATCAGTATTCCATTCTTGGTACCCGTACTCCATTTCTGGGCTTTCTGATGTGTGCTAACTTGATAAGTCTTTCCTAGTTTTCTCATGGCCTGCTATATAGGTGATAGGATCAATGGCCAATCCTGGAGATAAAACATTGGATGGGGACGTAATACCCATCAGCTTAATGGTGTGAATTGGGCCCACGATTGAGTCATTCACTGGATTCAGTGTGAATGATAAAATGAAAGACATAAACTTGGGTGCCAAGGTGTCAAATGAATTCAGTGCTAGTTTAAATGGTTCTAAACTAGTCTATAATGCTGAGATATGTGTTAAGCATGTGGTCTGAATTGTGTTAATTAGGAACTGGCGGCTCACAGTTTTGGGTGGAGCATGGGGCAGATTCTATGGCCATGACTAACAAGATATACATCATCCCACTTAGGAGAGTGGGCACAAATTGCATTCATATGAAATAGTTTACAGTAGGATAAAAACTAGAGTTCACCTAGAAGCACTATTCTTCTCTCAGGCAGCTTAGCTTTGGATCAACTATAAAGCCATTCAAGGTCTCTGATAACTAGTTGGATCACAATGGAAAACTTATAAACCATCAAAAAATGGATTTCTTCCTCTGTTTCTTGTGGGTTGATGATCCTGCAAAGAAACTACACCATTTTGTGATCTCTTAGTTGGGAGAAGTGGGAGAAGTATTCTCGTTGGGTTGTTGAGGCAACCTGCCATATAGAAGCTGATTTGTGTGTTCACATTGTGGGATGGTAGGCAGCTCCTCTGATCAGCCATTGGCAAGTTTTATGGTCTATCATAACCATATATTGCTCCATGTTGAACTGTTTCCCATTGCTAGTGGACACAAATTTTCAAGAAGCTTTATTTTTATTTTTTATTTGTATAATCATTTTCAAACCCATATTTATCAAGTGAAATGTTATGTTGGACCAAAACTTGATAGAGGTAGATGGTGATGTGGACAACTCATACACAAAATTTGATTCCCAACATAATTGCCATGTCACATAAAAGAAACAATCTGTCTCCATGTCTCCGTGGCCCATGTAGAAAACCCTTTCCTTTGTTTATAACTTAAAACTATACCCTGCTGGGAATAGATCAGGCCCAACTTCTCTCAACCCAGATTTCTTCAATCTGGTGCAATGAGCAAGCAGTACTTGATCCTATACCTAAACAACTAAATCGGCCTGGCCAATAGGGCTTGTTGAATCTCTGTTATGTATCATCTGTAAGGCAGGTAAGCTCAAACCTTTTCCGGAGCAAGTGATGTAACCCAGGATCTAGGGCTAAGGGTAAGTTGGTAATTTCCCTAGATTTAAGGGTTGCCCAGTAAATCCAGCAACTAGGAAGGCTGAACTAGGAGGTTTAGGATATGCTGAGGCCCTAAAAACCCTGCTGTACTTGATAACTCAGATCTGAAAATTCAACTGAAGTCAAATTAGGATTTGTAAAGGATTCGGCTAGGGTTAGGGAAGGGAAGCAACCTTGCTGTCCTGCAGTTTTGGAACAGTAGATGTGATATTCTACAAGTGCAGAACTGGTGTCTAAATTATAAAGTACGGCCAGAAGTGTGAACAGGTCCAGATTTTAGGGTTTTAAAAATTCTGCAGAATTCCCAAGGAAGATGATGGAGTACAGATATTTTCTGGATTAAAGGGAATTAGGTTTAATTGGGAAATTAATGATAGGGCTATGTTCTAGGATTAGGTGTGATCCTAGGGGAAGGGGAAAGGGGTCTAAAGGGGCTGAGGAGGTAGACGTAGATCTAAAAGGGGATGGGGCTGCTGCTATCGCAGGAAGAAGGGGAAACGGGGAGGAGCCTATGGTTGCCAGGGGAAGGGGTAGAGCTTGGCTGTAACTGAAGGGGAAGGAAGAGGGAGTACTTGTGATGGGATGGGGGTGGTTTTCTAGGGTTGTGCAAGAGGGGAGGCAGGGGAGTCTTACAGTGGAAGGGGGAAGAGTTTCTAGGGTTGCGCAGGAGAGGGGAAGGGCTGTGGACAAGGGGAAAGGTGGGGGGTGGGGAGCGGGGAAGCTACTGTACTTGGCTGCTGTGAATGTATGCTTGAATGCTTTCTGAAAGCTTGAAGGATGTTCTTGAAGATTGAATGCAAAAAATCAGAATGCTCAACTTGACAACCGCAAGGTCCCCCTCAAAGGAACCTTGCCACACCTTGGCAATAAACACTCAATGACTCAACTTCTTTAATCAATCAAACTAATGGGCTATTTATAGCCTTCAAAAAAGACTTTAACTTGGGTTTGGATTCCCAAATGGATAAGGATCCCCACCACTTGACCAAAACACTTATTCTGGGGGGTATTTGAGCATTTCGACTCAACTCATTCTTTTAAGCTGTACTTTTGGTTTTACATTTTCTGGTGTATTGTGTAGAATGTTAGGCTAGCCTGTTTGTCCTATAAATTTGACCGGTCTTAATCAAACCATGGTAGCGGGGAAACAGAGCCCTTCCCAACGACCATTCCACTTTCTATGCTCATTTTTCATTGTTTTCTTGGATTTTATCATGATGCAGAATTGAATAGTTGATGTGGATCTCTTTTGCCCATTAAAGTTGCCTTTAGTTTCTCATCAAAAGAAAAATAACGTGGTCGATAAACTGCTCTCCCCTCCCTGCCCGCCCCCACATTCCCCCCCCCCCTTCAAAAAAAAAAAAAAGGCTAGTTGCTACCCTAGCATCCTGTAGATTCCTTGTTTCACTTACCAAGTTGAATGGCTTGTGGAAATGACACTGGACTTAATCATCCTTAATGAATGAAAACAGGTGATCTAAAGGAGACTTTCTACATTGGTCCTATAGAAGGCACTGAGACACTAACTAATTTGAACCAGTGGCCTTCAGAAGGTATTTGTGTTTTTATCTTAATTATTTTGGTGATCATTGAGGTTTTAAATTGTATATTTTTAAAAGCTACTAGTGGATTAACAAGAATAGATGTCCACTGATTTCTCCATCTCATCTGAATCCTTAACCTAATAAAATCTGTATGACTACACTTCCTTCAGTGCCTGTGAGAACATTTTTTTGTAAAACGGAAATTTTCTTGTGCAGAATTCTCATTGCTTTTTTGCCTAGGTGAGTGTAGAAGCTCTGCCATCTTGGAAACTCACAATGGATTCTTATTATCGGACAATTATGTAAGTTATGATAGCTTGCATTTTCCATCTAATGTGAAGACTTAAATATTTTGAGTGACTGATTGAGTGAGTGAGTTGAAAGCAATCTGATAAGAACCTTCAAGTTGACTATGAAATTCAATCTCAAACAGCTCTTTTTTTCCCCCCCCCCCCCCCCCCCCCCCCCCCCCCCCCCCCCCCCCCCCAACCCCCCCCCCCCCCCCCCCCCCCCCCCCTTCCTACCCCCCCCCCCCCCCCCCCCCCCCCCCCCCCCCCCCCCCCCCCCCCCCCCCCCCCCCCCCCCCCCCCCCCCCCCCCCTTTTGGCCCTTCCCCCCCCTCCTTCTTCGTGTCGTTCAAAATTCCTCAGCCCAATTGCTTCCACCGTAAAAAACTTACTCCCCTCTCTGCTCTTTCCTCCCTTTTGGGTTTCCCCCTTCTTCCTCTCGTTCTCATCTTGGTCCCTTGTTTTCTCGCCCTCTCTTTCATCACCACCCAACTCCTTCGTCCGCCGCCTCAAACCTCGAGCTTCGAACCCTCAGCACCAAAATCAGAAAGATGAGTTGCATAACTCGTGCACCAAACCCCAGCCCTAATATAATAAGGCATGAACCATACGAACCAAAACCGGTTCGGTTCAACACTAACACATACAAGATTACCAGATTACCCCAACATTCTCCCCCTTAATCTGATCCCCAAAGAACTAACTATAGTGAATTGGATGCACCGTCATCATCCACTATACCCGCACACACAGACAAAGAAAAACATAGTACAGCATAAATATGCAAAAATACCTGACACACTAACCATGCAACACTAATGACTCCATGCGATATACCATCCTCCACTGTAGAGAAAACCTACTAACTCTCTCTCTCACTCATACAACATAGACACACATGCACACACCGCATATATCCCAGCCGAGATACATAAAGTTATAAATTTGGCACATCTCCCCTAACCCACAAATGCAAAACCCGATAAACAAACAAATAACCACAGACACACCCACATCTAAACAAGTATATACAACTCAAACTTCCATATTACTAAGCACATCACCAATTCCCACAAATCAACAATGTAAATTTAAACATGCTTTCCCTCATTATCTCTTTCCTTTTCACTAGTGAACCATCATTATTTTATCCCCAGAGAGTATTTATGTCTATATGTTTGTTCTATCTTACGATTCTTACATGAGATAGCACTCTTATCACAAACAACTTTATCTTCAAATCCAGTTCACTAACAAACCATTCAACCATATACTTTCTTTAACACTTCGATCCAGCTCCTCCAGTCCACTATGCTTTGTTGCCCTTCCCCATCATTCCATACAAGAATAAAGATAATATTTCTTTATCTACTTACTAGCATATCTATCTATCCTTCAATAAATCCCTGTGGACTTGAACACTAAACCTTTATCGTACCTTTCAATACCTTAAACCACTTAGACACCAATGTTCTTTACCGTTAGACTAAACCTACTCATACACTACGATACATATCTCTGTACTATCATAGATACATAAAGACCTAAAACTATAGGATCTTTCATTTTATCTTTTTCAAAGTTATTCTTGGACAATGATCATTTAGAGTTTAAAATTAGCTAAACATTTACATGTTTACATCCATGTTAAACTTCTCAACACTTTCAATAAATATAACCTCACCAATGAACATAGTATCCTCCCCCTTATCCCTATGAATCTCATCCCTAAAATTTTCTTGGCTGTCCCAAGTTCCTTCATCTCAAATTCAGATTTCAGCTTGTTCTTAACATCTTGAATAAGACTAGAATCACCAGCAATCATATATCATCACATAAGTATAAGATATAACCCAGAATCAATAATATACTCTCTCCTTTTCTTAAACCCTACACTCACACAATGAATCACTTTATTCCTTGCCTAGAGCCTTTTGTCCTGAGATTTCTTCCAGCGCTTTATTCTCTCCCTCCAGATGCCTAAGGTAGTTCATATATATCCTTTCTTCTAAATTGCCATAAGCTTTTCCTCCATTGCTCTATTGTCATTTTGTTCACCGACACAACAACCTTATAGTCTTATACTTGCAACCAAAAATTTCATCATAATCCACCCCTTCTCTTTAACAAAACCCTTTCACAATCCTGGCCTTATATCTTTTGGAATTATCAATTCCATCATCTTTGATTTTAAATATCCACTTACACCTTTGATCCTTGGGCTTCAACTAATTCCCAAACATGGTTCTTATTTAATGAATCTAATTCATCTATTTATGCTTAACCCATAACTCTTTATCTTTGGAACCCAAAGCTTCTTCATAGGAACTAGGTTCTTCTAACCCATATCGAGACAGATATCGGTCTCATGTCAAGTTGGCTACAGACCTTCTAGGTGGCCTAATCATTCTCCTAACTCTTCCCCCGCCATTGGTAACTACTCATCGAACTTCTTCCACCTCCCTGGAAGACTCGAAGGCAATGGCCCACTCTCTCTCAACTACACCTCGCTCTTTTTCCCTATTAGGGGTCTCTTTTGGTTCTAATCGTCCACTTAAACATCCCTCCCTATCAATTTAAGTCTTCATTCTTTGATCAGTGATTCTTGGTATTTCTGAAGACGGGAACACACTCTCCCTAACATCCCTCTTAGTCTTACACCCCTCCTTCCCTCTTTTCCTTTCCCCCTCGTAACCTAATGCTCTTTTTACTCCGGTTCTATTTTCCTCTCTCATTCCCCCATCCCCGGTACTAAACTGAGTTTCCCCCCCTTTCCTCGGGTTTTCCCTGTACGGGACTCCTTTGTTGTCTTTTCCTTCACCCCCCCTTAGTACCCCCTGAGCTACATCTAGTCTTGTTTAAAATTGTCCTATTCATTCTTTCAGCAAGACCATTTTCTGGGGGTGTATTTAACATCCTATGCCTTTGAATCCCTTTATCATTACAAAATCCATTAAACATTTCATTAACAAATTCTAATCCATTTCTCCTTATGTTTTCTTTCCTTTCCTCTTTTCTCCGCCCCTACTTACTTTTCGTTTCTCCTTGGTCTTCTGATCCCCTTTCCTTGTCTCCGATAAATTTTCTCCTCCTCTCCCCACATCCTGTCATATTCTTTTCCCCATAGTAGACCCCTCCGCTTCCGTCTCTTCCTCCTACTCACACTCATTATCTACTCCTTCCCCCTTTTTCTTCTTCTTCCTTTTTCTTTTTCCTCCTCTCCCCCTTATATTTTTCACTTCCCAGTATTGGAGATATTATTAGGAATTACTACCATCCTCCCTCGATGCCCTTTACATCTTCCCTTGATATACTCCCCGATCGTTCCCCCGTCCTCTTTTCTTTCTCTTTGTCGTTGTTCTCTCTTAGTAACATTTATTGTATTTAACATTCCACCAATACCACTACATCCTATCTCTTCCCTCTCTTTGCATTATTCAACTCCCGTGTCCGGTAAGTGTGCCTTTATTCCCTTCTAATCCTCCTTCTTGCCTACTAACCTCATGGTGCACCTCCCGATGTCTTCTCATTCTTCCTTCTTGGGTCCCTATCTGTTTCTCCTTCCTTCTTTTTCTCTTTATCCTTTTTCTTAATTCCTCTTTCTCGGCATCTCTGTTTGTTCCTTGTTTTCCCTTATTATTCTTTTTTCTCTCTTTCTTCTTTTCCCTTTCCTTTTGGTCTCCCTTTTTTCCCTTCCCTTTCCTTTTCCCCCGCCCTTTCTTCCCCTTTCCTCCCTTTCTTTGCATCTCTTGTTCGGATGTTTTCTCTTTTTTTTCTTCCCGGTATCATTTGTATGATTCATGATATCAGTCCCGATTTTCCAATTTATCTTTTCCGTATTGGCTAAGTCTTAATAAGCTTCTTAAATATATCTAGGTTCTTGTCGGTAGTTGTAGGGTCCATCTTAACCCATCAACTTCTCCTTCATAAATTTTTTACCTAGTTCTTTTCTCTTATCTTCCCTTTTCCAACTTTTCTGGGGGTGTTTCTTCATCATCAAACACCCGATGACCCCATCTCGTGATGTTCCACTCCCAATTCTTCTCCATCCTTCTCCTCACTATCTCTTTCGAGCATCCGGTCTCTTATCTTCTTCTTCCTTGCTCCCTTCCTCTTCCAATCCCAGTCCCCCCTCCTTCTCTTTTTCCCCGCCCCCTGGGTTCCACTTGGTACTGGGTCCCTCCCTGTCCTACCTCTCTCCTGTTTCCTCCCCCGGGTGTTCCTCCCCCGTCTTCCCTTTCTTGGCTCCCTTTGACCCGTCCCTTCGTTTCCTTCCTGTTTCTTTTTTTCTCGTGTTTTCTTTTTTCCTTCTCTTTCGTTTCCTTTCTTTCCCTCTCTCCTTTTCTCTCTTTCCTTTTTTTCTTTTTAATTACCTATCATATCGATCATCTACCTTACTCGTTGTCCCCCGTTATAATCCTTACGGCATACCCGTTATTACAATCTCGTTTATGGACCATCTGTCTTCCTCTATCTTAGATGATCTTTCATACGTTATACTTTTTGAATGGAACTATAAAAACAAATCATCTTCTACAGATATTAGCGATATTGGTACCCGGCACCTTAACCGATGCAATCTTCAATTTGGTTTATTGTTTTCACATACCACGCGGGACCATCCGATGGCTCATCCAATCGGATCGTAAATCTTCCTCTCCCTATTGCTCGGACCGATCATCGGGTAAATTGGAATAACGGAGACAAGCACTGTACGGTTCGCGCCTACTCTCCGGACTCGTATGAATCCATCCACTATAGGTATGGGTGATTCTTGAGAGCGAGGAACATATACCGTATACACTCTCCGTTCTCAAGATCATCGGGTCGCCTTGCTCTGCGATCGGCCCTCTCTTTCATCCCAACACCCTAACCTGTCGTGACCGCGCGCCTGACCCTCGCTTCGCCCGGCGAGAGCACCAAATCGAAATGGTTGCATAACTCGTCGCCCCCCCCCTAAAGGCATGAACCATACGAACCAAAACGGGGGCGCGGGGGATTTTGGTGGGGGGTCTTTTTTGTTTTGTTTGGGTGGGTTTTTTTTTGTTGGGGGGGGTTGGGGGGGGGGTTTTTTTTGGGGGGGGGGGGGGGGGGGGGGGGGGGGGGGGGGGGGGGGGGGGGGGGGGGGGGGGGGGGGGGGGGGGGGGGGGGGGGGGGGTTTTTTGGGTGGGGGGGGGGGGGGTGGGGGGGGGGGGGGGCAGGGGGGGGGGGGGGGGGGGGCACCCCCCCCCCACCCCGGGTGAATTTATCATAGGTCAATTTCCTTCAACCCAGCTCCATCTGCCTCCTTATTGCATTTTGAATATTAATTTTCTAAAGTAACCAGTAGGGTCTGATATTTCTCTTGTAACCATGAAGCCTGGAGCTGCAGGGCCAAAGTCCCTGCTTGGGAAGAAAATAATCTCTTTCTTGGCATGCCACATGTTGTATCATAATTTATAATTGTCAAACTGGTTCTTGGTTTCAGCACAGATCATATCATTGTGTTTTTGTCAGGACCGCTGGGAAAAGTCTGATCTCTTTGATTGCTCTAGCTTTGAACTTGGAAGAGAACTTCTTTGTGAAAACAGGAGCATTGGATGCGCCAATGGGATTTGTTCGTCTGTTACACTATCCAGGTTTGATTTTGGTTATTGATTCCTGTGTTTGTTTTTATTACTTAAACGGTTGGTTGTTTGAGCTGCATGTTTTAAGTATTTGTTATAAGTTACTGTTGAGAAACACGATATTGGTAGAATGGCTTATCGATCAAATGATCTCAAGCCCTCTATTTATAATTAAGTGGAAAGTACACTATTACAAGGAATAGAATTTTACATGAATACAAACTCTAATTGAACTCCTAGTAGAATCCAACACTCCCCCTCAAGTTGAGGCATAGATATTAGTCATGCCCAACTTGCCTACAATAGGAAGGAAATCTCTTTCTTTCAAACCCTTAGTGAAAACATCTGCTACTTGGTCTTCGGATCTTACAAAAGGCATGCAGATAAGACCTTGTTCCAACTTTCCTTTGACAAAAAACCTGTCAATTTCAATGTGTTTAGTTCGATCATGTTGGACCGGATTATTAGCAATACTAATAGCAGCTTTGTTGTCAAAATATAATATTGTAGGGTTTGGAACTTGGACTCCAATATCTTGCAACAAGCCTTTCAACCATAGTAGCTCACAAACTCCACGAACCATAGCTCTATATTCAGCTTCGATACTTGATAAAGCTACCACATTCTGTTTTTTACTTCTCCAAGTAACTAGAGTAACTCCAATAAAAGTACAATAACCTAAAATTGACTTCCTGTCTGGATATCCAGCCCAGTCCGCATCAGTGTATGCTTCTACTTGTAGATTATCAGTGGGTGACAACAGTATTCATTTTCCAGGAGTTTCCTTCAAATACTGTAGTATTTTGGTAACAACCTTCATATGAGCTAAATATGGATCATGCATGAATTGGCTCACTATCCCTACAGCATAAGCGATGTCTGGCCTGGTGTGGGACAAGTAAATAAGCTTCCCTACCAGCCTTTGGTATCTTCCTTTGTCCACTAGTTCTCCCTCTTTTTCTTTAAGTTTAGCTCAAGCTTCAATAGAGGTATCAACTGTTTTACACCCCAGCATTCCCACTTCTGATAATAAATCTAGGACATACTTTCTTTAGGATAGGAATATACCCTTCTTCAAGCCACCTCAATCTCTAAGAAATACTGTAACTTCCCTAGATCTTTAATTTCAAACTCTCTGCCAAAAAAGTCCTTCAACTTTTGAATTTCTTCACCATCATTCTCTGTGATGACAATATCTTCTACATATACAATGAGAAGTGTGATGTTAGTACCTGACTTCTTGACAAATAGTGTATGATCAACATTGCTTTTTTGTACCCAATAGAAGTCATTGCCTTCAAGAGATGTCCAAATTAGCATCTAGGAGACTGTTTTAATCCATAAATTGACCTCTTCAACCGACAAACTTTCCTTGCAGTATTGTCATCGGAGAAACCATGTGGGATTTTCATATAGACTTCTTTCGCTAACTCCCCACGTAAGAAGGCATTCTTTACGCCTAGTTGGTGCAAGTTCCAGTCTTTGTTCACAACTACAGACAACAGAACTCTGACAATGTTTAGTTTCACAACAGGGGCAAAAGTCTCCTGATAATCATTCCTATAAGTCTGGGTAAACCCCTTTGCAACTAGTCTAGCTTTCAACTTGTTGACTGATCCATCCATATTTTGTTTAACCACAAATACCCATTTGCAGCCCACTGGTTTTTTTCTTGGAGGAAGTGTAACCAGCTCCCAAGTGTCATTTTTCTTTATTGCTTGCATTTCCTCTACCATAACTGCCTTCCATCTCTTATCAACATAGGCTTCCTGCCAACTTTTAGGAACAGATACAGATGACAGAGAGGATATAAAAGCACGGTAGGAGTCAGACAAAGAGTTATAAGAAACATATTTAGCTATGGGATGTTGAGTACAAGATCTGACTCTTTTTCTAATAGCAATAGGAAGATCAGAAGAAGATACCTTAAGGGAATAGTAGAATTTGATTCTGGAGCAGGAGACTAAAGTGGTAACATATCACCTTTCTCCACCTGCTTTAGCCGGTTGTAATTCTTCCTCTGATAAGTCTGCACCTCCTTATTTTGGTCAATCTGGTTTTGAAAGACCTCAACAGTTTGTCTCATAAGAGTGGTCTCCCCCTGACTAGGTTCTTCACATGGTTCAGAAAACAAAGAGGGTGGATTAGAGTCCTCAGGTATACAGGCCGAAGTCTCCCCCCGGTCAGGAAACTCTTCTGGGACTCTTAAGTTGTGTTGGTGTGTGATTGGAAGATCTAGAGTCGGAAAGAACACCTCTCCTTTAGGACTCTCCCCTTGGAGAGGTGTATAGTAAAGGCAAGACTCATTAAAACTTACATCCCTGGATACAATGGTTTTCCTGGAAGGAGGATGATAACATTTGTACCCATTATGAGTAGCAAAATACCCCAAAAATATGCAGCGTAGGCCGTGGGGAGCCAGCTTACTTTGGTGGCAGTGATTTTGGCATTAACACACACATCCAAAAATCTTTGGGAGAATAATAAAAAAGAAGGCTCCTTGTAGAATCTCATTAGGACATTTAAAACTAAATATTCTACTGGGCATCCTATTCATAAGGTAAGAAGCAGTGAGTATAGCATCACTCCAGTATTGATCAGGTACATTCATAGCGATCATAATAGAACGGGCTATCTCTAAGAGATGTCGATTCTTCATTTCGGTGACCCCCATTTTGGGCAGCCGTATCAACGCAACTGGTCTGGTGTATTATGCCAGAGTCAGAGAGATATCTCTGAAATTCACCATCAATATACTCTGTGCCATATAACAAAATTCCATCGAAACTTGCAAAATTTCCTCCTAAATTTCCCATTTTGGAAAATGCGAAACGAAATTCATGAGGACTAAAAAAAAGTCCTCAGTTTCGATCGAAACTGTCAAAACCTCGAAAGCTGTCGAAACTTGGTTCAACCCAATTGGACCAACTGGTTCATGAGGAAAAAAATTCCCAAATTGTGTGGAAACTTGGAAAATTTTGTGGAAACTTAGTACTTTTTCTTGTAAATTTTGTAGCTTTCCTAAATTTTCAATTTTTTTTGTTTATTTCATGTTTCCCCAAATACCACGACAAATACCCCCTCCATCAGGACTTCCCTATCCAAAGTGCGTATTCCCTCAGGTTGGTTATCTTAAGCATATTGATGACCAGACTTATAAAGTTATAGTTGTCGATTAACTTGACAACCATAGGCATAAAATGTCATGGGATGTCTATGTTCGTTGGTTGGAGGAGAGGATGTTACATGCATAGTACTACTCAACTCACAAGATGAATCTACTCTTGGCTCTCCTCTTAGCACTAAGTTGTATTTTCCTTTTATTGTCAACTATTTTGAAGTTAGAAATTATATATTGAATGTTATGTGCTTAAGTAGTTAAGTTTATAATGTACTTTTTGGACAACTCTACATTGATGGTATGTACATTGAATGACATATTTACATTGATTTTTTTAGCAAAATAAAACAAATGTATTCTTTATACTCTAATTAGCTTAAATATAGGATCCCACCCCAAAATACTCTCTAAAACCTGTCGAAACTTGTACGGAAAAGTCCTCGATTTCTTCGAAATTTCCCCATCTAAGTTTCCCATTTTCACCCGGTCAAAACTTGAGTTTCCCTTGAATTTTTTACCATGCTCTGTGCCATTGTCATTGCGAAGGATCTTCACAATAGCATTGAACTGAGTTTTAATCATATTATGAAAATCACGAAAACATCAGAAAACCTCATTTTTTTTGTTTTAAAAGATAAATCCATGTAGAACAAAAGTGATAATCAATAAAAGTAACAAAGTACCTATGGTCAGTAATAGACACACGTCGGTAGGGACCCCACACATCAGTATGAATTAGTATAAAAGGAATAGTTTTTCTATTATGAAGAGAAGGTAAATAAGTAGAATGAGTCTGCTTCGCAAAAATGCAGGCTTCACAAAAAAAATCATCCTCATTACAAGAAGAAACTAAATCAGGAAATATTTTCTTAAGAGTTATCTAGAGGGGGTGACTTAGCTTACGGTGCCACTGATAAATGTCTAATATGACCAAATGGACTTGATTGGAAGATGTTGTCAGAGCAGAATTAGATCCTTCAATCGGCTCGAGCAAATAAAGTCCATTGTCTAGTTTACCACGTCCAATCTCCTTCCCCGTTACCAGATCCTGGAAGACACAGTAAGATGGGAAAAATGTCTCTTTACAAGTCAAGTCATGTGTAAGATTACTGATAGAGAGCAAGTTAGTAAAGAAATATGTTAGAAAACAAGCATTAAATAATCAAAACAGCAGCTGAACTTGAACAAAGAAAAGAGAGAAGAAGAAGAAGAGAAGAGAGATGAAGAACTAGTAGAAGAGGCTTGTGATTCTTGCTTGAAGAGTCTAGAATCATAGAGCCCTTTTATTTATAGCTTCTAATGAATCTAATACAACTTGAGAGATAAGTAATTGTCCTCTAGAAAAAAGGAAACAAAAAATTACAGCTTTAGTAACTTCCTAGCTCCTAAAATAGAAAGTTATGAAAATATAAACTACCACCCAAATAGAAACTATGCTTTTTAGAAACTATCAAAACTTATGTAGAAAGACTCCTACATTAGAAATAGAAACTATGCAGTTTTTACTGTTCACGTGAATAATAACACAGTTTTTACTGTTCACGTGAACAACATGAACAGTAAAATAGTCCAGACTTGCATATACTTCAACACTCCCCCTCAAGCTGGAGTGTATACAAAGAAAACTTCAGCTTGCACAATAAGAATAAACTTGAAAGGTAGCACCAATCTTGAATCATGTAGTAATGGCAGACGTTGATTAACACTGAGAAAACTTCACTCAGGAGATAATCAACACCAACTTAAAAAAAACTTTAATTCTTCATGTCGAAAGAACCATCCAATAATGAAAACAATCGACGATGTTGAAGACGAACAAAGTCCATAAGTATAACAGGATCAAAGACACTATCCACATAACGCCGGTAGTAGGGAGAAATATCCACACTAAATCTTCAAAATTGTAATTCCAAAGTCCATATAAATGCTTTGCAAGAAGCCAAGTAGTAGGTAGGCAAAAAGCACTATTCACATAATGCCGGTAGTAGGGAGAAATATCCACGCTAAATCTTCAAAAATGCAACTCCAATGACCATATAAATGCTTCACAAGAAGGCAAGTAATAGGTAAAGTATGGGTAGGTAAAAGGCAATATTAAATACTGTGGACCAAGTAGGTAGGTAAAAAACAGTATAGGTTACTGTGGACCAAGTAGGTAAGGTAGTATGGGTTACTACGGACTAAATAGGTAGGTAAAAGACAGTATGAGTTACTATGGACCAAGTAAATAAGGTAAAAGACAATATAGGTTATTGCGGACCAAGTAGGTAAAGTAAAAGACAGTGTAGATTATTGCGGACCAAGTAGATAAGGTAGTATGGGTTACTACGGACCAAGTAGTTAGGTAAAGGACAATACAGGTAAAGATAGGTAATGATATTGTTGTAGAATGCCATAAGTTGAGGGCAAAGATCTTCACAAATAATATCCATCAGCACATCTTAAGTAGATATAGAATAAGGTACCATTCTCCCCCTCACGTGTAGCATTACACGTGGACAATTAATGATGACCAGTGACAAGCATCTTAAGTATGAACACAAAAAAAACCCAAGAAGGAAAAGTAGCAGCCACAGAGCAGTGTATCATTCACCAATAAAGTTGATCAAGCAGCAGAAAATCGTCTCACAGGACAAAGTCTTGTGCACCAAGGGGGAAGAAAAAAATTCTGGACCACCGCTAACCCTTAGGTAGGAGCAAATTAGATCAGGAAAAAATATATATTGAATCAGCTTGGAATCTCAAAATTGCAGTAGTCGTTGCAGCAATCCACTCGGAAGAAGTGCAATAACAGTTGCTGCAGTAGCAGATAATATCAGATCTCGAACCATAGCAGCAAACTTGTGCGAGATTTGAAACTCTAACAGATCTTGATATGATGGAAAAGTAGTCCTCTAGGTCTTTGTAGAAGTATTAGATAAAAAAAGGCTAAACTTGATTTTGAAATAAACAATAGAAGTGGTAGTAAAGCAAGACAGTAGCAGCAGAATTTTTCAGAACAGAGAAATTCAATGAAACAGGGGTTCTAGCATACGACTTGCAGCCGAACTTATAGCGCAAACAATGGAAGACAATACTTAGGTCTTGCAATCCGAATTATGGGCATATCTTCGCAAGAATCAAGAGGAATCCCAAGACATCAGTATAGTGCAGATTGAAATTCAGATTTGCACAAAAAAAAAACAGGGTAGTAGCAGCCTCAGTTGAATCAAATAGGTAGGTAGACATATCCCCAGAAAGCTTGGGGCCTTTTTGTAGTATTAATACATAGATACTTGGTGCTTTAAAAGTCAAAGAAGAAGGACAGCCATTCACAATTACTGTAACAAAGGTTGGGGCTGCCCTAGATAAAAAAAAAAAAAAAAATAAAATAAAATAAAATAAAAAAAAAAAAAACTGGGCAGCCAAGAGAGAGAAAACAGTTCCTAGGTTGATTAAACTTGCTCTGATGCCATGTTAGAAAACAAGCATTAAATAATCAAAACAACAGCTGAACTTGAACAAAGAAAAGAGAGAAGAAGAAGAAGAGAAGAGAGATGAAGAACTAGTAGAAGAGGCTTGTGATTCTTGCTTGAAGAGTCTAGAATCATAGAGCCCTTTAATTTATAGCTTCTAATGAATCTAATACAACTTGAGAGACAAGTAATTGTCCTCTAGAAAAAAAGGAAACAAAAAATTAGAGCTTTAGTAACTTCCTAGCTCCTAAAATAGAAAGTTATACTTTTTAGAAACTATCAAAACTTATGTAGAAAAACTCCTACATTAGAAATAAAAACTATGCAGTTTTTACTGTTCACGTGAATAATAACACAGTTTTTACTGTTCACATGAACAGTAAAATAGTCCAGACTTGCATATACTTCAACAGGGAACATATAAAACTTTAGACAAAGAAAGTGATGGAGAATGTTGAATGATCCATTTTCCAACAATGGAAGAATATGAGCTATCAACAATTCTAACTTTATCCTTTCCAAAAGTTGGAGAATATTGTAAGAAAAAAGAGGATAAACCTGTCATATGATCTGTGGCTCCTGTATTAATGATCCAAGGAGTAGAAACTGAAGAAACTTGGAAGCTTGTAAAAGTTTTACCTGAAGTAGCAAGGTAGGAGTTGGTTTGGTTAGTAGAGGAAGCAGTGGTAGAGGCTGTATCGGCAAGAAGAGACTGCAGAATACGTCGCAGAGTAGCTAACTCCTCCTGTGAAAGACCAACGTCTACAGAGGGTGTTGTGGAAACTGTCTTAAAAATATGAGCTTTCGGTTTTCCTCTTTTTTGCTCAAAATCAGCAGGCTTCCCATGGAGCTTCCAACAATTTGCCTTGGTATGATATGGTTTGTGATAGTGCTCACACTTGATAATCTCCTTAGCTAAATCAGATTTAGTGCTAACAGACTGTAAGGCTGATTTCTTCACAATAGGAGCATGAAGCATGGCTAAACGACGGCTTTCCTCACATTGAACAAGGGCATAAGATTGTTCAAGTGTAGGAAAGGGAGAACGACTTAATACTTACACTTTGATTTGATCGTACTCCACGTTTAGACCTGCCAAGAAGTCATATACTCAATCTTATCAATGTGGCATCCTATAAGTAGCCACTTCATCTGGACTAGTGGGGTGATAATTCCCATAATGATCCAACTCCTGCCAAAGAGATCGCAACTTAGCATAATAGTGGGCCACAATCAGTTCATTTTGGGTAGTCTCATTAAGCTTTTTTCGGAGCTCATAAATCTAGGCATCATTCCCCAACTGTCCATATGTTTCAGTAGTAGCCTTCCAGATTTGGGCTGCTGTATTAAGTAATAGATATCTATGGGCAATAGTTGGACTCATGGAATTAAAAAGAAATGACATAATAAGAGAGTCATTCAAGATCCATTTATCCTGTAAAACACCTATGGGAGTAGGTTTAATAGTGGTGCCCGTAATGTGTCTAACAAGTCCTCTTCCAGCAATAGTGAGGTAAGCAGATCAAGACTAGATCAAATAATTTGTTCCATCAAATCTCACTGAAAGAGGATGAAGAGTGGGGTAATGGTCGGAGCTAGTGGTAGCAAGAGTACCATTAATAGTTGTCATGTTGACAAAATTGTCTGTAGTTCTTCAATCTTCACCCTTTCGAAGTAACAGAAACGTTGCAGAATACAATAGCCGAACAACCCAAACAAGTCTAAGTAATAACAAGTCTGAGTAATGATATGAGCCAATTCTTCTTCTTTCTTTCCCCCCCTCTCTCTCTCTAACAGAATAGTAGATTAGAAGAAAGAAAGAAATAATAATAATAATAATAATATGGTTTGGCCAAATATGCAATGGTTTGGTTTGGTCTAAATTTGGTTTGGTAATTTGGAGAGAACCAAAATATGGTTCGGCCAAAGATGAATTGGTTTTAAGGGGATTTTAGGAATACTGAAACATCATTGCATCGTCGAGTTTCAGAGGGTTAGGTGACTTGGTCAATGGCGATGGTGGGTGAAGTAGACTTGGTCGATGACTGATGGCGAAGACGATGGCGGAAGACGATGGCGGCGATGGCTCAAGGCAGCGATGGCAATGGCTATGGTGAAAGACAACAACAACAACAACAATAAGCCTTGTCCCAACTAAATGGGGTCGCTACATGGATTCTGCCCTCAATCGTTCGTTAGGCCATGCTGATACAGCCTAAGCTATACATATCCTTTCTCACCACTTCTCCTAAGGTTATCTTAGGTCTACCCCTAGCTCTTTAGTTCTTTATGGATTATATCTTCTCCATCGGGCATTTATGGTTCGTTGGTGGCTGCCCTACGACTTTCTCTAGCTTATCACTTTGGAGACTCCCCGCTCTTATGTGTTTCTTATCTTATCCATCCTGTTTTGCCATCATCCATCTTGCTCCTCATTTTTGTCGTTTATCTTATGATTCTTTTTACACATTCTGACCGTCTCATCTGGTCGACGGTCCTATAAATTTTCCTTTGCTTTAATGGAATACGCGATCACTGACCCGGGACCTCTCCACTTCATCCACCTATTTTAATTCTTTGGGAAACCTCATCTTCCAAATCATCTCTTTTACTTATGATTGAACCTGGTACCTAACAATCACTCGAGAATCTCTTTATCGTCAGTATCACCACCTATCATCTGCGTCATGACTAAGTTACAAACTAAATATTCTGTCTTGATCTATTGTTTAAAGCCTTTTGATTCCAGCTAATCTCCTGATTCTAATTTGGTATTAATCCCCACTGGGTCTCATCAATCAACACAATATCATCCGCGCATACACCGGGGACCTCATCTTGAATGTCTTTGGTTAATTCATCCATTACCAGTGCAATAGATATGGGCTTAAAGTTGACCCTTGATGTAGCCCAACTGTTATCGGAATTCATTACTTTGTCCCCCACTGTTCTAACACTAGTCACCGAACCATCATACATATCCTTAACTATATCTATATATTTACTTGCAACACTTCTTTTCTCTAGTACTTGCCAAATTACGCTCTGGGACTCTTCATGCTTTTTCTAGGTCAATAAATACCATATGAAGATCTTTCCTACATTCTCTATACCTTTCCATAAGTCTCTTAATTGTAAATAGCCTCTCGTTGTAGATCTTCCCGGCATAACCCAATTGATTCTCCGTAATCGTAGTTAAGTGTCTCAACGGGTTTCAATTATTCTCTCCCATAATTTCATCGTATGGCTCATCAATTTAATGCCCCTATAGTTATTACAACTTTGAATATCTCCTTTATTTTTGTAAATTGGAACCACAACACTTCTCCTCCAATCATCCGGCATTTTCCCGTGCTCATAATCTTATTAAACAACTTAGTCAACCAAACTAGTCCATGGGTTCCTAGCTCTTCCATACTTCAATTGGGATTTCATCGGACCTTGTGTCTTGCCGAGTTTCATCCTCCTTAAGCTTCTTTTACTTCGGCCATCGAAATTCTACGTATATAAGTTCGGACCTTGGTGCCTTGGTGAAAAGTGTAATCGTCCAAAACATAAGTGCTTGAAGAATGCTCATTTAGTAAACTAGAGAAATAGGTTTCCCATCTTTTCTTAATAGCCTCCTCACAAACTAATACTTTACCATCTCCATTTTTAATACATCTAACATGGACAAGATCTCTACTCTTCCTATCCCTCATCTTAGCTATCTTATAAATAGATTTTTCCCCTTCCTTTGTGCCCAATTTATTATACAACTCTTTATATTTCCTTTCCCTTGCTTTTCCGCAATTTTCTTAGCTTCATTTCTATCCATCCTATACCTATGAAGATCCTCAACATCTTTAGTTCTTTGCCATGCCTTAAAACTAGCTTTTTTATTCCTAATGGCAACTTGAACCTCACTATCCCACCACCACGTCTCTCATAAGAATGAGTCTTTCCTTTTGATTCACCTAGAACATCTTTAGCCACCTTCTTAATACACATAGCCATCTCATTCCACATTGCATTGGTATCCCCTTTAAAATCCCATTTTCCTTGTTTGACTACTTCATTAATGAAGGATTTAGAGTACTCTCCTTTCAAATTCCACCATCTTATTCTCGGATAGTTTACCTTGGACCTTTTATGTGTTCTTGGGACTAAGCACATATCCAAGACCACAAGTCTCCTGTTGTGCAGTTAGCTTTCCCCGGTATCACCTTGCAATCCTTGCACAACAATCTATCAGTCCTTCTAGTTAGGAAGAAATCTATTTGGCTTCTATGCTGTCCACTTTTGAAAGTAATTAAATGTTCATCTCTCTTTTTGAAGTAAGTATTTAATATAGATAGATCAAAAGCAGTAGCAAAATCCAAAATTGAAATCCCCTCCTCATTCCTTTCTCCAAAACCATATCCTCCATGAACACTCTCATATCCTCTTTGATCTTTTCCAATATGTCCATTTAAATCACCTCCTATAATAATCTTTTCTCCTTGACGAATTCCTTGCATTAATCCATCCATACTTTCCCAAAATTCTAGCTTTAGACTTTCATCTAATCCTACTTGAGGTGCATATGCACAAATTATATTTATGCATTCTTTCTCCATTACCAGCTTGATAGCAATAATCCTATCACCCACTCTTTTAACATCCACCACATCATTTTTTAAATCTTTATCCACTATTATACCCACTCCATTTTTATTTGTTTTATCCCGGTATACCAAAGTTTAAAGTCATCCAACTCTTTGGCTTTTTACCCCTCCATCTAGTCTCTTGGATGCAAGCTACATTAATCCTTCTTCTCCTCATAACATCAATCAATTCTAAGCTCTTACCAGTTAAAGATCCTATGTTCCAAGATGCCAATCTAATCCTACGCTTATGGACTAGCTTCTTTACCCGCACTCGTCCACGGCGCGGGAACCCTTGCCTACTTATCCCGCATCCGGGCGCCGTGCGCGCGTCGCCGGGCGCCCTAGCTAACCCTTGCCCACTTATCACTACACCCGGGCCATAGTGTGCGCGTCGCTTCTTTTGTCGGGGAACGCCCTAGCTGCTTTATCATATAAGGTCGAATCCATGAAAAGGTTTGGCTAAATTTTTCCCGGTGCCGGCTGCCGACTGCGCCCACCCTCCTCCTTTACCCGGGCTTGGGACCGGCAGCAAAACATTGGCGGAGTTGGCTATGGTGAAAGAGAGAAGGAAAAAAACTTCTCGGCCTGAAGTTTGATCTTGTGTTTACGCTCTGATCGTCGTCCCTCTTTTACTCTCTTCAACAGTCGCTATCGGTTACCGTTGATGCAGATGAAGGCAGGAGAAGGATTGGAAGCAGATTCGGAAGACGATGGTTATGTATGGTTCGATGATGAAGAAGGGAAAAAAAAAGGCGATGGCTGCTTGGAGAGATGTCTCGGTAATGGAGGTAGGTTTTCCTCACCGAGATTTTTTTTTTTTTTTTTTTTTTTTCTTCCCTAATCAAACTTAGGCTCTGATGCCATGTTGAGAAACACGATATTGGTAGAATGGCTTATCGATCAATGATCTCAAGCCCTCTATTTATAATTAAGTGGAAAGTACACTATTACAAGGAATAGAATTTTACATGAATATAAACTCTAATTGAACTCCTAGTAGAATCCAACAGTTGCCTTTGCAAAAAAGAATTTGAATGATTAAGTCTTGATGGTCATGGCCCAAGAGATGCATTAGTAACTTCAGCAGGCTCTAGATCATATCAGAAAACGAAATGTTATGCAATCAACAGATTCAAAATACTTACTCTGAGGTCACCATCCACCCCCAAATAGAGCTTACTCAATCAAGGTTTTGGTCAGTCTCATAATTTCACATCACAAAGGCAAAATGGAGATTGGGCTAATTGGTAATTAGTCTTGAAGGAAACAGGACCAACCTAGTATTTAGTGTCACCAGTAGTAAGATAAAAATAATTTCATTGAGGCAAGGGCATCGTTGCAACCAAAGAGGAAGTACCCCTTAGCTGTTAATAAATAACTTGGTTGTCTTCAACTGCCAACCAAATGCAAATGGCCCACAGAATATAACTGCCTTGCAGGTAGTTCTGATTTCTCATAGAAGACCCAAATCACTTTATGGAATAAACAGTAATGGCATGCTTTCCAGCCCTATGATTTCAATGAATAGAAATTCTAACAAATCATATATTTTGTGAACAACTTGCTGAACTAGATTAGGGAGAAGACCCAAAAAGATGGTTCTCACAACAGGGAAGAGTTAATGGACAAGATTCCAGAAAATGGATCACTATGGAGCCGTTTGTTTAGAGGGGTTAGATGGTGGGGTGGGAATGGTATGGGATAGTTGTACAAATTTTCCCACCCCACACAGAATTTTGGGTTGTTCGTTTGAATGGGGTGGAAGAGTTAAGAAAAGACATCTACTTTCTTGTTGTCTGCCATGTGGCCCAAAGTTATCTCACCCTATCCCCTCACAAAGTCCTACCAAGTTGGTGGAACATTGAAAGGAATCCTAAGATTTTGCTTCCACATAAGCTTCTCCCTCACCTCCCCCCCCCCCCCCGCCCCAAAAAAAAAAAAAAAAAAAAAGGGAGGGGGCAAAAAGAGTGCAGTAATGTGTCCTATCCCACCAAAAATCTTTATCACTCTCCCATACTAACCAACCAAAAATCTTTATCACTCTCCCATACTAACCAAACAATCCTGTAGGGGGAAAAGTAATAGCATACTGAAGTTTACTTTCCTTGTCTCTCACCTCATTAACAGGTGGGTCTGATTGCCACCAGAATTCCATCTCACCCTCCCCTCTAATCAAATGAGCACCATAGCATTTGATCATTGTCCAGGATTCCAATTCCAGTTAAAATTGGTAGCAGTGACTTTGAACAATGGTCCCAACTCAACAAAGTTGCTTGTAGAGGAAATGCAAGAAACAACCATGTTTCCATTAGAAACAAATGGTAGAAGAAAAGATGGAGACAAGAAATCAGAGGATAAGCAAGAAAGGAATATAGGAACTTACGTAGAATAACTTTCTTTTTTATGAATAAACTAACATTAAGGAAGATCCCAAAAGAGGAGAAAAGAATACACTAGGGGAGGATTTTATTTATTTATTTATTTTTTTGGGGGTGGGGGGACACCAGCCTTTAAGGAGGAGGCTAGAGAGAAGCACTAAGACCCAGGTAACAACAATAAGCCTTTTCCTAGGGGAATCAACGACCATTGAATTACATAGATTAAATTAAGGGATAATTACTGTTGTCCCCCTGTAGTTTAATTTTATTACTGATAAAACCCTGTTCTTTACGAAATTGCTGTTGCCCCCTTCCTTATAACGGTGCTAAGTAGCCGTTAAGTTTGAATATGTAATGTCTAATTTGCCCTTCATTAAAATTAAGAAATCAAAAGACAATGCTACCCCCATTTATAAAAACCAGATTAAATGTCAATTTTACCATAAACTTCATTTATTTTGAATTAATGAAATGGGCAAAATCCAAATCCAATTCAAAATCCAAATCCGATTTGGTTTCCCGCCTTCACTAAGCTTCATTTATTTTGAATTTAAGAAATTGGCAAAACCCAAATCCGACTTGATTTCCCACCTTCACTAAACTTCATTTGTTTTGAATTCATTTGTTTTGAATTCATTTATTTTGAATTAAAGAAATGAGCAAAATCCAAATCCAATTTGGTTTCCCACCTTCACTAAACTTCATTTATTTTGAAAATATATTAGGTGATATTCAATTTCCAATCTGAGATTGAATTCGATTTTCCTTTCTCTTTGGTTTCTCTTTGAGTTTTATTCAATCATTCTTTCTTTATTTGGTGGGTTTTTTTTTTTAGAATAAAACGCATTATAGTTATTTTTTTCTCCACAGTTAATTAAGGGTACTACTGTAACTTGACAAAAGGGTAAATACGTAAAGAGATAAGTATAAGGGTATTTTGGGGTTTTTGAGAAAATATAAAGATGCCACATCATCAGTAAACTAACGGAACTTAACGGTAGGGGGGCAATAGTAATTGTAGACAAAGTTAAAGGTTGGATTAGTAGTTTTGAAAAGTACAGGGGATATAGTAGTAATAAAATCAAAGTACAGGGGGCCAATAGTAATTATCCCTTAAATTAAATAGCAAAAAGAAATAGTGGAAGGAAGATGGGACTAGATATTGATGCAGGTCCATGACCAAATTGGGCTACCTATCCTTGGGTCAACCTAGGGTGTATATGGGATTTTTATCAGCACCAATTTGGAGACGCTCTAGTTTGTTAATGTTTGTCGTTGGATGATGAACATCTGTCCTATATTAATCCTACGGTTATCCATCCCTCAACAATTAACTATAGTTTAATTTGACTCACCCTCTCTCTCTCTCTCTCTCCCTCCCTCCTCCATTTAGTTGTTTTCATTGAATATCATCCTCTGCTTTCTCCGTCTTGGTCTCCAGCATCGGTACAATTTACATTGGACCCTCAAGCAGGGGGTTAGTCCAAAAACATCATTTTTAAACTCGATTGAAAATATTTCTATAGAAACCGATGATAGTTGCTTATTTAACAGCCTTATTACCTGAAGCATTTGTGAAACTAAAATCTGCAAATCCATCCAATTATGTGATGGAAAAAAGAAGAAGAAAAGGAGTAATGAGAAATTTGCAACTCCATTTCTCTCTTTTGTTATATTCCCCCCCCCCCCCCGGTCTCTCTCTTCTTTTTCTTCCTCTGATGCTTTCAGATCAAGCAAAAACTGAAATCCAGCCATCCCCACCCCTTGTTAATTCTCTTGCAAAATTCTTCTCCAGTTCAGAGAGGCCTGAAAAAGAAATCCGGTGGCCCTCCTCCTACCCCAATCACATCATCACTGACTTTTTTTTCCATGCCCAAGCTAACTGAAGAAAAGGGTTTTGAAGAAAGAATTAAGATGGGACAGAGGGCAGCTGGATGGTTGTGCCTTCTGCCTGATCTAGGAGCATCCATTGAACTGAATCCCCCTTTGCAAATGCCACCTTAAGCCATCCATTCTCAGACTTTTCTCTCCACATTGAATCGAAAAATCCCTAAGCAGTGAAGACATTAGATAAGCCCCACTACCATTACCCTTTTGAGGGGAAACAATAAAAGACCTTTAACGAACATCATTTTCAATGCATTGAAGCTCAGGGTTTTATAAAGATGAAATGAGAAAACGATTAGTTGTATGGCTGGTTTAACTAAGGCCATAGAAACTTGGTTTATTAATGTTTCCTGTCGAACAAGTTCATTGCAGATGTTAAACCTGAAAACAAGAAAAGCTCTTTGCAGATCTGAGAGAGACTATAAGTTGCAGTCGGGTTAGCTCCATTCTTTCAGTTGTTTATGTTTTTTTGTTTCATTGCTTGTTTTTCCTTCAGGAATTTGATCTTCTTAATGAGCTTTGTTTTGGATATCAGTGAAAACCATTCACTCTTCAGCCATGATGGAGATGAGGATAGTGATGGTGTTGGGTAGGAATAGGACTTAAGGAAGAGAGAGAGAGAGAGAGTAAACCATGGTTAAGATTTGTCAAGACCCCAGCTTTCAGAGGTTTGGTGGGGCCCACATTATGGACATTCAACTAGGGCACGTGACAATTCCTCTCTTTTTCAACCTGTTTATAACTACTAAAACAAAATGCTAAACTAAACATTCTCAAGGGCAAAACAGACAACCTGTTTAATAGTTTGACTCATAAACATATATGTACAGTCCAAAGTCCTATTATGTTTACATTTGAGTTTTCAACAGCATTTAGTTGAGTACATATTGTCTCAAGGGAAATATATACATCCACAGTCAAGCTAAGCAACCATCAATCACAACAAAAAGAAAAAGAGTTTCCATCTTCAACTTTAAAGGTACTGTCAAGTGGTAGCACCCTTGCCCTTGTCATATATCTGAGGACCTGTCAATATTTACAATGGTGAGCTTTGCAACCCAGTAAGCAATATAGACAACCATATAAGTAAGTCAGGCAATTCATCATGCATCAATTATCACATCAAAGTCATATAACATTATGTATTTCAATTTTCCTTTCGTTTATTTTCAGTTCTGTTATTTGATATTATAGGCTTGAGCCTAAGCAAATCCAGAGGATATGCGACGCGTCGCATTGGCGCCCGGATGCGGTGATAAGTAGGCAAGGGTTCCCGCGCCGTGGACGAGTGCGGGTAAAGAAGCTAGTCCATAAGCGTAGGATTAGATTGGCATCTTGGAACATAGGATCTTTAACTAGTAAGAGCTTAGAATTGATAAATGTTATGAGGAGAAGAAGGATTAATGTAGCTTGCATCCAAGAGACTAGATGGAGGGGTAAAAAAGCCAAAGAGTTTGATGACTTTAAACTTTGGTATATTGGGGATAAAACAAATAAAAATGGAGTGGGTATAATAGTGGATAAAGATTTAAAAAATGATGTGGTGGATGTTAAAAGAGTGGGTGATAGGATTATTGCTATCAAGCTTGTAATGGAGAAAGAGCTCATAAATATAATTTGTGCATATGCACCTCAAGTAGGATTAGATGAAAGTCTAAAGCTAGAATTTTGGAAAAATATGGATGGATTAATGCAAGGAATTCGGTAAGGAGAAAAGATTATCATAGGAGGTGATTTAAATGACATATTGGAAAAGATCAAAGAGGATATGAGAGTGTTCATGGAGGATATGGTTTTGGAGAAAGGAATGAGGAGGGGATTTCAATTTTGGATTTTGCTACTGCTTTTGATCTATCTATTATAAATACTTACTTCAAAAAGAGAGATGAACATTTAATTACTTTCAAAAGTGGACAGCATAGAAGCCAAATAGATTTCTTCCTAACTAAAAGGACTGATAGATTGTTGTGCAAGGATTGCAAGGTGATACCGGGGAAAGCTTAATCGCACAACAGAGACTTGTGGTCTTGGATATGTGCTTAGTCCCAAGAACACATAAAAGGTCCAAGGTAAACTATCCCAGAATAAGATGGTGGAATTTAAAAGGAGAGTACTCTAAATCCTTCGTTAATGAAGTAGTCAAACAAGGAAAATGGGATTTTAAAGGGGATACCAATGCAATATGGAATGAGATGGCTATGTGTATTAAGAAGGTGGCTAAAGATGTTCTAGGTGAATCAAAAGGAAAGATCCATTCTTATAAAGAGACGTGGTGGTGGGATAGTGAGGTTCAAGCTGCCATTAGGAATAAAAAAGCTAGTTTTAAGACATGGCAAAGAACTAAGGATGTTGAGGATCTTCAAAGGTATAGGTTGGATAGAAATGAAGCTAAGAAAATTGCAGGAAAAGCAAGGGAAAGGAAGTATGAAGAGTTATACAATAAGTTGGGCACAAAGGAAGGGGAAAAATCTATTTATAAGATAGCTAAGATGAGAGATAGGAAGAGTAGAGATCTTGACCATGTTAGATGTATTAAAAATGGAGATGGTAAAATATTAGTTTGTGAGGAGGATATTAAGAAAAGATGGGAAACCTATTTCTTTAGTTTACTAAATGAGCATTTTTTCAAGCACTTATGTTTCGGACGATTACACTTTTCACCAAGGCACCAATGTCCGAACTTATATATGTAGAATTTCGATGTCCGAAGTAAAAGAAGCTTTAAGGAGGATGAAACTCGGCAAGACACAAGGTCCTGATGAAATCCCAATTGAAGTATGGAAGAGCTTAGGAACCCATGGACTAGTTTGGTTGACTAAGTTGTTTAATAAGATTATGAGCACAGGGAAAATGCCAGATGATTGGAGGAGAAGTGTTGTGGTTCCAATTTACAAAAATAAAGGAGATATTCAAAGTTGTAATAACTATAGGGGCATTAAATTGATGAGCCATACGATGAAATTATGGGAGAGAATAATTGAAACCCGTTTGAGACACTTAACTACAGTTACGGAGAACCAATTTGGGTTTATGCCGGGAAGATCTACAACGGAGGCTATTTACTTAATTAGGAGACTTATGGAAAGGTATAGAGAATGTAGGAAAGATCTTCATATGGTATTTATTGACCTAGAAAAAGCTTATGATAGAGTCCCTAGAGCGTTAATTTGGCAAGTACTAGAGAAAAGAAGTGTTGCAAGTAAATATATAGATATAGTTAAGGATATGTATGATGGTTCGGTACTAGTGTTAGAACAGTGGGGGGACAAAGTAATGAATTCCCGATAACAGTTGGGCTACATCAAGGGTCAACTTTAAGCCCATATCTATTTGCACCGGTAATGGATGAATTAACCAAAGACATTCAAGATGAGGTCCCCTGGTGTATGCTTTTTGCGGATGATATTGTGTTGATTGATGAGACCTAAGTGGGGATTAATACCAAATTAGAATTATGAAGATTAGCTTTGGAATCAAAAGGCTTTAAACTTAGTAGATCGAAGACAGAATATTTAATTTGTAACTTTAGTCATGATCGGGCAGATGATGAGGTGGTGATACTTGATGATAAAGAGATTCCTCAGAGTGATTGTTTTAGGTACCTAGGTTCAATCATAAGTAAAAGAGGTGATTTAGAAGATGAGGTTTCCCAAAGAATTAAAATAGGGTGGATGAAGTGGAGAGGTGCGTCTGGGGTCTTATGTGATCGGCGTATTCCATTAAAGCTTAAAGGAAAATTTTATAGGACCGTTGTTCGACCAGCTATGATGTACGGTGCAGAGTGTTGGGCTGTTAAAAAGAATCATATAGATAAACTCAGTGTAGCAGAAATGAGGATGCTAAGATGGATGAGTGGCAAAACTAGGATGGATAAGATAAGAAACGATCATATTAGAGTTGGTCTGGGAGTTGCTCCCATAAGTGATAAGCTTAAAGAAAGTCGTTTGAGGTGGCACGACCATGTTCAACGGAGACCTATAAATGCTCCTGTACGGAGAAGTGTTATAATCCATATCGAAGGAACTAGAAGAGCTAGAGGTAGACCTACGATAACCTTAGGAGAAGTGGTGAGAAAGGATATGTATAGCTTAGGCCTTGTATCTAGCATGGCCTCAAACAGAACTGATTGGAGGGCAAGAATCCATGTAGCCGACCCCATTTAGTTGGGACAAGGCTTATTGTTGTTGTTGTTGTTGTTGTTGTATACATTTCTTTTCACCACCAAAGTGGCTTCTACCTCTTCACCACCGAAGTGGTTTCTAGGCACAAGGCCTTGTACACCTCGTGGATTGGCATCAGCACAGACTCAATCTTTCCACTTTTCAGTCTTCCTTCATGCCCTCCCATTTGGGTACATTAAGTACCAGGACTTACAAAAGTCATTACATTTCTTTTCTTTTTCTTTTACTCTTTTTATATTCAATTCAGTATTGTGTTATCATGCTCTGTCTATTTCAATGTACCTTTTGCATTTCAATCATCATTTAGTCTCATTTGAATAAAACTAGACACCCACTCATACAATCCAATCATTTAAATATGAGAGCATGATAATTCTACATTTAACATTCATAAGCATCATTTCAAATTCATGATTAACAATTCAAGAATACTATCAGCATTCCAATTCAAGCAGTTCAATCAAATCATTAAGTTATCATCCAATCCCATGCATTTTTGTTGAATACACAAAGACATATATCATGCACTTAACATAAATTGCATCAACGAATAAATAAAATAGATTTTATGTTATCATGTGAATGTTACATGTCTACTAAAGGGAATCACCCACTTAACATACATAGGTTAGTCAATATCACTTACCTGATCCTGTTCCATGTGTGTGTGTCTTGACCCTAGTTCCATTAAAAATCCGCTCTTCCTCCTGTATCCCGAACAATTAATGGCTATTTTGAATACGCAGGAACCAACGGGGATTCCCTTCTTTTTTATTATTTTCTCTCTCCTCTCTCTTCTCTCTCCTCTCCTCTCTCCACTTCTTCCTTTTCTTTCTCCTCCTTAAGTATTCTGCAAGTGCACGTATTCGTCTTTCTCTTTCTTTTCTCTCTCCTCTCTACCTCTCCTCTTGCTTTCTCTAATGGCTTCTTCTCCCTCTCTTACTTCTCCACTTCTTCTCTCTCCTCCTTAATCCTCTTCTCTTTTCTCTCCTCTCTCTATTCTCTTAACTTACCTCTCTCTGTTTCCACACATGTGCTGCCTCTCCATTCCTTCATCTTATTTCTCTATCTTATCCCTTAAGTATATTGTATATATAAAAATTATAATATGATATGCAATTGCCTTACCATGTTAACACTTAGAATGCCACCTCCTCCTCTTTAAAAGACACTTCATACTACCTTACCTTATGTGAACATCCACCACGTAGGGGGGTGGGAGAGGGAGGTGTCACCCCCTCCCTCTCTCTCCTCTTACTTCCTTATGCTTAATATATATATAATAATTAAATAATATGCTTCCATATGGGTTCGTGGGCCCACTCTATCATCTTACGCAGGGCCCGCTTTGAGGTACTAATATTAGTACCTCCGGGTTCAGAAAATTATGGATCATTTTCTTGTTTTCAATTCAATCTAATTCTACCATTGTGGGACCCACAAACAATGTCTGACCTCGACCAAAATGTCAATTGAAATCTAACATCATTTAAGCTATTCTTTAACTACGCTCGAATCATTTGATTAATCCATCCAACCAACCATCAGGATCTTTTGAGTTTTAATAATCTTAAAGACTGACACATTCACACACAATAATAAAATAATAATATAAAAAGATGCGGGGCATCACAAGATTGGTGAGTGGATCATAAATATTGACCGTTGGATTTTAAAACTACATGTGCCAATCATCTCATGGAGGACAAGAGCAATCGTGAACTTGTTAGTACTGGAGCCGATAAAAACCTGGTGTCTACGTCAGTATGCATGTGCGCTTGTGTGTGTGAGTTTTTGTTTTTTTTTTTTTTTTTTTTTTTTTTTTTTTTGGGGGGGGGGGGGTTGGTGGGGGGTGGGAAGGGGGATGGTTGGAAGGGCTTTTGTTGCATGGTAACATTCACCTAGTTAATGGACCTAAGACATCGGTAAATAAGTTGACTACCAAAAATTTCCATAGTTGAGTGGTTCAAATATAATCTAAGTTAGTGGCTTAATTCAGCTTGAGGTCATATGATCACTTAAGATGGCACATGACTTAAATTGATGGTAACTAGGCAAACCTCGGCCTTCCATGATTTTCAAAGGTGGCTATGTTATACTTTTGTTATTTATGCTTTCCTATTGCAATTAGAGTTTGGTCTTAAGGCTTTAAGCCCCCTATTAACATTCAATCATGAAAGAATAAAATTAGATAAGTTTAATCAATTTTTGCCGAAGCAAGTTATTGGTTGTTGACTTCTTCTCTGTAGAGATCCTTGATCTAGTATTTCAACTCTAGGCTGTGCTATTGCTTGGTTTTTAAAGCATAATTATGGAAGCAATAATTAGGGTCCAGGTTCTTTGGTCAGCATAGGCACCTTGGATGCCTTTCTCGTCTAGCCAGGGTCAACTTGGATTTTAACCCTCTCCAACGCCGTGGTTCTTTTCAAGTTGCTGTGATAATTGTGATTTAAAAGTCCAAGTTGCAGGCTCCATTGTTGGTCGGTATTCAGAGTACAAGCTCCCATTTTTACTGTGGAATTTAGTTGAGTTGTGAAGACTCATCATCTTCACCATACAAGCTGGTGCCAGTGAGGACTGCAACAACAGGGAGATTCTGCAAACTCTAGCACTCCCCCCCCCCCCTTCCTCTCCAAAAGGAGCTCCATTTATCCACCATTAACGGTAAACCTTTAACTCCTTAAAACCAGCAATCTGTCCATTAATTTCCATTTGGATTAAGCCCATAGATTTCCTGACAGTTCCCATATTCAATCCCCATCAAGCTCTTTTCTTCAGGGAAAGATCAGTTAATACCCCACTCTTCTTGATATCAATACTCCCAAGAACTCATAACTTGCATCTTTGATCCACTTCAATCCCACCATCAAAGCTGTCTGTTAATTTTCGTTAGGATTAAGTCCTCAGATTTTCCTCAGTCCCTGTGTCTCTTTTTCTCCTTAAGGAAAATCAGTCAAAACCATCTTTTTCTTGAGGTCAATATTGCCAACAACCCATAATATCCATCTTAGATCTAATTCGATCCCACCAGGGGTGGGCCTTGGCGCAATGGTTGGTAGGCCACAGTTGTAGCCTGAGGTCAGGCATCGGAACAACCTCTCAGCATATATTGCTTGTGCAGAAGCCTTGGGCACCAGGTTTGCCCCTTTATCTAATTCAAACCACCATTGAATCTGTTCAAGATTTGGAACATCATCATCATCATACCTCATACCCTATACTCTATCCAAATTTCAAGCAAATCCAACCATTGGAACTTTGGTTCTTGATAATCCTAAAAACATACCTGAAAAGCCCAAGACCTATATTTTTCAGGAAACCAACTTCTTACTGGACCTATTGGTTTCAAACTTCAAAAATCATTGTCTTGTCCATGTTAGACACCCCCTATAAATCATGGGCTTGATTGAACCATCCAAAACCCTAAAAGAGAGCCCAATTCAATGCCCAGCCCCATCTCAAACCTGTAGGAATCTTTGAACTTGATACAATCAATCCACGCACTCAGAGGCAAACAATCCATCAACCCTACATTTACATACCAACCCAAAGTATCCCATGACAGCCCTAACTCCATTGAGATCAAAACCTACATATCCTGCTCAATGCGGGCTTACATATCCATAAATTAGCTCAATTTGTTCTGGTTCTGTACAGAGAACTGGTAATTGGCCCTCAGTCCTACTGAGGCTACATCCTGCAAGAGGAGGTTCTGAAACAAAGAGAAGAGAGAGAGGGGGAGGGTGCACAAACAAATACCTCACAGGCACATTTTTATACTCAATATGTATCCTATCGGCTACTAAATGTGATGCTTTCATGATTGCATCCATATAACTAAGAACGACTTTGACAGTAAATTTAAACTTACTCAATGTAAGTTCAATAAAATAGGAAACAAACAACTGCATACAATCTCCCCCAAAGTGTAAACAGTTCAATATCATTCCCAGATAAGCTTAGATATTTTGCTGGATCCAGAACCCAACTTGGACCCCGTTCTGTGTCAGGGCCTCTAATTGTCAATGTCAAACAAAGCCACACAAGCATTACTGCATTAGAAGAATGACTAGCTTAGATTTTATCCTTTTTATTTTTTTTCCTCTTTTTAATATGTAGGCTGAAGAAGAGTTAACTCGTGACCTCTTTATTGTGAATTGTTGGTCCCTGCCAGCTGTCCTCCTGAGGTTTTAAAAAGGGTGCAGTATGAGGATTTCCTAGGTAGGATAAATTATGGGTCTATTATTATCACTTGTTTCTATTTCTCTACTAGACTCTCAAAATAAAATATGAGGTTGGGGGTTAAGCTCTCTTCTGAATATTGGATTTGCTTCAGCATTGGCACATTATATTTTTAACCTTTTTGTTCTTGTTTGTTTCTCTTTGATGGTTTTATTCTTGTGTTTTACTTTTTATAAAGAAGGGTGAACCTGGTGTTGAAGGCTTCCACACAAGTAGAGTTCCACCTTGGGGGGGGGGGGGGAGGCAGTTTTCCTATGCAGCCTTACCCCAATTATTGTTGAGATGCTGTTGTCATGCCTTGACCTCAGGCTATAACTGGTGATCCATCAACCATTGTGCCAAGGCCTGCCTCATTGGGTTTTACTTTTCCTGAAAAACTAAATATGTAGTTAAGAAATGTCAGGCTTTCTAGGAAACTGCTTATTTGAGAATGATTGTGTTGCATACTTGCATCTGAATCTTGATTTCAGGTGAACTAGCTGTTTCTAGTGAGGAAATCTATGGTGCTTCTGCTCATTCAGATTATGGAATGATTACTCTTCTCGCAACCGATGGAGTCCGTGGACTTCAGGCAAGTCTTATAAGAATAATTTGTGACCTAACGAGTGAAGTCAGTTATCTAACAATAATAATATAGCAAATATTTAATCGTTGCTACTTGGTACTTGATTTTATCCCATTCTTGTCTAACAGATATGTAGAGAGAAATATAGGCAGCCACAAGTCTGGGAGGATGTGAAGCATGTCAACGGGTGAGCCCCTGAGATTTCTAGTTCCTAAAAGCTTCTTGCTGCTGTAATCTCAAGAAGGAGACAATATTAACTTTTCTCTAGATTAAATGCTGCAATTAATGAACTTAGTATTTCATGTGAGTGATCATGCAACTTAAAACAATTCAGAAATTGGAAACGGCGACGACTAATTGATTACTTTTTAAACATAGAATGTTCCATAGACTTAGGCAATCATCATGTTGCATGTCTCAAGGATAAGGATCAAACCAGATTGGTTTTATAGGCCAATCTGGATTCTGATACAGGGCTGATACCAGCCAATACATGTGGAAATTGATCTTGTGTTTGAGCTGAACTGGACAATCTTGATCAGGATTGGTGGTCACCGCTTTAGTTTTTATTCCATCTTTTTAACCTTTTGCTCACTTTTGGTGCTTGATATGTCCTTCGATTTATAGTAGAATTTGTCATAGTATGCCCTCTTCTCCTAGTGATCCACATAAAGACCATTCTGTATGTGTTTTGAAGTTGCATTAAAGGTAGCATTTGACAATGCAACTATACAGGCAGTACAAAGTGGGTCATCTATCTACCTGCCCCTCAAAACCTCTTCGCCAGCCATACCGATATGTGATTTGGAGATATGTAAATTACTTAAGAGTTTGGTTGTCCCCTTCTCCATCACTCGATCCCCTGCTGCTCTGATCCCCTTAATGTTGCCAGTTGAGCGCACCTTACTCCTTCACACACATTCCCCCCCCCCCCCAAAAAAAAAAAAATTGTTATTGAGGATCAAGTGGCTGCTCTAGATTCTCCTTTGGAGGCTGTCAGTGATGCACGCACAAAGAAAATGTCTCTAATTCTCATTTTTCCCCCTCTATGGAAGTGCTCTTCATAGGGCCCATGGAGGTCCCCGCTTGCGTCATTGGGTGAAACTTCTCTTATCTTGGATGGTGGGAACCTTGTTGCTTTTGAAGGTAACTCCTCCGAGGATCTTTCTCCGTTGCATGACACATCTTTGAGGTGCTCCTAAGACCAAAATCTGAACTCCTTCATGTGTATCTGATCATGATGGCTGTGGGAAAAGCAACCATATTATCAAGGGGCGTTAGCAGGTTGATGAAGATTTCCTTGTTGAATTCAGTCTCCTAGAAAGAAGAAGAAAGAGAATAGAGAGGGAAACTAGGAATTGCCGGTCTAGCCTAGCCTATTGGCCTTCTTCTGTATTCTATTATTTTAACCCAATGTCTTTGAGCTTTCTTTCTTTTTTTTTTCACTGTCCTACATTTTACCTTTTCTGTAAGCCTTGGTGCTGTTTGCTGAGTTAGTTTTCTTCTTCGTTGCTTTTGGCTTGGCTTTGCACTTTGGTTCGCTATTGTATTTTCTTTCCTTCCTCCCTCTCCCTTTCTTTCCTTTGGTTAATGAATTTATTTATTCATCCAAAAAGAAATTAAAAAAGAAAAAATTTCTGTACATTTTTCGCTATTGGATCATTTTGTTGATATATGCATTTACATACTATGTGGATTCTACATGGACAACCTTTTCAATAGTATGCCCTTCATTTCACTTTCTGTTGCAAAGCAGCCAGACTTTTCTAAGCCACTGTATGTTCTATTGATAACTCGGCCACTTAACACTTTTTTGAGTCACACTTTGGTCTTGTACCCAGTTCTCTAATTTGAAATTCTTAATTTTCTTTGGTATCAATTATGAGAATATTTATGGCTCTAACATACTGCCTCAGTTAATGAAGAATTTAGAACTTGATGTAGTTGCATTATGCTGGTTAGACCCGCACAGCCAAATCTGGTATCCCAAGTCAAGAGACTCGAGACAGAACCAGCTAAACCTGACTTGTCAGACTAAAAAGGGTTGTTAGGGGGTTATGCAGATCCAGCACCAAAGTGGGTTTTTTTCCTTGAATAGGCCTAGGGTTGTTGCATTTAGATATTAGGCCTTCATTCAATGGGCATCCCTTTTAACTGGCCAACTTTATAGACCTAAAATATGGTACGTGAATTCAGTATGAAAATTGGCCTATACTTTGGGCTTTTTATATGTTCTTCCAGTTGGACCGACCTGCTGCTGCTTACAGAGAGACAACCGAATAACAGAAAGACCAAAATACTCCTAGAACCTCCCACAGATTCTAATCCCAAATTTTCAATTTAGATTGAGCCCTTATCATGTGAGTTCAATGGATCGCACAAGGAGAGTTACTGCTGATTTGAGGTGCTCCTGTGGATGAAAGGTTGAAGATGGTGGTAATATTTTTAGGGTTACCCTACATCCCTCTTCCCATCACAACGCTTCCCGATTATGTCAATTCAATTTATATCCTTCAATTACTTTAGTTCCGTTCATCTTCTTTCAATTCTAAATCCTTTTCTATCTCTTCCTCCATTAAGTCTGTTGCCTTTCTTTAATTATAATTCTCTTTATATCCTTTCCTCCATTCAAGTTCCAAGTTGCCTAAACATTATAATTATTGACTCTACCACTCCCTTCATCTGGTACACATAAGATTATTCATATGATTGGCATTACCATTACATATTGAACCTTTGAGCATTCCTGAGGACCTATAGTGACCTGGTACTAGGGTTTTGGTACTGTGAACAGATCAAATTGCTTTGATAAAAGTCCTCACTTCTAGAAACTAAATTTGCTCAATATCTGTTCAATTGGAGGTTCATTCACAAAATTAATGTTTGCAGGGCTTTCATTGTTAACATTGGCGATATGATGGAGCGGTGGACTAACTGTTTGTTCCGGTAGTCACTAAATTCCGTTACACGAAGGCATTTGCTTTCCCCTTTTTGGGATTTCAGTTCATCTATTTTGTAGGGGGTGGTTTACTGTTTGTCTGATGACATTGTCACCAATAAATTGAATGTTCTACTTGTAAGGATATTATTTTGATATTTCTTTTCCCCATCTCCTCTCATTTGCAGTTCAACCTTGCACAGAGTCATGCCGGCTGGACAAGAGCGCTATTCGGTATCCACTGCATCCCTAATTTTCCTTTGTTACTTTCTCTTGCATGACTTCAAATTTCTAGTCCAAGGCTTAGAGAACATGATCTGTGATTCTTTAGTACTAAAGTTTATTTTTGTGCACAGGAAAATTATTTAACTCAGAAAAATTACTAGATTGAGTCTGATTGGCTTTTCATGTAGGGCAACTTAGAGGGAATCTTAAGTCAACCCCCTAATGAGTTAAATGTGCATGGTCTTCAACAGTGTATTACTATCTTCCATTCATTTGAGTGCTTTTTTGAATGCATTCTTTTGGTGAGGAGTCATATCTGTCTCAGTGTTGAATTTTCGGAAGTATGGATTCATGAACTGGATACATATAAATGGAAAATTTATATACAACAATTTTGTCAAAATTTCAAGGACATAAGGAATTTAATTGTCTAGATTCGTTAATTACTGGTGTCAAAGAATTATAATATTTTAGGAGCAAAATATATATTTACTGAACATACGACATGACATTAAATTCCCTTAATGTAATGGCTCACAGAAATCTATGATTGATAAATGAGCCCCAGTTGTACATTTATTTGAATAATGTGTGTGTAATATTCCTCAAAACTTTCTGAGGGGGACACAGGTGAGATGGGGAAGATTTTGAGGATCCATCAATATCCCACACCCATGCTACCTTATGTCTCGTACAAGCACATCGCGCAGGGGCTTCAGTTAATTGAAGCTCTCTTACAGTTTGGTGAACTGACACAATTAGTTGATCCAGTTTGGATCCATGAGTCATAATCTTATCACATCATCAGGTACTTCTGAAATGTCAATTCTCTGTTAATGGTGGTAGTTTTGGCTGTCTACATTGTTACAAATTTTCTTTGAATTGACTTGCAGTTGAATGAATGATTTCTCATAAGCTTCACCATCCATGTGATAGTTTTCTTTCAACAAAGAAAGAGATTTGACATAACCTTTTGGAGTGCAATATTTCAGGTGGCCTTTTTCTTAGATCCGAACAGTGATTGCATAGTGGAATGCTTGGAAAGTTGTTGCAGTGAGGAATTCCCACCTAGGTATAACTAACCATACATGACCTCGCCATGTCATATATGTGTTTGCACGTGTATCAGAGATGAGGTCTGCCATTTTATCATTTTCGTTTGGTTGTTTCTTTGAGGTGGTTGGATGGTCTACAATAATATCCAGTATGACATTGTTTTTAGATAGCATATGCTGAATCGATCTGTACCATCCATATTTTTTGAAGCTTAGAATCCGCTTATTTAGTTGATAAACTTGATGTTGGATTTCTTCCAGTAGTACAATGTGCATGTCAGTAATTGGAAACCATTCATATTCTAGATACCAAATTCATATCCAACAGAGATGATATTGATCACCCTCACATATATGTTCCTCGGTAATCATATTTCTGGAAGATTGTGCCTCTTCTGATCTGAGTAAAAGGTGTTTGTTCTTCTCTTTGTAAGCATAGTGTTTCTTTTTAAAACTGAGTTTCCATTGTATTGCAGGTTTCCTCCCATACGTAGTGGGGACTACCTTCAAGAGCGCTTAAGGGTCACATACTCTTCACTGTAAGGATGGCTTAAAACATGAAAAGCCTAAGAATATCCTACCCCATTTAGTCTAGCATGGTTCTGAGCATTTTACATAAAGCTGGATGGAAGGCATGAAATCATTTGAAACATCTAATGTTTCTGAATATAATGTAATTTGGACCTGATGTGAAAGCATTTACTTGCCTGTTGTAGGTCATGCTTTTCCGTAGTTTGATACCATACCATGTATACACTGTTATTTAAAAAAAGGTTCAGTTAGCATCACCATTTATTAGTTGTATACCCAATGAATAAATGTCTGCAAGACTTAAAACAGGGAGGGAGAGAGAGAGAGAGAGAGAGAGTGGGAGTTCAGTGTTGCCATGGATTGATTTAGGCTGGTCTGTTGCTAGACTACCTGTTGATTATTTTCTTTTAACTGGAAAAGTGCACTGGAAATTCATTTCTTAGTCTTAAGCCTGACACTGCATCCCTGTCTCCAGACTGGGATCTGAATAGTGTGGAGAGAGCAGGTTGAACGACAGAACTGCTGCATAGCCAGAATACTGTTACCTAAACACACATCGAGAATTATTTTCGTTCATAAATTCTATGAATTTGTTGTACCTTATGTAGCAGTCAATACTTTTCTGAAGAAGGGGAGGAAAAAAGAAGAAGAGAAAGAAAGAAGAAGAACGTATGTATTTTTTTTGTCCATCAAATCCATATAAATATGGTCTGTAATTTTTCCTTCCTCACTAGGTTGTGAACGAGTGGAATTTTCCTTCCTTGAGTTAATCAATAGATTGAAGAAAAAAGATGTATTAGAAGTGAATTTGTTGACATGACAACAGGTTGGGTTAGTGCCTGCACCATGCAGCAGGGGCCAGGGGCTTTGTTGGTAATGCCTTAAGCCGGGCGCCTTCGCCTTATTTCCTCTGCTGTTGGACAAAACAAACGACAAGTGGTCCCGGCGGGGCTCGAACCCGCGACCTTCGGCTCATAAGACCAACGCTCTAACCAACTGAGCTACGGGACCAATACGTTAAGTAAACTAATTAAATAAAAATAGATAACACATTAGTACAAAGTGTAAACTGCTAATCAAAATCTCTTTTTTCCCTTCCTGGGCTATGCATGCTTCCAACAAGAGAGAGAAGATCAAAGTAACAAGAAAGAGCTACAGGCATGTACTACTACAATTGAACATTTAAAGGCTCTAAGTGAACATGGTTTCATGGTCTTCCTGAGCTTGACAGAAATAGTAAGCCAGAGATGGAGTTATGACTACTTGCTCTGGCTCCATCGATATGGGTGCCGTCGAGCTCACTGACTGATGAGAGGGAAGAGAAGAAGAAGGGAGCCAGTAAGGACAGGGAGTAGGAGGGCGGAGATTATAATCATCATGCATGGTGCTCATCATCATTGCTTGGTGAAGCGAAATCTGGGTCTTCAGGAACTTAACGTAGTGGATGGCCTCCTCCAACATAGACACAATGTCCATCTTTGTTCCACCAGGAACCAAGCTCTGCAAGATCTTGAAACGATGACTGATACGATGTCTCCTCTCCCTGGCTGCAACGCTCTGCGGATCCGTCGACAGTTTCACCCCCTGTTTGTTCCTCATCTTCTCGTTCCCATTCTTCTTTTTACCATTACTGTAACTAGTGTTGGCCATAGCTGCAGCTGAGGTTGGTTCACTGGGAAAACTCGACATTGAGAAGCAAATTAAGTCTACCCTTCTTAGATCAGCTCCTCCAATTTTAGAAGAAGTGGTCATGACAAGTGAAGGGTTAGGGTTTTCAGCCAATGTTATATATAGAACTTTCAAGAAGGGTGGGGGACTACTGATGGATGATGGTGGATGGAATGTGTGAGAGTCAGAGAAAGAAGCAAATTTAGGTGAGTTGAGTCAGCGAATCCACGCAGCAGGATTTTGAGTGTCTCACGCCCTGTGTACGCAAGCCCATGATATAGGGCTCTACTACTATCCATCTATACATGTAGGAGTGCAACTGTGCAACTCTCTATCTCTCTCTCTCTCTCTCTGACGCACACGCACGCACATATCTGACTGGTCATGGTCCGGTAGTCTGTATCTATCTGTCTAACCTAGTTGAATATTTGTCTCGTTTGAATCTTGAATCATTTTTGTTTGCATGGGTCCCATGATAACGGGGGGCTCCACTCACCACAACTGCTGTCCAGCTGCCTGGTGCAAGTGTGCAACCCCTACTCATCATGAAGTCATAGCTCATCAATGAGCTGAGCCTCGTGTTAATTTGATTGTCTTCTTGGCAACAAGGTTTGAGGAGTCAATCAGATAGATAGATTACTTGATTTGGATAAAGCTGCGGACTCCTTGTTTTGGATTGGAATCGGATTTGAAATGGCGAAGTATGATTAACATTGGAGTGAGAATTTGGATTTTCGTTTTTTGAAGAAAGCTTTTTATATATGAGGATGTAGCATATGGAGTTGTCTGAATGAATGCGATCAATTACACACAATCAAATAGAAAACAAGGGAAAAAGAAATATGAATTTTATCTTGGTTGACATTGGACGTCCAATATTAAGTTTTTTTACGAGAGAATATATATGAGCGCTTAGAAAGCTTAAGCCACAGCTATTCATAAGCCCAAGCACAAACTATAAAGAAACTCCAAGACCCACAAAAACATTGACCCTCTACAGGCTGTAGGGGTGCTACCCCCTTGGGCGGCTTCCCCGGACTCCACCCGCTCACCGGGGAGTAGGACCCCATGTCCATTAACAACACAGTATAAAGCATGATTCATGCTCAGCACACGTTCATAAAAGTCAACCCACAACCTCTCCATTAAATATGGATCTAACTACTCTACTAACCTTGCAATGGCAATGTGAATTTATTTTTCAATATAGAACCGATCAAGAGAAAATCTTGGCCGGCTGTAACTTTCATAGGTTTCCATAGTCCGTTTGTGTGGATTGTGAAAATGTTAATGTTAGCTCAAAACTCAAAAATCTTATCATTTGTAAGTATAATTGAACCTATAATCTCTTCATTAAGAGGTGGGTCTTATCCATCTAACAACCCATAGAAAAATAATGTTACAATGAATGAATTCAATTAATGCTTTTACGTATAACATCCATCCACGAACCTAATATTCTGATCAAACTGTGAAATAACAAATTACCATTGAGGGAAGAGAAGTGGGGGACGGATGGATGAAATGCTCATCTGGGTTTGCTCTGATCGATGACCCGGATTTCGCGTTCTAAGGGAAGATAGAAC